>NC_072450.1:25766722-26120472 GCF_027596085.1 Anoplopoma fimbria
CAGAGGCTGTTAGGTTTTCAATTTCATCCAATATTTTATTCCTTTTTATTTTTAATTTATATGTTGACTACTTCATCATATATAAGTATCCCCAAAAAATGTTTAATTTTTTAGGATTAAACCCAAAATAATCACAATCTTTGCAGGTTTGGGCTTTAGCACTTGTTGCTATGACAACAGCTCTGGTTACATGTTAAGCCCACTTTGAAAAACTTTAAAAAACCCAGACTTTGTCTATATATATATCATCATCAACAAACAAGTAAAGCTAACTGACTGATCACATAGGAAGAACAGGGGGCCTTGGCTTAATTGGCAGCATAGCTCACCATGTTGATCCGAAATCATTTTGTGATACTGCGAGTCCTTGGTTGAACCCACAGTGAGACAGCAAACCTGGGCCCTGGGGACGTCACTGCACGGCAATAACAAGAGAGATAAACAGCAAGGAGACAAGAACAGCGGTGACTGAAACTGCTGCGTGGCTGCGTTTGTCATCAGTGTCTGTAAGGCTTGCGGTGACTTCACAGATGAAAGTCACCTCACCCTCAGGCTTCATGTTTTAAGGTAGACGGATACTGTAGCTCATCAGAAAGAGTGAGGTGACGGGGAACCTGGCCAACAAAAGGAAAACACAAGCATTGTATATAACTATCGAAAGGTGAAATGTTGGGAATCAGTTAGTCACAGTCGTGCCAAAATATACAATATGTCACACTTTACATTCTAATCCTACAGTAATAAAATCAGACTAGAAACCTAAAGTGATTAATTCCCACTGGTAGCGTGAACTCTTTAACTTTATTCATTTAATTTCATCAACCAATAATTCACTTGCATTTTTGTATTTTACATATCTTACCCCCCTGTTACTGTATATCCTTCACATACCTAACTGTCTCTTATTTCTGTCTGTGTCTCTCTTCCTCTTTCCCTAGTCCAATGTGTACTGGCCCAACATCCACTCCATCAACCTGACGCTTTTCAACATCAGCCGAGATGACAACAACTTCCAACTGACCTGCATTGCTGAGAACGTGGTGGGGATGACCAACTCCTCCATCCAGCTCAACGTACAATGTGAGTTGGATTTCTTCTATGACTCAATCCAGGGAAACTCTGGCCATTCTTATAGATTACCTTCTCCTGCTCATTCTACCTCATTGCTTAAATTTGTATATTATTAAAAGAAACCCTTAAGGTCTTAAATTATTCACTTTAAATAAATAAAACTCTGACTCAGAGTTCATACTAATGCTGCCCATGTGTTAAGTGAAGGTAGGTATTTTGACATAAAATACATGCTGATGTTCTTACTAATGCATTTAATTAATCTTCTTATGTAAATAACTTGGCCCAAGGTGTGAACATACAAGAGTAATATCACTAGGACACCTATTGCATAAGAAATACATTAAATCAATCTCAACAACGAAGTAGAAAACTTTGCAACTGGAAGTTTAAGTTAGCTTGAGTTTTATAGTGACTTGGAGTTATGAAACCCCTTGGTTTGAAAAGTGCAAGTTTTATTTAAACTCTGGGTTAATAATCGATTCCGGTTACTACATTTTTAGGATGTCACATTGTATGTTAATGCGGTCATTAGCATATATATGTATGTAAGTAAAATGGCTTCACAAACGTTCATACTGTTGCATTTTGCTCAAGGGTTTATTACCCTACAGTTAAAAGAGATGTTTATGTTCTTTTGATTAAGAGTCTACTGCCATGCTAGAAGCTCTGATGTTGTTTTTTACAGTGTACGGTACAGTGGTGCTTTGAGCTAAATGCTAAAACAAGCTTGCTAACATGTTCACAATGATAAAGCTCATGCAGAGGTTAAGCAAGCATAATGTCTGTCTGTCAATATCATCATCGAAGTTTAGTGTGTTAGCAAGCTAACATTTGCTTATTTGCACTATACACAAAGCTGTGGCTGTTAGGCATGTCATTAGTTTAACAAGTAAACAAAAGTATTCAACTATCTATGGCGAATGGCATTTCAACTCGAGGGCAACATGAATGTCTGTACCAAAGTCTATAGCAATCGATCCAATGGTTGGCAAGAAACTTCATTTAATACAAAATATGTCATCATTATGACTGGAGGAATAGTTTGATTATTTTGGTCTTGACCATAATGGTGGACTGGCAGAGCGATATTGCCTGCTCTAGTGAGGCTTAAAATTCTAGGTTGTCGTGGTGTTGCTCTTGATTAAATGTTGGGTCAGCAGTGTTCCCTTTGACAAGAACTTTACATTTTCAAAATGTCACATATAGTCCTATTTAAAAGAAACAAACTCAGTCTTCTTAGAAGTGGACCAAAAAAAAAGGCAACCAACAGAAAAGGGACTCTCTTTGTTCTATTTGCGTTCACATTGTTTGTTCATTTAAAAAGAGGATTCGGATCTATTTCAGGTCCACTTCAGCTCTGATGGAGCCTCAGTCCTCTTTCTGTTCACACTTCGATTCCTACCTTCATCACTCGGCTAGTCAGTGCTTTCCCCTTCAACGACATTTTCAGCGCTGGCAGAGGCGCTTCTCCACTGCAATAACAGAAATACCATCAATTCTGTCACCCCAACATTTGTCATGTCTCCATTAGTCGTATTTCTTGGGTATTAGATCTTATTTTTTCACTCTTCGTGGATGCTCTGAATAAGACTCTAATGCTTAAATTGTGAAATAACGCTGCTCTGGGGTTGAAGGTGCTAATCAGTGAACACTGCTGGTGCAGTGATTGTTTGGAATGAAATCTCAGCCGACCACTGAGCTAGTGGCTTATCCACATTAAAGACCATCAACTTGTCTGGGGACTTTCCATGGTTTGGCAGTCAGGCTGGTACGGTTTGAATAATCCAGTGCACCAAGAGACAGCACAATTTGAAAATACTGGTATTAACTTCCAGTCATGAAGTGACATTGATATCAATTATTTTTGTAAGGAATACATCAAGGTCCAACAACTACTGTAAATATTTGGTCATAGCCAAAGCTGAGTTTGAGACAGATTTTCACTAACCATAAAGGAAAGAGCTAGTATTTTTCTTAATATGAATGGTCACCACGGAGTTTTGGTTTAACTGGACAAAATATGGCGGACAGCAGAGTGGAACACTGTAAGTCAAGAATGGAAAAAAAGATCAAGAATGTAGTTGGTACAGTGAGAAAGCTTGGGGGCAAGCTTTCTTTTGCATGAGATGTCTTCCGTTGCAGCTTTGATGGACTGAATGTTGGAGACGGAAATATATCCTGTATTAATGACACTGACACTCTAAGAGAATAATTTACAATAGGAAAAAAAAAATCTCCTTTATCAAACAGAACAGCCAAATTATGCAGGTACATTTAGAATGCAATGAGGTGTTGCACAGCTACAAACCGAGTGAAATTGATGTAGCCAATTAGCAAGAATATACCCTCCAGGCCACATGAACGCTCAGCCTTGATCCGAGCGGAAAGAGGGGAAAAAAATTAAAAATCCCCCCAGCAATGATAAAGCAATGATTTGGTAACCCTCAGAATGTTCATCTTATATCCAGACCATGAATTACACTGTATGTGTCAGCTGTTAGATAACTTTACCCTGTGGATTGGCCCTGGGCAGATTCGGGACAGACTGTATTCAAAGCCAGTATTTATTAAAGGTGTCTGACATTTTTCTTTTTTGTAGCGAGGCTGCTGTCGAAGAGCTCAGTCTATTGTGGCTGTTTGCAATGCATCAAGCTACAGGACAGGGGAGATTTGTCACCAATTCAAACACTCCCTACCGGAGCAGGGCTTGCTAAGGACCGTGCTGGAATGACAGATTGACTTTGCATCATCTAGTCCTCGGGGCTTCCTCCACACGGACACTCTATGGATGTACATCTCCAGGCATTCCTTTTTTTCTTCTCTCTTTTTCTGTTGACACTCTCTGCTGGTGCTGCAAATTAACTTATTAATTTTTCACCACATGCTCCGATGGTAATTACATTTCCTCCCCTGCGCAGCCTATTGTCTCTGGAAATGTCATAAAATAGCTAAAACTGCCGCTCTGATTAGGGAGTAATCTGATTGACAGCGAAATTACCAGCCGTCAAGTGACATTCTCTGCATTCAAAGATGAGTTCCCTTTTATTTCATTTTTTTTAGAGAAACTGTAATTAACTACAATGCAAATTCTGCCAGCCATTGTTCTGCCGCTGCCTGGAACAATAGCAGCTCTACAGCATTGTGTACTCACACAGCTCACCATGTTTTTCCTTTGGTCGTGCTGTATCGCTCTCTATTGAGAATAAGGAACTAAATAACACCTAGGTTAGTTTTTTTCCCTCAGTAACTCTACAGTTATAGCAAGGCACTACATATGATAATGAGTAACTAATGAGGACATTTTGATTGAATCCCTCAGGACATAATATCACTGTGCTGCTTCTTACAGGTTCAAATCTTCATCACAATGTGTTGTGCCATGATATCCTAACCTTCGCAAGTAGCCTTCGCATTCACTTTACTCACGGATCAAAGGCATGTAGTTATCAAAGCCTGTCATCTATATGAGCGCCACAAGGACACCGTGTTGTTACAGACCAGTATGGAGTGTGCTAATGGCTTGTATTGTATTGACTGAGACTGGGGTCAAAGCCACGCTGAGGGAAAAATAGATCGGTCCTTAACTGTCCATCAAGAGGAGAATTTCCTCTTTTCTCTCTCCGTCTTTATGCTATATGCCGCCCTCACTCCATGCCCATCTTCCTCCCTCCTCACTCTTTCTTTTCTCTCATCCATATCTTTTCTCTTTCCTTCAAATGCGCTCCAAATCACAGCTCTGCAAACGCCCCCACACAACCAGCACACACACACACACACACACACACACACACACACACACACACACACACACACACACACACACACACACACACACACACACACACACACACACACACACTTGCCTTAGCCTTTAGTGCAATTGAATGACTTTATTGTCACTATTGTCTAGCAGGAACAATATCGCCAAAGCAGTTTATGAAATGACAGCTTTCCAACGCCAATAAATATGTACTTTTAGGGAGGGGGGTTATGCTGGAAAAGAAGTAGGTTGTTGGCATGATGTCTGACCACATCAGAAAAATACATGCTCTGAGAATCCAAACCGGAACTAACAAACCTCCCAAGCCGTATTCCTAACTGGTCGAAATGGGCCAAGAGGGTAACTGCCCTGTGCTAATGGACCCACAGGAGCCCAAAAAGCTCCAACTGCAATGGGCATCAATTGGTAATACTTAATTTACGTGTCTGCAATATGCTTACAACATTGCACGCAAAAGTACAGTTTCAGCTGAGACAGAACACTGCCTTATCAACATACCTTTTTAGCCATGCCAGAAGCAGGAAATAATTTTCTCTTATCCAGTAAAATATCTGCCAGATGGGTTGGCACCAAATTTTGTGCAGACATTCATGTTACCCTAAGGATTAATCATACTTACTTTGCTGATCTCCAATAGTGCCACCAAGAGGATGACATTTGTGGTTTTGAGTGAAATGTCTCATGATATTGGATGAATTTGCCAAGAAATTAATTATTGTATCTCCTGGCAGGATGAGCAACCTCAAGTTTTTATACGGTGCCATTATGCAGCCAATATGTAACTTATATATACTAATATTTTAAATACTATGGTTTTTGCAGGTAATTGGAACAAATAACCTATATTTTCACCAGCCTCCGCTGAACTCCGTGTTTCATACCAATTAGCAAATGTTAGCACGCAAACACACTTAATTTAGATTGCGAACATGGTAAACATTACACCTGCTACACATCAGCATGTCAACATTTTAATCATGAGCACGTTGCCGTGATGGTGTTTGTGTTTTTGCCCACACAGAAAACCTGGGCCAAAGTAGTATTACTGATTAGATGTCTAAGGAAACAATGAAGTTGCCATATAATCTGCTTTGTTGAGCCTATTGTTCTTACAGTAATGGGAGCTTGGAGGCGTGTAGGGTACACACAATGCGCTAAGGGTCATAGGTATGGGGGGCCCAAATTGCTTCCCTAGAGCCTCCAAACAGGTAAATCTGGCCATGCAAGATGCCTGTAATCATCAGCTATTTGGTATTTTGTATTAATAAATGACTTAATCAACCCCAGCCCTATTTCTTGGTTCAAATTATAATCTGAAATTGTGTACTATTCAGTAGCACACTGCATGAAACTGCAGGTGGGGATTCATTGGGTTGTCTGAAATACAGCATGAACACAAATCAAAGACTATCTAGCAAAGATAAATAGGATTGCTCACATTTGTCTATAGAAACTGCAAAAGCAACAGACAAAGCAATGTCTTATTATGAGTGTGTTTGCATAAGCGGTGGAGTTGGTGGTTAAATTAGGTGAGGGTATGTAGAACAGACACAGAGAGACCGCCTGGTAATACTGACTGCCAAATATTTCTTTTTGATGATGTAGCTGCGAGAGTGACTCATCGCAAAGACAAATCAGTGTATGCATTGTTTATGAAATGTATCTGATGGTATTAAAGTGATAAATTGCCTCTCGGCTTGGCGGCGTTGTGGACTCAGAGGTGTGTTGCCGCATGTCAGCAAAGAGAGGCTTTGTGCTCGTTTATGCTGCAGAGATTCCTCTGTCTGCTTCAGGCGAGAGGAGCCCCTCTATCTGTTTGTTTTTCTCCACCACTCCACACTGCAATATGTAACACAGTAAAAGGCTCATTGCCCCTCCCAACCAAGAACCCTGTATCCTAAATGTCATAGTTCCCAGAACAATTCAAAACAGTTTTGTGTAAGGTCTGCTGCTTATTTTTATTTTTTGGAGGTTCTTCAAAGAATTAAGACAGGTATTCATCAGCCCATTAGTTGTGGAACTCTGTGAATTAATGTATAAAACAAGAATCAAACTCAAACCCTCAAGATTCTCTCCTTTAAGGTTGCAAGACCTTAAGATACAACGTTTGGGGGCATCCAGGAACCACTCATTCCGGTGTTTCCCTCTTGCTATGGATGAAGTTTCAGTTTGCCTAAAGTCTGCGACGCAAATGACAGTTTGTTTCCTTCTTCACTGCAGTTCCTCCGGTCATCCTGAGACTGGCTGAGCCCGAGCAGCGTCACGATACCTGCATTGAGTTCACAGTCCGGGGCTACCCCCATCCCAAGCTGCGCTGGTTCTACAAGCAAAAGGAGATCCTCCAGAACGTATACATCCGAACCGAGATGGACTTGTACCAGGACTACCTGGAGGGCTGCCTGACCTTCCAGAACCCAACCCATATCAACAATGGGAACTACACTCTGGAGGCCAGCAACCCTTTGGGAACGGTCACCAAGACGGTGTACGGTCACTTCCTCATGGACCCGGGCATTGAAGAAGAAGGTGAGTGGATCATTCCTGCTTGGTAGCCATTCCTCACTGTGCTTCTGGCTGATGAGCTACGCACTGTTGGCAGCTGCTAGCACTGATGTCCCCATAATCACAATTGAGAGTATACGTGTGGGGAAAAAAACGTCATTTATGCAAGGGTTATTAACGCATTTTTACTGCCTGAACATTGCCTTCCTACTGCTGGATTTGAATCATAATAAAAGCACAGGAGAAAAAAAGAGATTCTGCCAAGTAACTCCCCGATTCCCCCAAGAGCTAGCATGGCCCACTTTTGAGAAATGGGCATCACGATTTGGAACAAGTCTTCAACTAGTTGAATTTATTGTTTAAACTACCTGTTGTATGAATTACAGGTTCCACCCTAGGTGGAAGAACTACTGGGAGCTTTTAGTTGTTATTAAAATCTCCCTGCCAGGTTGTAGGTTTGTGGAGCTGATCCCTGCTGGCTGGATCACAGCCAGGGTTCATACACAGTTCAGTCAGGTAGATTGTTCGCCTGCAGTTCATTCCGAGTTCACAGGGAGGGGGAATAAACCCACAAAGACTGGCAAATTTCTCCCCATGGTCAATATTCCAAGGTTAATACCTTGTGTCAATTTGTTGACATAGCGTGACTTTCTCTGTCTTCTCTTTTGCAGACATAGTGGAATTAGGTGAGTGTTTGTATTTTCAAATTTAACCCTGCAGTTTATTTGGCTTTGGTTTTTTTTATTACTTGTTTGTCTGGCATCATTATGCACACACACAAACACAAACACATCACTTAATGTTGGATCATCACTGTTAAGATAGTAACCATGGAGAAATTTGTTGACTTTGTGTTGGAGTTCATAAAAAGCTGTTAAGCACTCGTGCTCAAAGTTCTGGATCCTGACGGAGTTATTGATCCCTAGGAAGGCTTTGCTAAACGTGACGTTTATACAGAGTGCTATATTCATTCATATACCTTGCTCAAGGGCATCTTGAGTGGTTGAATCATTCACCTCCCTTGCTTGGGTCACCCCACACTGTCAAGAGATTTAAACTGCTTATTTGCAGGTTGTTTGAGGTCTCTAAAGCACATGAGCAGCCGCTCAGTGGCTTGTGGTTCTCTGCCTTTTTTTTGTATCATGGGGGAAAGATGATGCTTCAGTGATTCCCTCCTTAACCCTCATCAGCTACATATTCTCTCACAGTCAAGTGACCTATACTACCACAGTCTACTTCTGCTGGTTGCTAAGCAGCGCATTTACTTGAGCACCTGGACTTTGACGCCTTGATCAAGCGTTCGCTGATCCCTGCCCCGCTTAGTTACTGTTGCGACACCTGTTGATGGTAGATTTACCACCAAAAGTTTTTTCTTGCATGGCACCTGGATTCTCGCAATGACAGTCTCTCTTGATTACATATCACACAAAGATTCATCTTGTCAGGCTTCAAGTAATGCGTTTGTGCTCGGTAAGCCAGTGCACAGCTACAGGCTTAACAACACCGGCGGCTCCAAAAGTGGTTAGCATAGATTTATAATCAGTAATATCATAACTGGAGTGTATTTCTTCACTGAAAGAAGAACAAAGAGTGGCAGTGAAAGCTTTTCTCGATGGTAAAGATGTTTTCGCTCTTATCCTGACTTCGGCAAAATTTGACTGACCGAAAGTTCATCGAATCCCCTGCCAAGCATTTTTGAAAAGTACCTGCCCTCTTCCAGTTTCCAAGGACTGTTGGAAACTGTAATGTGGACAAAACACACTTCCCCTTTTAGTAAGCAACCATTAATGTTGCCAGAATTCGTCGGCTGTAGCTAATAAGCCGAAAATATTAGCTAGCTATTCAAGCTAACGGTATCTCCATGACTTGGTTAGAAATGCTGGGAGTGGACGAGAAGTGGAAGGGTCAAACAAACACAGGAACTTAAACCAAGAGACTGGTTATCGAAACAGGAGTTCTTTTTAAGTTACATTAGTGATGTTTTTGACATTTCTTCTGTACTTATGGTCCGTTGTTCACTTAGTATACCATGTTTCTTCTAAAACTACCCAAGTGGTTTTGATGCCGCTTGAACTTATTTTACGTCCAACCATGATGATTTGCCCTCACCTAATTTTGTTTGTTTGAATCACAATGTTAACCACGTGTTTACTGTGATGGTACACTGAGCCTCCCGGTGCGTTCGAAAGTGACTGACGTCGGTAAATGACGAGCTGGATTGAGTCCGTGTTGTGATATCTCAGGTAACGTTGGCAATTCTCCAAATCTAAAAAAAAATTAGAGACAACTCGGATATAGTTGCATCCAGGACCCCACAAAATAATGCAGTATGAAATGCTGCTTTACCCTGTAAGTATTGCTGGGTTATTGCTGTAGGTAGTAGTAGAACTCTCACGACAGCCCCATTACCACCGCTTTAAGAAATCCAAAGTCAGGCAGACTGAGTATGAAATAGCAGTCATGCGGTATGTGCCCAGGATACCCAAGGTTTTAGTCTTTTAGTTCTCTTTAGTGTAAAATGCATTAGCCACTCCTTTCTAACTCCTAACTAACCAGCCACAGTATAAACAAGCTTGTTTCCCAGCATATCAGCTGCTGATGTGTGAATGTTTATGAAGCAGTCAGTGTAGTCATATTGCTGGAACGATGCTTTGGCCAGCTCTCTCACTGCATCTTAAATCTCCTGTTTGTGATGTGTGGTTTGGCCTCCGGCTGTTGTGGCAGCCTCACTGTTGACGGCTTAAACTAAGTGGGCCGATCCGATCTCTGACCTTCGTCTGAGTCTTGTTCCATCTCCATATGAGGGCCATTCTTTCTAATCAGCCATGGATTATAAAGCAGCCTGGCCGGCGATGGAAACGGATGGGCGCCGGCGAGCTGCATTAGGGCGGGCGAGGGCCTCACTCTGCCACACATACACGCACCACCACACAGCTTCTGGGAGTGAGGCAGGTGAGGGAGAGCTGTTTGGGTGATGAGACTGTGAAACATTAAAGCAGCGGTGTGTGAGGGAGCTCAGCCGTGGAAGGGAGACTGACAGGCCGGCTGATACTAACACTGCTGAGGAGAGAGGAGGGCAGGGGGAGGAGAGGAGAGGGGGGATGAAGGCTGGGAAGGAGGGACAGAGGGATGGTATTTAGAGCACACACTCAGACGCAGAGCAATGCACTTTAGTGTAATGTGTGTGTCTGAGCCAGTGGCGGCCAGTCTACCATGCGGCCATTCATTTGCCCACAATTACTCTCTGATGTCCTGGCTGGAGGCCTCGTACTGGAGTTTCCCTGACACCAGTTCATTTCGTTTCATGGCTCTGTCTCTGTCCTCTTCTCCCTACTCTCCCAAGAACTCTGCCGTTTGCCAAAACTCACGTTTGTAGAGGTCTGACATGTTGCATTTTGACATCTTCAGGGTCATTTTGAGACCCTTATATGTAGTTTGTGGACTGAGTCTAGCAGGATCCAGTTCGGTCTGAAAATTTCTGTTAGATTTTGAGTATGTGCGGTGCATTAGTCAGCTCCTTTAATTGGATTTAATTTGATATTTCGCTGCTCTTAACTTTATGTATAACTTCCTTTCTGTTTTTATGCTTGTATAATTGTCTATACTGTCTTGTGAACAAGCATGAGCATGCATCGGTGCAAAAAAAAAAATCACATAGACTTTCACTCTGTTTCTTTCACCTAAGACTTGAGTCTAGCTAAAACACTGGATAGCAAATTGCTTTGTTAGGGACCTTGTGAAAGGTGTTAGACTTCGGTTATCATTTAAGGTTGTGCAAGCTTCTAACTGAAAACCCTTTATCAGCATCTACACATAAATGCACTGTTCATAGAAATGCCACAACCACTGTTTTTGCCGCCGATAGAATTGCTTCATCCATAGGGGTTATTTAAATAAAAACACACAATTCAAATGATAAGAACATAAATTATTGTATTTATTCTTAAATATTTGTTTTGATAAAAATAAACTCAGCATTAGCAGTTATAATTATGCATTATAAGTTGCCTAGAGCTAGTGTTAGAAAGTCACGCTTTAATATCTATTTTATATTGCTCTTAAAACACGTCCTGAAAGCATTGTAATTAACCATCACCCAATACATGTGTTTTGCTGGACGGAGCATGAACGCATCATGATGTAACTCAATGGAATCACCGTTTACATTAATAATGATCGGCAGGAGATCAATCAGGGCCATCCCAAATCTTTCATCAACATTTCTCACATTATCGCACAAAACAGTCCTAAGGTTCTTCCTGTTTACGTAAATCAACCCCTAAGTAACATGTTTCCAATACTCTTCACGGGCAAGCTCTCTCTTTTTCAAGAGTTTATTTGAAAAGACAGACACAAATGAGGAAAGCACAAAATAATATTTTCAACTGGCAATGAGAGCTATCAAAACACATTAATAAAACCATTTGACCTCATGGAGATCCTGAAAATATGCAGTCAATTATATAATAATAATAATAATAATAATGGATTTTATTTATATAGCACACTTTAAAATACAAAGAAATCTCAAGGTGCTGCACAGGGTAAAGGCAAATAACACAACTATAATTAGCACACAACTATAATTAGCATATACCCTAGAGAGCACATCAGGTTGTCTCATTCTGGCCAGTTAGGCTGTGCATTAACCCGTGAAAGTGTCACTTGCACTTATTTATTGTGATAATAGGTGCATCAACAGGTTCATACAGTGGATATTAGGCAGAAAAAAGGCTTATTCTAGTGCATCCACTGTGCAGGCTGCAATAAGAAATCACACAAACGTGTGAAGCTTAGTTTACTACGAGTTTGCTATAAGTGTGGGAGTAAACCACAGCCATTAAAGGTTTATTCTCAGCCACTGATGCCTTCTTTGTGTGTTTCTGTTTTTCAGTTACTTCGACGCCGTCAGATGGTGATTCGGGCCGACCAGATGAAGACACTTTTGGGGTGAGTTTTCTCCCTAATGATGATGATGAAACAGCTGCTAAAGATGTTGCCCCCGGACTCAGCGGAGCTGCTGCGCGTCTCTACACAAATCTAAACCGCTTTTGTCAGAGGACCCTTGTAGGGGGTTTGTTCTGTGTGTTGACATGCAGCGCTGAGGCACAAAGTCTACAATACAGCAAACAATGTCACAGTCACTTTTTTTCAGGGCTGTATGTTTGGACAGTAATGGTGTTGAGGATATGCTCTGTACCATCTGTACCACTGTAGTCCAGTAGATCGAAAGAGATGCTAACACTGCCGTGGTTAATGGGCCTTTTTAATGGCCGATTCTGCCATGTGCTAGCAGGACAAGCGCGGGTGGAATAATGACACAGATGATGGACGAATACAACTGTAGGCTAGTTATGTGGACATGCTAATATGTGAAGCTTACAATAAACACACTTTACACACGTTACAAGGTATTTTCTCATACAGCCCCATGTCCTCCGCTTAAATACATGAAGAAATCCAATGCTTTGCATGCTTATCATTTTCATCTCAGACATTTTGACTTGTCACAGCGGGAAAAGCAAGTTAAACAAATGTCATTAACAATAGCTCAGTTTAAATCTTAATTTGCAAATGAATGTCCTCTTTGATAAGAAAACAACAGTTTATCGGATTATTAAACTGTGCATTAAGTATGACAAAAAGGAAATCCTGTTGGTGATGATAAGAAGCAAACTGTGCTGTGTAAACTGAACATAAAGTGTGTTTATCATTTACTAATTTTGGTATTTTTTCGTTAGTTATACAAATAAGTAAAATTATGAAATTTAATCATAATAAATGGTTGAAATGATGAAGATGATGAGACACCTTTAAAGAAGCTACTGCATTTTTATTTCCAAACTGCACTGAGAGTAAGTCTTGCTGTAGACGAGGATCATATTGAAATTACATTCTGTCAACTGGAATTCATCCCAGCCAAGACAGGTGTTTTTTCCCCCTGACTGCTGTAATCTATGAGAAAGCAGTAGTCACTATCTAGTGAGATTAAACTCTGCTTAGCAGTGTTTAAGGTGATCAGAAATCTGGAGAGGATTACGATGTGAGCCCTGTCTGACGCAGCGTTTCTCCTTCCTCTCAGGTTTCCATCGCCGTGGGTTTGGCGGGCTTCGCTTGCGTCCTCCTCCTCGTCCTCTTTGTTCTCATCAACAAATACGGCCGGCGCTCCAAATTCGGTATGAAAGGTAAGTCTACACGAATAGTCAGACGGGCGGATAGGCAGCCAGACAGTTAGCTTTGTTTTTTTCTGGCCTTTCTGCCAGTTGCATCATTGTGCAGAAATCCATTCCCCCAGCTAATCTTCTCTTTTGAAAACCTTTGTTCATCAGAAAATGTACATATGCAGCTACTGTAGGAGTCCTACTTTAACTGCACGATAACAGAACCGCTACTGCACTTTAGTCACATCCCCGAGAGGACAAAAGAAAGGTTTTTCGCCTTTTGGATGGGACTATTATACTATGCTCGTGATGATTGTGGCAGGACACTGGAGGTTTGTCTTGCTGTTTTCAGTGGGAGTCCTGCTAAAGGCAATACATTTGCAAGCACCCATTCTCATGCACGCATACAGGCAGCTGGATCAATACCAAAAGGACAGCATGAATGCAAGCAAGGCCCTTTGCACTGTACATACACCTCACACATTCAACTTGTCTGCTATGTAGAGTGATCAAGGAAAAGAACCTGAATTAATTAGTGGACCCGGTGCTGTCGATCACGCTGAGAAATTCAATAGGATTAACATGGCTTTTGTGCATGCTGAGCTTTCATTTTGTGTCAGCTCCAGGTTTTGCTCGTCTCTCTGGCGCTGGCGTTGTGGAAGAGGCAAAAAGCGATCTAAGAACAGGGAGAGAGGAGAGAGGACGGCAGCGGCTCGGTTCCTGTGGTTCAGTCTCAAGTGTTTGCCCGCACAACTACAGCTGTTATCAGTTGACAGGCCAAGTGGCGGCATTAGCTCCTTTTTGGTGTGTGTTTGTGTGTGTGTGTGTGTGTGTGGGGGGGGGGGGATTCCAGCTCATGATCCAACCCCTATATATTTCTTCTCCTCATCTGGTTTTATTATTTTTTTTTACCTCGTCATTCACACGATGTTCTAATGGCGTGCCGCTGTGACCTCAACACCTCAAACCATGGGAGTTCCTCCAACCATACCGTACGAGTGGTGTAAAGTGGTATTAGCCGCTGCCACCCCTTAATTAGCTACTTTACAGGATTAGAGTTCGTTACTTACCTCGGTAAAGAACTCTCCGCTGTAATTATTGAGGGGGTGGCAATTATTGCATTGGCCTAAAGCTGGCTCTAATCAAGGATGAGTAGTTAATGAGGCTTTACAGACGTGTTTGTTATGTCATGGCAAGTCATATGAATTTAAGCCACGCAATAACAGAGGTTCGACGCAGAGAAAACAAAAGTGTCAAATCCTGATAAGAAATATAAGATGTTGGGAATAAGTCATCATATAAGGTGCATCATGAACTCCATGAGATGAAGGAAGTTTGACCCTGTGTGTGTGCACAGTGAGACTACACATATTGCCACAGCTGCTTGCTAATGATGCGGTAACTTTCTAACTCGGATATATACAATAAATGACAATGCATTTTACACACAACAGAGTAGTTTGATATTTATGATATCCCACCACAACCATGTAAAACTCAACCTACTATGCATTTGCATGGCTCAGTTCTCTCCAAGCCGGAGAAACGAGGAGCGTAATTTATCTCCTCGATGGCAAAGTCCAAAGTTCTCTTGGACACTGCAGGGTGTCATTTTAAAAATTGCATTGCCAGGCCTTCTCGTCGAGCGCCACGCTGCTCTCCAGCAACACTCACTGCTTCGTACGATATGTTAAGATTGCCCGCTTTGCTCAAGGGCACCTCAACATTTTCTGTCAAGAGACTGAGAAAGACATTTTTCTAGCCTGCTCCGGTTCTTTCCCCAGTCTTTGCTGCTCAGCTGCCTTGTTCAAGGTAACAACTAGTTTTATGAATTGCTATGATAGTGCAAGGGGGGAAAAAAGCATATTGAAGGTTGAGCAAATCACCAGGTTGAGTTATTACTTCTTTTCTCAGTGTTATTGGGAGCATGTACTCCAGCATAGCGTGTTTCCCCCCCTTTTTAACTGCAGTGTTTATACGTCTTCATATGACTTAAAGTGCTAAATTCAAAATTCAGAGCATAACTAACAACAATAGCCAACACCTGACTCTCGACGAGGCGGTGGCTCAGTCTGCTGCTAGTAGCAATCGGATGCTAGCAGCTAACGGTGCTAACAGCCTAGACAACGGCAACAGTGCTAACAGAGCTAATAGTGTTAACCTGACGTAGCCATCGGTCAGGGAGGTGTTATCACCTGTAACCACCCGCTGTGAGCGCTGCAGAGCTGCGGCCGTGAGCTAGCCAGTGAGTCACTCTCTCCTGCGCTAAAAGCACAGAGAAGCTCATATAACAACACACAGTAGACATTACTTCACTCTATTTTTACATAGCGAATAGTCGTTTGCTGCTATATTAATGCTCTGAGAATTGTATAGAGAACCTTTATCCTTTAATAAGACATGCCATTAGTTACTCTTCTCCTTTTGTATCAGGAAGTAGTTTGTATCTCCAGTCCGCGGTAACTATACATAGGCCACTTCAGTTTAAATAGAGATGCTGCTCTCACCACTGTCACTGTGAGTGATTGAAGGTATAAAAGAAGAAAAGCTGATGTCAGTGTGGACTCTTTCAGGACCTCACGCTGTTCTATACAAGAGCCTGATTTGTCCAGTGTGTGTTTGTGTGTGTGTGTGTGTGTGTGTGTGTGTGTGTGTGTGTGTGTGTGTGTGTGTGTGTTTTTTTCCCTCCCACTCTTGTTCTGGAGAATCAGCTGGAAGGCCTGAAGAAGTCATTACCTTTGGTTGGAGCCATAATGGATTTTCGCTCCACTAAATCACTGTGGCTCTTTTGGCTGTTTGAGTTTGATCACCGACCGTTTCTAGGCATCCAATAAAAACTCTGTTTTTTGGGTGGGTTTTCTTTTTTTCCTTTTTTCTTTATGTGGCTGGAGGGTGTGTCTGTGTGTGTGTGTGTGTGTGTGTGTGTGTGTGTGTGTGTGTGTGTGTGTGTGTGTGTGTGTGTGTGTGTGTGTGTGTGTTGTGTGTTGTGAGCTACATTCAATTGATTTGCTAGCATTTTTAAGGCCCGCAGCCAGGTCCGTCCACTGGCCGGCCCCGCATTTATCGCTGTGACTGATATACTCCCGCTCCGTTTATGTGGTTGTAATTGTGGTTTTATGAAAGGTGCTTTGCCTGTCTGCATGTGTTCCTGTGTGCGCATGAAAATGGATTCGCACTGTGGATAACCTGTTGCTCTGATCAATATGTTGTCAACTGGCCTCCCAGCCAAAGCATCTTGCCGTCTATGCAGCGGACTTATCTTTTACAGTGAATCACACCAGTGGGTTTCACACAGATTTTTGTCAGGAGGGAATCAATAATGCTTCTTTAGAAAAAGACACTCAGCATGTCAGTAATGCGTATCACGCTCCCCTGTCATCTTTTATTATGTTCTGGTAGAAAATTACCCCACCCCTGCTGCTGTAAGCGCAGCCGATATACAACTAAGTGTATCATTTTGTCACCTTCGCTTTCTTCAAAATAAAATCTCCTAAAAAAAACAGATATCCAGGCATTTTGTGTTAAGACCTATTCGCTGCTCCGTCTTTTTTGCAGAGTGGGTGTATAGTAGGCCTCATTTTTAAGACTGTAACTGACTGCCAAAACAGAATAAAAGTCAGTTTTCAGTCTTTCTTTAGTTTGTGTGGAAAAATGTAAGAAATCTCAGGATGAGTAAAAACTAACAATATAAGATAATAAAATATGAAAAAAGGGAAACTGAACGATTCTCATTTGACATTTCTATTAAATACTTTTTTGTCACCATAACAATACAGTAACTCATCCCCGATCTGAATTTTATAAATGAACTAATTCTGAGGGTCCCAAAAGGGCTTGGGAATCAATGCCACATTGTGCTGCATTCTGGGTATTTCTGGGGCTCATCCACAATAGTTGTTGGCAGCTGCTGTGTGTTTATATAAGGAGCAGATGATGCTGGTGCTATTTTTGGCTACATGTCACTGCAGAGTTTAGGCTGAAAATATACAGTGAACAAAAAAGGCAGCGGATGTAGCACGTCAGGAGAGAGTGACAAATGATGGAGGAAACATCACTCAGTGACATTTATTTTAGGAAAATCAAAAAATTGATCAGTAGTTCAAAGATGTATGCTTTTCTGAAACAAGAAACTTGGTATTCTTTTTCATTGCACTTTTCCTTTTTAATGTAGAAAAAAATGAAAAAAATGTCTCTTCTAAACCTTTCTTTGTAATGTACAGCTGCAAAGCTGTATGACTTTATTTTGGAGGCATAGTTAGGAGGAAGTTACTTCAACCCTGCAGAGATGTATTCTGGCACATAACCATCCAGAAAATCACAACTTGTCGCTTTCAGACTTAAGTTTTTGTATGAATTAAACACACATGGTATAACGTGTGAACTAGAGTTAGAGTAGTTTTTATTTTTTGTTTGCAATCCAGCCTAAAATCTAGGATTGCGAATTAAGTCTATGCACCGATACGATGTCACGTTATCATCATCATCATGATTCATCAGCTCAGTTACGCTACACGGGTGCAACGCTTGACGACACGTGTCACTCCCTGTCTATTCGGTAAGATCTTCTCGATGGGTACTGCACATGTGCAACACTTAGGTGTTAGCGGAGAGTGTGATGTTAGCCAGAGCTAGCCTTCTGGCAATATTCTACACCGAAAAATCTGTCAAACTCCTATGGGATTAATGATTCTCTGTATGCATTTGGTTATGTTGTACAAATGGCTTGCCTAAAGCCAGGCCATACAACAATAACTATCATTCAAATATAAACATGATGTGGATGTGGTATTGGCTGATACGCAAGTTCAATTGGGAAGGAAAAATTTCAATTGGAACACCTCTAATTAGACAGCTTAAAGGGCTGTGTTACCTTCAGACAGAGCCAGGCTAGCGGTTTACAGGCTTCATGCTTAGCTAAGCTAACTAGGCTAGTGACTGTTGATTCATATTTGCATATTTACTCTTGGCAAGGAAGCAACAAAGCATTTTCCTAATAATCGTGTATCTGTGACATAGGGGCCGATCTGTTCAATTAAATTCTTTAATGATATACTATATACATTGTATATTGGAATTTCAATTGCTGTTTAAGTTTTGAGCTATTTGTTGCTGCATTAAAAAGGTTTACATTTCAACTGTTAGTTGCTGGCGTACAATCTATTATATTACATTTATATCTATGCATTTATTTGTTACATGTTAGAAGTTAGGAAAGCAGTTTATAAGTCAAGCCTGATGTGGCCTTAAACATTAAATAATGATCCCAGTCACTTGGATCGGTGCATCCCCACTGCAGAGAGCATCTGAATGAAATTTGGCCCTCAGTCTTTAACCCTATTAAATACGATGAGGCTGAAAATGCTGACCGAGGCAAATGAGCGACTCAAATGCTGAGACGCCAAAAAGTCAGGGTGAGATGAAACAGAGTTGGAGGGACCGAGCAGGCGGCTACCTGTGACTCAAGGTGAGCAGACACTATTGTCATTTAATCAGATCGAGCTACCGAGCCATTTGGCTAACGCTGTTACTCAGAGTGCTCAGTGGAGCACATCCTCTGAGGTCAAACTGTGACATTTCTTAGCCATTCTTCACAGCTTTCAGATTTTTAGACATGCAGCTAGACATATAGAAAATTCCCAGAGATGACCAGAGCCCACTGACACACACACACCTGCTTCACACACTCACACACACACATACACACACACACAATCCGTACCCTGCGGCGTCCTTCTAGCCTCTGTGATCCAGGAGTGTGTGTGTCAGGGCGGCTTACCCTCCTCTCCGCTACATTACCTGAACCAGGCCTGGGGATGATCAGGCCCACACACACACACACACACACAGACACACACACACACTCTGCAGCATTTACCGCATCACTGCCTCGCTTGGCCTCCAGTGGCCTGAGTGAGCTCTGCCCCTTAAGCGGCAAGACATGTCCGTCCGCAGACAGACGGCACGACTGCTGCTCTGCGTCTGGACGAATGTCAGGCACACACCCAGCCAAGAATCTTTTAATTAAATGTGATTTACATAGTCCATTTAACACAAAGTCATACATGCAATGGAGTGGTAGGAAGTTACTAAGTGCAGTTACGCATTACAGTACAATTACCTTGTAAGTATTCCCATTTTATACTGCCTCTACTTTGCTTCATTTCAGGCAAACATCGTACTTTTTACTCCATTACATTTATCTGACGCCTATGGTTACATTTAACACAAAAAACACCTATAATGGCTTTGTCAAATGTTACATTGTTAAGGCTCTAACTGACAGATAGTAACATAGAAAAAGAACAGTAATTGACATTAGCTCCACCTCAAACTAACTGATGTAAAGTAATATAAATTGAAGCAACGCATAAATATTAAACACCAGTTTCTAGTAGCTCACTGAACAGCCAATTTCACACACTGAACGACATTATTGATTGCAACATTTATTTCCATGTCAGAAAGATATTGCATGTGATGATCCTATTTTGGTGGAACTGACATGGGATAGTTGAAAACACTGGATGTAGACGTGATGTCCAAGAGCAGTGTTATAAAATGGTCAGTTTTCTTATCGGTGATTCTGAGCAAAGTCTTTAAAAAAGAAAAGGTGTGTAATTGTTTAAAAAAAAATAATAATAATACTTTGAAAGTGTAAATCTTAGTCAGCGAGGTCAGACAAGTGCTCACACATTAACACTCTTACTAATAATGTGCAGATGGAGACTTTTAAATGGAAGAAACCAAATGTTGGGCTTTCCTTGATCTGTACATGGTGTTTAATGGACATCTCAGACCCCATTTAAACCACAATGAATGAGAACAATTCACTATTTGTGCTGCTAATCAATGGAAATTCAAAATATGTATTTTTCCTTTTGATGTTCAAAAGCATCACATATTAAACTTCTCAGCAGACGCACGGGGTTAACGGAGCACAAACCCTCCCGTCTTCTCCTGCACAAATGGTGTTTACCCTTTGCTCAGTTGCTACAGCACCAGCCATCCTAATTGGCTGTAATTCATTCTTCTGAGCTCATGCGACAGATGGGCACTGCCAAGAAAACAGCAAAAAGGCACACTGGGGGGGGGGGCGAAGTGTTTCTTGCTAGATCTTTTCCCAGAAAAGCAGGATCCTTTTTTCCAGGAAGTGAAGTTCACCTTCCATCATGTCTGTCTTCATATCGGCTTGTTTTTTTCAGAGCGTCTCTGCCGCCGCAGATCGCCGGCGCTTTCAATGAACACTAAAAGGATTTGGATGCTGCCACATTATCTCACATGTCGCTCCTCAGCTCTTTTTGCACCTTGAATGGAAAATGGAAATACAAAAGAAAAAAGGCCTGTTTATTTATTTATCTCACTTAAAAGTTGCATGAGATTCTTCTCTGGGAGTTTGGCTGCTTTGCCTGTCCCTGGGTGGATATATAGAGTGCAGGGTGGCCTAGGGTTGTTTTGTGTTCAAATAGGGTTGCTATTTATTTTAGTTATTTTATTCTGGATCTCGGACTAAGTGCCCTCTGTCCTCTCGGTGTCGTTCTGCAGATCTGCGTGGCGCTCTATCTGTGCCGCGCATTGCAGAAGTAACGTCCCTACTTGCAGAGTGGTTTTGTTAAAATGCACTTTGACTGGGTGTTTGGAAGCCTCTTCTCTTTTTTATGTCTTTGCTATCAATAGTTCAGAAGGTTTCCGTGGGTCCTCTGAGTTAAACAATGGCTTAAAACATCTTTAAAGTTTCAGCACACAGCAGAACACTTCGGGCTTTCAGAGCTGCTGCAGCGTTTTGGCTTCATTCCCACGGGGGATTGTTTGAAAAAAATATCATGTTTGCTCCCTCTTTTTTTTCCAGCTACAGAAAGTGTCTAGTGGCGTAAGAGACTTTTGTCTTGTAATGAATACACGTGTAGTTGCACTTTAAACCACTTTAAGAGGCAGGATTGTCTTCTGCGCGGTAGAACAATAGGTCCATGGAAAATGCACCAGGGACAACTTCTACATCTCCGTGTTTCAATTAGTATTGATCAGGAAAAGCTCCACAACTGCTGCTCCGTACTGCTTCATTGTGTGCTTAATCTGGGGTAGAGAAAAATGTCATCCAAACAGTACACACAGTGCCTTTTTGTTCCAATGCCAGTCCAATAAAGTGTATTAGTATTGTCAGAGCAAGCACAACTCCTAATCATTTCTGAATTTTCACACTGAAAACCTTCACTTAGCTCATTGCAGCAGCACATTTCTTAATTTCTATCCTACACAACACACCCACAGTCTTTTTTTCAGCCTCTTACTGTTGGCCATACTTCTTTTTTAAGAACCTGGGTTTCGCTTGAATTCACAAGTCGGGGGAATTAGTACATTTCACTTTTCTGCCTTAATCTCTCTGTAACTAGATTTCAAACTCCTCTGTAACCATTGAGATACTGCTCCTCTATTGTAAATCATATAGTTGGCACATTCTGGGTAAAGATGCATTCCAGCCATATTACCTTTTATTTTTTGCGAGATAATCTCTATGAGCTCCGTAAGTAATCACAAGCACATTTATTTCTGCCTTGAACTTTCATTCAACCTCCCAACCATACAGTACATCCACACCCCCCTTGTCCTGGAGGACTTCGCTAATGATTATTGCGCTCATATGTTCTATAATTTTACACGGGGCCTGGAAATAGATTGGTGCAGTATATAGCGCTGATGAGTTTCCGCCGAGTTAATGAACATTAAGGGGCTCGGTCTCACCAGACGGCCCTCGGCGAACTCAGCTTGGACAGCACTCCTCACATCTTGCAGTGCAGCAGTGCCGGTTCCCCGTTGGCCACGCAGAGTCAGCGGGACTCCTTGTTGTTAACATTAAGAAGAGAAAAAAAAAGCCATGTTCAAGGCCTGCTGTGGCATAAAAAGATATACGGCCCAAATAAGAGAGTCTGCCTCCTCGAATGCTATTACAACAACTCAGCAGCCAGCTAACTGACTGTAAAGACAGCAACCTGCACTGTAAAGTAGAACCGGCTGAATGAGGAGGTGTGTGCATAGCTCAGTCGTAAACCTCACAGCTTGTGCAGCTCAACATCTCATCCTCTCCAGAAAAAAAACAACCTTTTGGCATCACTCCAGTTTGGGTTTTCAACTTTCTGAGGGGGCTTATCATACCACACGGGAGAGCATCCACTCAGAGGTAGGGGAGGTGGTTTTTTAGGTATCTGAGATCAGAGTTCTGCATAGATTTAGAAAAATAAAAAGACTGAAAAAGAGAAGCCCGCTGTGACCACTAGTTTATTCAGTGTGAATTCTAGCCACCGGCCCGGCAAACAGCTCGTGTTATGTAACCGCCGAATGTAGGGTGCCGCATGCTCGACTCCCACGCTGGATAGGATTGTGATCCTTTCATACTGACAGAGACAAAATAGCAGCTACTGCACTGAAATTGATTACTTCGCTGAATCAATGGTGGTGTGACGATGTGTTTTAGTAATGACAGCATTCTATATAATAAGAGTGAGCGTAGTTAGTACAATATATCAAAATGTAATGGCGGCAGTACTGTAAATATTGCATCATAGGTTTAAAAATGGTATTTCTTATAACATATCATACAATGATTCATATATGTATTACATAGGTGCAATATAATAGGTCAATATTGTACAATTGTATTAGTGACAGTTCTATACTACAGTATATATAACTGTAGCTTGTATCACAGCATATTACTATGTCAAATAATGACAGGATTATACTACAATATAAAAGCAACAGTAGTCATTTACATATAATAGGTGTCATTATCCTATCATACCGTTGGTGTATTAGTGATTTTATATACCACAGTATATTTTCAACTGCGACAGTGCGCTACTACAGCTGTAATCATGTCAGTATTCTGCTTTATATATTAGGCAGTTCTGTTAGATTTTTACCATAACTGTCTTGTTGACGTAATGCATATATGATTATATGCGTTCTACAGTATAAATGAAACATTAGTGTTTTTATTAACAGTGACAGCATTGCTCTATTTAGTGTATAACAGCAATAGCATATAAGCATGAAAGTATTGAACTAAAGGTGCAGTGTAGCCCTGGTCATCTGGCAGACGGGTTGGTTTTCTGGTGGGCTAACTCTTTTTTTGTGTGTTTGATCGTTCCATAAAACGATTAGATTGGACCATTGTTTTTATTTTATTTCATTTTCTAAATTGACACTGGATGATGATGATGATGATTGCGGTGAGTTGTCTTCAGTGTTTGACAAATATCAGCCAAATAATTGATGACTAAACAGATGAAGAATTGAATTGATTGCGCAGACAGCGGACGTCCTCAACTACGGCACACAGACGTTAATCTTACCTTAATTTACATTAACCATCATTGTGGCATGTCTAACTAAACCTCAAAGTGAAGGTGTCGACGAATAAATTATAATCAAGGCTTAATGGTTCTTAATGACAAAAGTTCTGCTCAGTCAGCAAGAAGGCGGGGTTTAAAATATTCATAGCTATTTACAGACTGTGTGGGCCAAAACGCACAAGAGGACTAATAAAATATTTAATTGGCCTATTAAAATATGCAAGGGGGGGGGGGGGCTGTTCATCACAGTGGAGTATACAGTTTTGCAACGCTGCAGAGTACACAGTAAACGCATAATAGCTTATATGTGCATAGTGACACGATTCATCTTATTTTCTCTGAATACAGAATTAATTGTTGTATATTAAATCAATTTAGCTGCTCTTAATATTTAAAAATTGTTAATACAGTGTGTGGGTCAGGATTCCTGCTTTCTCTGGTGAAATAACTATCTACTTTCACCTATTCAGGCCTCTAAAAGTAAAAACAATCTGTGCAGTAAAAAAAGAAAAGAAATCACTCTGGTTCTAAAAATATTCTTGGCTACAATCTGCAGTAATAGATTCACCATATAGAGCACGTCTAGCGGCCCAGTAGGCCTGAATTCCTCCCGCTAAGTACGGAGCTGCCCTTCCATCAGCGGCACTTTTCTGTCTATTCCCATCGGCTCATGTTCCCCATCAGCCCCTCCCCGGTTTGCATTAACGCACCTCTGGGACCGGCAGACCGCAGAGTCCGTGTTGTAGAGTACGAGCCTCCATCTTTCATGAGGATGGTTAAAGTTTTAGCTCCAGAGAGTAATTGTTGTGTAATCACAACTAGGGGATTCATTATTCATAGAAGCACACAATCACACAAAGCACATACACACAAAGAGAGTCTCCTCCAATCGCTTTCTAAATATCTATTTGCGTCTCTCTATCTCTCTCTCTCTGCCTTTCTATCCATATGTCTCTCTATCATCCCATCTCCTCTCTCCCTCTCTTTCTCATCTCTCTTCCCACACTAATGGAGTTAGTGAGCGCAGAGGATGAAACAATTAAAACAAAATTCATTTGAATGAATTAAAGAGCAGGGAGCTGCGGTGTAGCTGACACTTCTGAGGCAAGACGAATTATCCTGCATGGCTGGTTTAGTAGCATTTTACTGTGGCCTCGTCCCACCTCATTACCCTGTGTATTAACCCGCGGAGAAGCATCGATAGTGCACCGTCATGCAAAGTAGGCCGAGGGGAGTGGAGGTGTGATGAAGGAAAAGGTTACCAATCCGCATTAACGTCATTCTGGACCCTTCTGATGGACCCGGACTTCTACCTTTGACCCTTCGATGACTGCATGGTGAAGTCCCAGTCATCGCCATGCATCTTCCGGTATTTTCCAGTGAGCGGCAACAGGAGATGCACACGATCCGCAACCCCGGCTCACGAAAAAGACTTCAGAGGCTGTTAAGGAAATGCCAAGGCCATCTGTGCTGCTCTAAGAGGGTGTGAAATGAAGACGGAGAGTGTGTCACACCGCCATGAGAGGTCGTTACTGGCTCCTCAAAGGCAGCACATTTTGTCAGTATTACAGGTCACTGCATTTATTTTTATTTATTTTTTATCCTCTTTGTCCCCGCGACACCTTAACGAGTGATAATGAATCCAGGAGTGTCCGCGGTTCAAATGCACATTGAGAGTTGTGAGGTTTGTTAAGCGGCAGCTAAACGGCCGTGGCTGGCGATGAGTATCAGGATCATCAGGATGTTGCTTCTTGTGCTAGGAGTCCTTGCAACAATCTCTCTCTCTCTCTCTCTCCCTCTCTGTCTCTCTCCCTCTCTCTCCTAGCAGGTTGTCACTTTATGTGTCTATATGTGGAATAATGGCTGAATACACCCGGCAAGGTGTGCATCATGGTCGCTAAGTAGCGCTTCTTTCATCCATCCAAGTGGTCAACCTTGTGTTGCTCTGCTCATGTGTTCAGGGTTTATGGTAAGACTTCACCGACTTTGGAGGTCCATGGAGAAAATTCTGAGGAGGTCAAAGCTCCAGCAGCACTTGTAGTAAAAGCCAGACACAGCCTTTACTGTGTTCTGTTGCTGACGCTGACCTGTGACCTGTTTGTGGCGAGGAGCATGAGAAAACACGATTTGCCTGCGAGGGAGCTATATATAGCTTCAGGGATTCAGACCCAAAACAGCGCTGCGTTAACTTAATGCAGAGGGTGCTGCTTTGGCGGTGGCACGATATTTAAGGTACCGGTGTTATAATAAAATATGATCAGTTTCAGTAACAGATTAATGCATTTAAAGGCTAAAAGGGGAAAAACATGATAGGTCAATCATACAAGTGACTGAGAGGGCTATTGAAGGTCTGAGCACACTGATGTTATCCAAGAGCAAAGCCAGGATGCATAAATTCAGGTGCAATGTCATTTTCACCAAGTCATGTGCATTCTTCTTATTTCCTGTTTACTCAGAACTTTTTTGGTGCACCATATTAGTTTTCACTTAAAGTGATGAATGTTTATATTGTGAATAATCCGGACTATAAGAAGGCATCTTCTGATCACCATCTTGCGGAATGTCCAATTGTATTAAAGCGTGTCCTATCTTCACCTGATTTACAATGTATTCCTCCTGCTAACAGCGCATTCATGCAAGATTTTTCAGTGCTGCACCTCGATTTCGATCTTGTAACCAGAAATCCGGCAAATAAAAAGAAAACACTTGAATGCTTGCTCCTCAAGTGTGCCACTGATACCTTGACCTCTCTATCAGAGGGATGTTCTTCCATTAGAGTCACTTCTGTTAAGCAGTCATTCTTAAATACCTCAATAAAATGTAGAAAACGCTCCCAGAAGAGTTCCCATCTTTCTATTCCGTTCTCTATGCATTCGGGAGCCCCCTGAAAATCCAATAGGTGCCGCAATATTGTATTGTGGCTGTAGTATTGTGTTGCAGTTGCTTGGCAAAAGCGGCTTTATTTGATGCATGGCAGCTAACTGGCAGGGAGATAAACTCCATGTGGCCCAGGGGAGCGTGGTGATGATGAGCTAAACAAACAGGCTAACAGGCTAACAGCGCCGCAGCACAACCGAGCGTGCTGAACGCAGCATGTTCTTTATGCGTGGGGAGGGCGAGGAGAGGGGGAACGACGGGGGTGGAATAGAGGAGAGGGGTGTGGGGGTGAGTAGAGCAGGAGGAGGTGTTTAGGGAGCTCTGACAGTCTGGCTCAGCTGTGTTTTAGCTAATGGGCGAACTGGCTACTCTGCTGACTCTGTCGCTGTTGGGATGAACATTTCACTGTAGTAGGTTCAATTCCTTTTTACCCAGGGTCTCTAAAACAAATCCCTCCACTCCTGAGAGATGGAGGGGTTAAACAGCCATGACCATTAAAATTACTGCTGCGGCAAAGAAGGTAAAACCGACAAACAGCATTTCACTGCAATTTTTGAGTGCATCATATCATATGCATGATGTGCAAAACTGCCCTTTTTATTCACATCCTGTGCACAGATTGTTACATATGTAAAAGGTCTGGAGATGAATTGTGTGTGTGTGTGTGTGTGTGTGTGTGTGTGTGTGTGTGTGTGTGTGTGTGTGTGTGTGTGTGTGTGTGTGTGTGTGTGTGTGTGTGTGTGTGTGTGTGTGTGTGTGTGGGCACACTTGATTTAACACCACTTCCAGGGACTGAGCTCTGATTTAAGAGCTTCTTCATGGAGACCACGGCACTTTCTAGGTCATGTAAGAGCTAGCATCAGTTAGATTTATACATCGACCCTCTTTTACCCCCTACACACACACACACACACACACACACACACACACACACACACACACACACACACACACACACACACACACACACACACACACACACATATTTGAATGTGGATAGGTACACTTTGTGTGCAGACAAAGACAGAAGGGGGAGTCAGGGTCTAGTTTGTGTGCCTGTGTTTTATGTGTGTGTCCAGTATCTTTGCTCTGTCAACAGCAGAACACAGTTGAAGCCTATTTCCACAGAGAGAGGGGCAGCAATATGTTTTGGACCAAAGCTGCGGCTGAGATAAGATCCACGGCACTGCAGACCACAATCTGATCCTGCCACTGTGCCAGAGGGCAAAATCCAATTTCCTCCACACTGCGTAAAAAAAAAAAAAAAAGGAAAGAAGAAGCAAAACAAGGATAGCAAAACATTTTTTTAATCAATGATTAATGCTTTGCAGGAGATGACTATTTATCTTTTGCATACTCCAGTAGGACAAGGTGTTGTAGCTCATATATTGTTCGTACTCTCTGTAGGTTTTTGGCAGAATAATTGTCTGATAAGGCCTGGCACATCTTTAACCTGAGCTTTTGTCTTCTCCTGGCCTTCTTCCACCAGGCCATGTTTGCCCTCTCACAACATGACATTTGGAGCGCAAATTGTCTGGCCTTTCAGAGGGCTGGACTGTCTAGCTCGAACTGACAAGCCAGACAAAACAGTCTCTCAGATAACTGCTCCATCCTCAATTATTAGACTTCTTTGAACTGAATCCCTGCGCCGTGCATGTCTGTCTGTCATCTGCCGGAGATAAGCACAGGAGGTGGGGGGATTGCTAGCTGTTGATTCGCTACTGGACTTTGTCGCTGTGTTTCTCTGGGTGGGGACAGGCACTTGCTCATAGGTCAGCATGGGATTATTTTACCAAAACACTAGGACATAGAGAGGATGAGCCACGTCCCCTCAGGTGTCCCCCATGGGACTTTTTTTGATCCTATTTGAGTTGTGTAATGAATTACACATATACTGTCTGTCAATTTAAAAGACAAGTCAAGAGAGTTGCAGTTTGTCATGGTCTTAGTATCATTTAGTTTTGTGTGAAACCAATCAACAGCTCTCGTCTCAAACAAGCGGTTCTAACCTTGGCTTGCTAGCTAGCTAACTTAGCTATATCAATGCACAAAAGTAATCTTATCTGATGTGTTTTGTCCGACGACTCTTTTATCAGCCGGAAGTACAGCCAGTAGATTTAAACGGAATCAAATAGTTATTTGTCTTTTACCCCTAACTACAGTACATATTTTTTTCAACGAAAAAAGGTCCCACGGCGATCAACTGGAATGGATCAGAGTTCGCCTCTCTCTACTAAACGTTTGCTAACCCTAACCCCCGAACAGTGATCTTCCAATCACAGTAGCTTAGCAACCTTAACTAGCCACAACAGGCCTGTCAGACCAGAAATAAAAAGCAATTGATAGCAAAAGTTATAGTGTCAGCTGACATAATCGCTTTCTCTCAGATTTTCAATTGATGACTTCCAGCGTTATCACTGTATACTGCACATGCGACATGTGAGAGCGGAAAGCTTCACAGGCGTAGCAACTTTAACCAACGGGGACGGGGCTCAGCGAACGGTCAACTGTTCTGCATATATCTGATAACGACAGTCCAGGGGGATTAACATGCTGTGGTTAGAGTGGTAGTTATTTCAGTATTTGTGGATTAGTCCCTTTAGATGTGATGCATAAAACTCTCTCTACCAGCTTCTAAGCAAACCATTCCATGTAACCTATAAATGAGGGTGATGCATAAGGAGAGAAAACTTGAATTTAAGATATCTCTCTTGAGGATGCAGCCAAAGTGCATAGTTCATCAAGCGTTGAGCAAGGAGAGGCAGTGCTACAGTAGCACCGTCTGCATGTAATCCTCTGTTCATTAGCATGTGGCGCTACTGTGTTCCTCAGCTAGCCAGCCCCTCTCATTGCCCCCCCAGAGTCTTAATCCTTCCTCCGCCTGTTGTGTTTCTGCTCCACTGGGGACCAATCGCGCCAATTCCACTCGTCGAGCTTGATAATTAGTGACAATTGTAAAAGTAATTTACAAACTCAAGCGATGTCATTGAGAAAATGGTGCCAATTAACTGGAGATGCTAATGTGTGCAGAACCGTGGAGAAAAAAAGCAGCATCCGACCTCCATTACAGTGAGAGAAGGAGGGCCAGGGAGCTATCCTCTGAGTGTCTGGGAGAATTGTCCAGGGAGGAGAGGAGGAGGCGATGCTCATTGTTGGGCCGGGCATGTCACCATGCTGCAGATAATTCCAACAATACAAGAACAAGTATCGTGACCAGGGTAACAACATTTTAATTTACATGGAAAGCTGTTAGCTTTTATTTTGAGTCAATGCAAATCCAGCAGTAGAATATAGCTCAACTCCTACATCATCAGAATTGCAAACAACTCAAGTAAGGATTTTTTGGAGATAATACATTTGTCTTGTCAGCTGAAGTTAAAAGGCTGTGTGCATCATACAGGTCATAACAGCTACTTAAACTGAGATGCTGGACATCACCACAAACAGATTGGGTTACTGGTTGAAAGTCTTCCCCGCACACACAGGAGTTTATCAGCTGAAATGTAAAACAAAAAAACACAGCAGACCTTGGTACTATAGCTGGTTCTTAGCCAATGAGATGATTTATGGTGTGAAAATGTGCTTTTTTTAATCAAGAACTAATTAATATTTGCAGGTTCCTTCCGTTTAATTAATAAAGTTAAAAAGCCTGGAAACGGAAAGTAATATAATTTAGCTTAAAGGTTCCCTGTTTGACCATTAGATGTGTGAAGTCTCCAGCAGGAGGTTACAAACGGAGGTAAAACATTTGCTGCTGTGCAATACTAATGTAAACAAACTGGATACATTTAAGGTGCTAAATGCAAACTTAAGTGGACATATATAGCCTCCACACAGCTCTTAACATAAAGACAACTGAGCCGCTGGCTCGCAGCTAACAGTGCTGCCAGAGTTAACAGTGTTTACCTGGGGCGGAACTGGAGGGTGGCAACGTTGCTCTGTTGGTCCATCCTTTTGGTCCAGACTGAAACATATTACAATTATTGTATGGATTGCCGTGGAATTTTGTGCAAACATTCTTGTTTTTTCGCGGTAACCAATATGGAGATTTTTTTAACTTTTCTATCAGGTTAAAGTTTGAAATTGTCCAATACTTTTGATTTAACTTAAGATTGTCTCATAAGTTGTGCTTTGTGTTTAGTGCTACTCAGGAAATGTTAACTATTTAACATGCTAAACTGAGATGGAGGTGAGCATGATTCCCATTACCATGCCACTGTGAGCATGTTAGCATTGTGTCTAGTTGCAGCCTCACATCACAGCTAGCCGTGCTGTGGACGCTCAGTCTTTTTCTTGCTACTAGTGGGCGGAATTGTCAGACATTTCAAAATTCTGCACAATTTCATTTCATGGATCAAGAAATCTACAAGACTGCTGGTGTGTGTGAACATATACTGTAGATGATGTGGACCGATTAAAGATGGTTATATCGGTGTTAAGGCGAAGAGAACATCTCAAAGATGCTCGTTATTGGAAGTCAAGGCCTCGCTGTCTCATCACGAGTGCTCTAATTGCTGCACGGTTCAATGCTTCGAGCTTTCCTAAAAAAGAACCACTAATGTAACTAATCCAGTGTTCGCAGCAGGGAGCCCACTGGTTAATGGTACAGTTTGCCCTCATGTAGAAACCTCTCATCTCCACCCTATCTTCACCCTCCGCCCTTCCCCCCTTTCTCTGGGAATTAAAAACAGGAGGTGTATTCCCATTCTGTCAGTCACAGCCGCTCTGCCTCCTAGGCCTCAGCCTCTATCAGTGTAAACAGAAGAGGGGAAGCAGTGTTTGCTGTTTCTCCTGTCTAAAAAAAACGCCTTTTGGTGTGTCTTTGATCGCAGGCGCTGGAATAGTAATTGCTATCACTTATGAAACAAAATGACAAGCGCTGCCAACAAGCTTAGCAATGCAAATACAAAAGAAGAGAGAGAAGTGGAGGGGAAAGAGGTCTATGAAGAAAGGTTGATGCCGTTTACTTGAGCTGTGTGGGGGTCCTCATCTTGCAGCTGAGATGTTTTGATTGATATTGGAAGGGCCCTGAGATTCGTCATGTGAATGTCAGAGAGAGGGTTTTATTTACATATATATACATATATTATTTTAGGTGAAAGCCAAAGGACCCATTTAGTCTCTTTTTTTGGTGCTGATTAGCCATTGTTTTTTTCCCGATCTATTTCAAAGCACACTTTTAATGGAAGCTGCCTTTTGAAATTAGCAAAATCCATTATTGTCAGACACAAGGATGAAGACAGTTGTATACAATAATGCATTTTTAGACACACTTCATTTAAGCGTACATGTTGATGCCTAACTTCCCAGTTGCGTCTATCTTTTGCAACTACACGACACTAAGCCTGCGAGTGAACATTGATTGAACAAAATGTCTATATTATAAGAAACCCTTCCAGGAGAGGGGAGAGCCAGCCCTACTGGGAGCTAAAGTCTGGCCTTTTTCTGGCTGACATAAAGTGGTAGCAGCCAAAGCATTGATGGCAGGACGCTGGTTATTCAAACGGCATACAGAAAGAGAGAAATGAAGGAACTGGATGGCTCCTTTTTCCCTCTTTAAAGCTGTGGAAGTGGATAAGCCTCTGGTGTTATTCACAGGCTCCCTCTGACATCTTCTGTTGATGTTTATTTAAATGGCGCTCAGATCGGTGTGGAAATCGGCCCGTTGCGAATGCCCAGCAGGACACAAAACAGCTGGGCTTTGGAAGGGAAACAGATATATAGAGAGAGAGAGAGATAAATATTTCTGAAAGGACAGAGGAAGAAAGAGAAGAGAGTGAGAAAAACTTGAGGGTTTTATGTAAAGGAAGGGATTTTGTGTGAAATGTGTTTTGTGTAATGAGATGCCCCAATTCTGCTCTTTGAAATAGCGTTACCTGGAGCTGGAAAAATAAAAATCTCTCCTCTTGCCTGACCCCCATGGAGCCGGCTGTTCTCGGCTTATACTGGGCCCTATCCTCCATTTCACAAAAAAAAAAAAAAAAACACTGTATTTTCTTAGATTTAGTCGTCAGGCTGGTCGTCAGGAGAGGGTGTCATTTCGGAGCTGCTGCTGGGAGATTGCTCTTTCTTCTAGGGACACCCTGACACAGAGCGTTAATAATGTAGCTTGCCTCTCATAGCACTCACACAAACACAGCCATCGAACCTGTTGGCCAACAACAGAAATGTCCATCCACCGAAATAAACTGCTATTTTCTAGCCGCGCTTGTCGGCTTCATTCTGCAGGCTTTTTGGAGTTGGTTGCTTCCGTGAGGAGGGCGCCGGTCACCCGTTTTGGCTCTTGCACCATGGGAACACTGTTTTCTCAGTGTGATGAACATCATTTGACAGTCCCCCTGCCTCAGCATCCTCCATATCTGAGCCCATTTACAGCCAGCTCGTTCACTTTATTGCCATTCGCTGATCGCAGCACTTTGAAGTGTTTGCTAAGGGAGGGCGGGGGGGTTGGCGTGGGGTTCAAGCGAAGTGTAATTGGCTGCATTAGTTGGTTTGCTTCTCCTCTTCTTTCTCGGTGCCCCCCAGTCACAGTGAGAAGGATTAGGCGACCTACATTTTAGTTTTGCTCCGACGCAATCTTGATTCAGTCCTACCAGTTGTCCTCATGTCGTGATTTGGTTCCTTTGAAGAATCCCAGTTCATTTTAACCAACGTTTCCCAAAATGAGTACGTCTTCGAGCTCAAATCCACAGTCCCCTGCATTTACATTGCCATGGATGTGTTCACACAGACTGCAGGGAAAGTTAAATTTAGCATTCATCCCTATGCACATGACACTGATTGACAGCCCGCTGTGGGTAACGCTGTGTTCCGTTTCGCAACGCGTCGCCCACAGCAGTCGCCCTCGGAGAGGTTTTGATGTTTGTTTTGTTTGAAAAGCCTATACGCTCATGTACATCCAGTGTGACATCTCCTGCAGTATGCTTGGGCTTGAAGAAGCTTCCATGTGGAGACAGACAGTCGAATCAATCATTTTTAAGGGCTTGGAATTTTTGGGGAACAAACTGTTGATCCGCCCAAGAATTATTACATTGTTTCTTCAATTATTTTTTGTTATTTTTTTGGTCTGTATTTAAAATAAATTTGATGGTGCTATAAAGATTTTTATTTTGAAAGGTACTACATTATAAACAATCTTAACAGAGAAAATAAGCATTGGCCATATTTGGTGAAAACACTAGAAATAGCACAGACTAAATATACCTGACATATATATACGTCAGGTATCATTTAAACTGAACCTGGTGAAATTAATTACACATTTTGGAGGTTGGCAATACTCTAACATTAGCAGAGTACATCAGCACATTATTAAATATTGTTAGCACGTCTATGCTACACTAGCTACTGAAGTCATCCTGAATGTCTGTCTTTATCCCTATGACGTGGTGATTCACTTTTACACCATGATCTGCAGGCTTTAGCTTCTATCTCAGTCTATTATCCTGTTATCACTGCTGAATCCGTCTGACATCCTGGATATATCCATAGATATATCATATTGTAGACCCTTTTGTCTGCCTCTCTCTGAAATTGCTTTTTAGTTTTAGTTAGAATTAGAAGAATAAGATTATATTTATTCATGGAGTGTAGTTAGTGACAGTGTGGGCTCCATGGTAGCTCTGACAGCTTGATGAAGTAGCATCAGGGTATTTAGGTTTAGCAAATGGTCAATTGCAGTTTGCCACACATGCCATAGCACCATGCCGAAAAGGTGTACCCTTCATGGTGCTTTAAACGTCCATTTAACAGCTTAGAAAATTATCAACATTAAAAAGAGTTTCCTTAGAACCACACATAGTGCTTTAAACAAAATGTACCAGCTATGGCATTATGTGAACTCTTACCTGAACCAAAAGAAGAGGAAGAAGAGTCCTCGTCCTTTCTCTGGCCGTAGCAGGAAAGTGTTCAGGTTCAGACAAATGGAGGTTGATGTTTCAGCTAACCTTGGCTATGTGCCCTGCATGGCTGCCCCTGTAAGCCATCAGTCTGGTTGGAGTCTGACTGAAATATTAAAGAGCCTGTCTGCTCGCCCGCTGTAGCACCTCACCACGGAGCAACCAGAGTGCACCGTGCAGTATATGTCATATAGGTACAGTAGGTATGTAATGGATGGAGACCCGAGTGAAACAAGAGCCGAAGACCATTCTCAGTTTAATTGGAGCTCACATCACCATCAGTCCTTTGACAGATCTATCCGTCCCTCTACACATTCATTACCTGCCTGTGGCGCATTATATTTGTTGCTTATAGAAGATTAGTTATTATGGAAGTGGTGCCCTTGCAGCGGTAAAAAAAAAGATGGAAGTCACCTCGCCCAGCTGTAGATCACCTTTCAGCACACCAGACTCCATAAGTGCTTGGCTGATGGGCGGCCTGTAGTGCAGCAGCCAAGTCGTATTAACACATTTTTCGGGAACACCTCAGCATCCGGTCATATTTTTATACACCTGGTGATTTCACACCAATGCCAAAATTCAGTGCCATCGCTGGAGGTAGTGTGTTCTTTATGCAGCAGGCAAAAAAGTAAGAAGGTGGTGATTATAGAGGAGGTGTAAAAAGATTGATTTGTGTCATGTGCCTCGGTAAGATGTGTATTTAATGTGTTATGATGTAGGTTTCATTGTAGGTTCCAGAGGGGGATCTGGGGGTCCTCACCCGTGAATATTAGAGCATCATTTCCTACTTCCTAGAGTTTTTATGCACTAATTGTGCCTTTTTTTAACCAGAAAAACACAAAAATGAGGTGCTGGCTTTTCAAATATGTTTTCTCCTGTAGATCAACTTATCTCAGTTAATGTTATCTCTGCTGAGTCAACACACATGTATGATTTACTCTTCCTTCCTATTTAGTTTTTTGTTGGTAGCCTTTTTAATTGTGCATGTGGCATCTTTTGACATCAATTATTTTTAATTAATTTGTAAACCCCTGGACTTTAATTACACATATGTGTTTTAGAAATATTCCAGGTGAGGTTAAAACTTTCTGCACATTTAAAACCTTTGCCACATATCTGTTTTTCTCGTAAGAAGTTGTAATATTTTGAGAAGAAACTTATAATACTTCAAGAAAAAAATAAGGGCAGGGCAGATGTGTTTATCTATTCAATTGTTGTTTCTGTTTTTTTGTTAAAAATAACAAAACAGAAAAAGGACTATTTTACTCTAGGAGGCCAAACATCAGGTGCTCAAGCCCACACAGAGGTCTATCTATGAATTTCCCACCAATTCATCATTTTACCGTCCAGATTGGAAGTGTGGGAGGAATCCAACAAGAGCACTTGGAGGACTGAGAGTAAACCCACGCTGGCACAGGCAAAAAAACTCCACACAGCGACAAGAGGCAAGGTTTTGTGTTACCCTGACCTTGTTGCTGCGAGGCCACAGTGTTTACCACTGAGCCACTGTGCGGCCCTACGGACTTCTAATAGTGGACTTTGCTGCTTTGCTTCATGCCTCTCTCTCAGGCAGCTGCTGGTCACATGCTTTATGGGAGGAGTGCGATAAGAAAGAAGGTAGACCGTATACCTGGCTGCAGAGAAGCCATTATCTGGAGCTCTTTAATCTGGTCTTGAAAAGACTGGATGATGGCTGCGTCCAGGACTGGATCCAGTGATAATATTACAGACTTCAGCAGAACCTGCAGGTCTTTCAGTGAAGCCTTGCACACTTTACCTACGGGCAAAATCCCTTAGTGACGGTGGATCCCTCAAAAGTCTGGTTAACCAGTATCTTAATGTGGGAGTCCCAATCCCCCTGTCGCAGACTCACAACCAGAGGCAGAAGGATCAGTAGACTCCGTTGATGTTTATCTTCTTTGGATATGGAACTTGTTTGTGGTTCTTCCATTTCCTCTACGATCAAACTAGTCTCTAGTGGTTTTGTAGTATCTGGTGTGAGATCTGATCCTCAATCTGGGAAACTATGGGCTGCTGCTGAGTGATATATTCTAGAACCCCAATGTTATGGCAGGCATTCACAAACATTGTGGACACTTGTAACTAAATTTATCGAATAAACGTCCCTCTAAATATAGTGGACTAGAAGTATAAAATACTTGAGGAAATGTAGTTTATACACGCCATTGCTTCTTCTTCTATTCCTACACCTCTTGGTTAACAAATCTGTTAGGTAGAGAACCTTCCAATGGAGGGAGGCAGCTGTGAGAGAGCTGAGGCAGCAACCAAGACCCCTGGGGCTAGAAACAAGAAAAAAAGGAAGGTGGAAAACGCAGAGACAGAAAGAGATAATTGAGGGGGATGAAAGAAGTGATGGGAGTCTTTTTAAAACTGCTCTTAAGTTAAGTTGAAACAGCAGTTGTTCAAGTAAAACATGCCGATAGAGGAATTTAGATTTTGAACAGTTGCTATTGCTGTCATTCCAAAACAATTTATATTCTAATCATTATTGGTATGATTGTTAGCATTTTGACTTACTTTGGAAACATGTTCAACATCCTCACAACAACGGCTATTGCTGTGAAATAAAGTAATCAAGGCAACGGTGTAGAGAAAATGGAGGAAAGTGACTGCAAGGGAGACAGGGAAGAGGAGAGCTGATCGATTGATAACCCTCGGTGGGTCAGTGATTTGATTGTGTTTGTGTGTGTGACTGAGAGCGGATACATTCTAAGAAAATGGGACCTGATTGCACACAAGTGCAGAAAAAGTGGTTAACAATGACCTTAATGTGTTGCCTCCAATTCATTTCAAGCCCTCACAGATTGCTTGCCTCTGTTACTTTAGCCGGCTGGGAAGACCTGGTTACAAAATGAATCAGCTTTTTCACTGTTGTATTCTAATCGGCCTCTGCCTTGTTCACTTAAACATTACAAGAGTCTAATGATTTTCTCCTGGAACAATGGCTTTTTAGGCAAGTTAGCAGAATCGCCATGCCGGTTGGAGGTCCACCGCTTTGGTCCAGACTTGAACATTTCATCAACAAAAACAACAGTTGGTTTGGGCTTTTGTGAATTATCTCAACTACTGAATGGATTGCCTTGAAGTTTGGTTGACATATCCATGGTCTCCAGACGATGAGTCCATAAGTTTATTTTTTAATCCTGATTTTTTTCCCATCTATCAAAATGAAGATATTCATGGTTCCTGGAAGATGTATCCTCATGACTGTGATGATCATCTGACCTTTACTCTAGCGCTCCCATGAGATTGACGTGTGTTTAAATGAGCTATTGGATAGATTGCCATGACATTTGTTGTAGACACTCATGTTTCCCTCAGAATGAGTTATGGAAACCTTACATTTTCATCTAGAGCTAGCACGCAGTCCAGTCCACCATTTTATACGAACTTTCATTGTCGTATAAAGCCATCTTGGTCTTTGTTGATGATCCACTTTTCTTCTAGTGCCATCATGAGCTTGACAGTTTGGGTTGTGAGTGTAACTGTTGAATGGTTTACCTTGGAATTTGGTATGAATATTGAAGGACCCCAGTAAATCAACTGCGTGCTAATTAGCAACTGTTAGCATTCTAAACTATGATAAAGAGCAAGCTAAAAATCACATCTTCAACATCAGCATGTTAGCATCATTATAGTGAGCATGTTATACTGTTGATGTAAGCATTAAGCTCAAAGCCCCAAGTGTAGCAAAAAAAGAGCCACCAGCATAGCTGTCGACTCTTAGTCCTGTTTTCTTGCAGTGTTGCACATAAAGTTCAGTAAGGGTTGAATTTTCCCTCACACCCATCATGTTCCGTGTGCAGACTGGGATTATTAGTTTTCTCTCTTGCTAGCACAATGAAGTAGCCGACGGTCTATCTACCGAGCCAGTTATACGTATTTATGGATAGGGAATTATCCAGCTCCAAAGCTGCCTTTGAATTCAATTTCATGGTATATGTCTGTAAAGTAAACCCCCTCCCAAATGTTGACTACATTTTACCAGAATTTATCACATTGAGGAAATATCTTCTCAGCCCGTCTTGTTTATAATGTACCTCTCTGCTAACCCCCACCACCACTTAAACACTGGTCTCATCCCAGTAGAATTGTGGGACACATTAACATGCAGAGGCTTCAGCCGCAGCACTGATGTGCACAGTCATCAACCTGTTTTGTGGGCTGCAGTGGCTGAATGTGGCACTCCGTTGTGATTTCCATGCAAACTCCGCCAGATGCTCGACGCTGGGGAATCGTTTCATATTCTAATGCCATGACAAGAAATATAGCCGTGGAGTGCGCCGCCGCTGCTGCTGTGCATATGTTTGTACTGTGTGTGCCTGTGTGTTTGCATGTGCTTGAGTGCCGAGTTTATGATGCAAAGTAGTTTCCGTAACAACGCTGCCACAAGCTTTTCATTTGGCCCTTTTCTGATTACATTTCCGCGAGAGAAGAATGAAACCCCAAACATAGCGGAGACTCGCATGGCTCTGGATATATTCACATATTGCTGTATGTTTTGTTTTTCAATTTGTGCTTGGGCGCAAAACAGGTAATAAAATGTGGGTCCCAGTTTTTTGGTAAAGATCCTGACTCCGTCGTAGTCGTAAATCAAGAACAGATCTGTCTGTCGGATGATGTCCTTTTCCATCACTTTTGAGACTTGTGTAAAATTACTTTGTCTGTCTTCAGGGAGCTTACAGAGTAATGTGTTGTCAAAGATATAAAAGCTGATAGGGCACAGTGAGAACAGAGTCGGAATATCAATCTCCCTGTTTTGTTGTATTATCATTCTGAGCATCAGGACCACAGATATACAGCGACGCAAACTGTAATTTGCTCAGTGCTGTGTCATTGTAGATAATGTTCGTTGCGGTGTAGACGCCTCGTTTTAGAGGACGTACGAGTGGCTCCAGATGCAATGACTGATAGGTTTACAGCAGATTTCAGACGCATGTTTATTTCTGTCTCGACTCGGCCGTCCTTCCCCTCAGTGTTCGCCGTTGTTTATTCCACAATAAAGAGAGAGCACATTGAGCTGTGCCGGGGCAGCCGTAAATTGTCGATAGCCCACATTGCAGAGGACCATAAATATCACCTGTCCCAGCGCTCAATATTTGCCACAGTTGGTCACCATCAACTGGAGTGGACGCAGGCGGTCCAAGGGGTGCTTCACTGCGCCGAGGCTACTCTTTGGATGTCGCCCGGCGTGCAAGGCTGTCACATGTTCACCGTGCTCGTCTGCGAGTGAGAGGTTGAGCGTGCAAGTTGAGGCCATTCGTCAGAAGAGCTATTTACATTTCTTCTCCAGCGCAGCGTGGGGAGTTGTCTTACGAGCTGTGCACATAACCTTAAGGCTTCTTCACACGATAATGGCATTTGGCAATTAACTGGCTTTTTTTTTTATAGCATTAATGTTACACTCGTTGTGTGGAGTTGCACATTTCCTGCTACTGAGCATCAGTCTCAGGGGTAATGGTTCTCAATAATCATGTGACTATGTTTGTCTTGGCATCAGAAGTTCTTGGGTCTTGTTTGGGAGTTTTGTGTTTGGGTGGCCGGTTTTAAAGGGATAGCTCACCCTAAAATCTAAAGTACATATTTTTTCTTCTCTTTCCTGTAGTGCTATTTATCAGTCTAGATTGTTTCAGTGTGAGTTGCATTGTTTTGGAGATATCGGCCCTAGAGATGTCTGCCTTCTCTACAATATATCGTGGCTATATGTCACATGCTTGTGGTGCTCAAAGCGCCCAAAAAAATACATTTGAAAAATGCAATAGCAATGTTTCTTCCCAGAAATCATGACCCGGTTCCTCAAGATAATCCACAGACCTTTTTGTGGGCAGTTTCATGTAGGAACTTTTTTGCACCTATTAGCAAAAGACAAGAAGCTTTAAGCCCTTTGACAGTTGGTTGATATTGTGTTACCTTCTTCACAAGCATGACATTTGCCTTGATTCCAATGTTTTCCATGCTTCCCACGTATGGATTTAATTTGTTTCAAATCCATCGTTAAGTAAAAGCGTGGCCTTGCCTCAGTAACTTATCCTTCCTGTGTTCTCTTGTTCATTTCACATGTCCTCAAGTTAATTCCAGACCTAATTAACTACCTTTGAAAGGAATCTGTGCAATAATTACCACAAGGAGGTGGAACGGAAACAATCACACTTCCCACAGTTCATTCCCCACCACAGGGGAAATCCTACAGCGTCACCCGCTGGGTTTTTAAATATTCTTTTATTGTTGTCCTGAGAATCACCTTTAGCAGTCACTTTAGAAGCAGAGACACAGACAATCAGGGGGCCCCACGGACTAACACCCTTGCCGAGTTTTAGTCTGGTGTGGTTTATTTGCACAAATTATTAAAATAATAAAAACATACTGTGCAAAGACAAATGAGAGCGCTGTAATAAATAAACCAGGAGGCTGTTGTGAAAAATAGCTCCCCCAGCAGAGAACGAGGAGGAAAAATGGGTTGTGGACATGTTATTTTTTAATAACATCTAATGTGACCAACAGGGAGAAAGATGCATAAATAGGCACACATTGATGCATTGAAGCACCCAAAACCAGATCTGGCACATATGGTCCAGTTCCAGAGACACAGCACCAGCAGTTTTAAAATCAGGGGCAAAGGTAGTAAATAAAATAACAAAAATCCTACTTACTCCTATGTATAGTGAATGCAATAACTCTTTCTAAAAATGTCCTTGATATCACTATGAATATTGTGAGAGTGTACTGCCTTGTCTAATGTTCAATTCTAGTTTATTATCACCAATAACATATGGCAGATGCTCTATGTGACCTGAGAGGCCAAAGCCAGGAAGAAGAAATCCCACAAGGCACTCGCTGTTTCACGACACCCTTGGCCTCCCATTCTAACGATCTGGGTAGCCAAGCGTGTCAAACTATGTGGCAAAACAACAAAAGCAGTAAAAACGTGGTTGATGTTGTGGATTCAAATAAAAACCCTCCTTTAGGTATAGGCAACAAAACCACTAAGTTAGGTTAAGTGGAATCTTCATTATGGGGCTTAAAACAAGTACTAAGTATAACGTGAAAAACGTTACATAAGTAGGGAAAACACGAGACTCCAAAATAACTGTTTGAGTCAGTCACACAGGTTGAGAGGATCCTAACCTTACTTTAATGTCCAAAAAGAATGAAGCTGCGTTAGTTTCATAGATATTTACAGGGAGAAACAAATGAACTGTACAGTCTTGTAGAATCTTTGACATTTTCAGTCACAGGATTAATGGCACTCCTGGTCTGACACATTATACGGCACACACACACACACACACACACACACACACACACACACACACACACAAAACACACACACACACACACACACATACATGAAAACACACTTACAAACGGCTCCCCCTAGTAGGAAACCCGTAGCCTGTTACCATGTGATGGTGAGTTTGTGAGGTTCCTGGAGGTGCTCCAAATACAATAGTACAAAGAAATGTATAAATAACTTTGTTTTCTTTCACATTTGCAGGTTATTTATTTAACACTCTTACACATAGGGTAGTGTGATTATGCTCACAAGGTGACAAAACCTAGAGATAAAACTGGGCTCGTGTCTGAAAGGTGGCTAGTTCAAAGGTTTGCATGCTCTTTTGATTCACCACTGAGGCCTGGTCCACAGATGGAGCCGCTGGCCCGGCACTCTGACAATACCTTAATGAGCGAGTCCATTTTGAAATCCCAGGAGGGGCAGGCACCTCTGTCTCTGCTCCTGTAGAGTAAATTAGATTGACTTTTAAACTCGGAGAAACAGATGATGCAAATGTCAGCTTTGATCAATTGATTTGGCTGAATTAGCTAATGCACCTGCGAGCCGCACCTTACAGGAACATAAAGCATTTGCTGCACCGCCGCCAGCAGGGGTAGAAGAACGATACGCGGATGACCGTTGAGTAATGCCCACTGGAGTGACACGTCTCTAGGGAAAATAACGGATGACTTTCATCTGGAGAGACGTATTTGACACGGAAAAGCAAAAGGATGTTTGCAGGAGAAACGTATCTGCTGGCAAAGCTTAGAAGGATGTGAGCAATGAGATTTAACTAACCTTCAAACGACGGCCCGACACTGTGATCTAAGACTCTCCCCGGGAATCCCTGAACAAACTGGTGTCTGTTACTCTGCACATGTCAAATGAATGAATTCATTTATTTTTTGCCAGTGGCAGCATGTCCTTTTGATGATCAATTGCATTCTTGCCAACTTGTGTGTGAGTGTGTGGCTGGGGAACATTTCCCATGTTTCTGATAGAGATCATAGCATTGAGTTATTTAGAGTGTTTCTGAATTTACTGTTTGTGTTCTATACAGTCTAAAAGCTTTGATATTTTGCACAGATTCACTGCTCTTGCTTGGAGTTAGATGAAAAATCTATAGCATATCTCTTTATTTGGAAATATGAAGCTTCTACCAGCGGCCAATTAGCTTAGCTTAGCATAAAGATTTGAAACAGCTGTACCATACACTTACTACAATATTCTTGCGCTCCTGAAAATCTTATAGAAATGTGGGTCGGATCTAAAAATCATATTTTTGTGTTGGTGTGCAAATCATTTTTGTATTTTTCGACAAATATTGAGACCCAAAAGATACCAACAAATGTATAAATAACATGAAAGGGAATTTAGAATCTAAGATATACAGACACTGTGCATTATCCAAAGTAGTGTCCAGGAAACTCCAACTTTTTACAACCAACCTGCTTCTGTTTTTAGGTCCAGCAAACCTGCATATACAGTTCATTGTACAGTTATATTAGGTGCAATAAAAACAAAGGCAGACATTGTTTGAAGTCATTTAAATTAGCACGGACAGTAGAAATCGAAATGACCTGAATAAATTGTAGCGTAAAAATGTGATCCTGGCACAGTCTTACATGGGAGTGGTATCGATCCTCTCATCTGAATATTGGCACAAAGCGAGTTATTCACAAAATGTTAAATCAAAATGGCAGTTATCTACTTTACATTATGAAACTGGTAGAAGTTTTGCTGAACAGAGACGAATGGACTTAATGTCAGAATGTGTAAAAAGATAAATTGATGTTTACATATTTATCTTCACATCTCTTATGTCGTAAGACTGCTGCAACTTGCGGAATAGAAACGTTTGAGCCAAAAAAACATCTAAAGTCTTTAGTGAAGGTCTGAATTATACCCAGTTGCCATTCATGGTGCATGGCTGAATATACCTTCTGTATGAACCATAATACTGCTAAAAACAAGTTGTGAAAGAGTTAAGAGGTGAAAAGACCGAAAATAGTCGAAAGTTGGGCTCATTTCATTTTCCAGTTCTCCTGAATAAATCAAAGTTGGTTTAATAGAGAGGAACTTTATTCTCAGATATACGGTTCAGGGGAAACGTCCACTTCCTGTTCCAATTCCATTCTGTGCACAGGCAACGTCTCCTGAAGATAAAAACCCTCTCAGGGGCCGTTGGGCCCTTTCATCACATAAATGCAATTTTTGGGGGATGTTCTGAAGTCAAGAAGTACTATTTCCACTTCACTCCTCAGAAAACCTTCATCTCCCAAAGAATCTAGTGGGAGGCGGGTAGTTTTGAGTGCAGCCATTTGGAAGGAGGCCAGGCCATCCCCGAGGCCTCATCGATCTGGCACTAGAGTCTGACCAGACAATTTTCATTCCAATTCATATTGTTATAAAAAGCATTATTCTAGGATCATCTTTTAAGCTATCTTTTCCCATTTTTTAAAAAGATTTCTCCCTTTGTCTCAGCCAAACTTTCTATGTAATGATTTTATTTCAAGTGTAGTTTTGTTTGAAGCATCATACTTTATATATCTTTCTGTCTGTGCTGTGTAGAGGAGAGTCAGAGGCATTGGCAGAGATTTAGTGCTACAGCGGGGGCCACTTTTCCCCAGTGGTTGGGTAGCTAGTTCCCCCTGTGAAGACCCGTGCTCCGCTTTGCTCATCGCTCCAATAAAGCGGGTGCTCAGCTATGAAAACCCTGCATAAGAGCAAACGTTGTAAATAAATGTATGCTCACATGTCACACTTCATCACACCCCGCCTCCCCTGCGGCTCAAGGTCTATAATTTGATATGACTGGGTCTTGATTACTATTTACTGTGTTGTCAAGGTGAGCGAGAGACTCAACTTTGTGGGTAAACAGATTGACTGTCACAGCTCCAATGAATCAGCCACTGTTGACTTTATATCCACTTGCCGTTTCTTTCCTCCCTCCACCACCGAAGATTGCGGCTGTCAGAGCTGTGTGTTGCTTTGTACACAGAAGTGACGGAATAGGAAACTTGATCACAGTGAATCATGTCAGGGACCTTCTTTGAATTTTGATTAAAGAAAGGAAATTGCAGTTGTTTGACAGGAATGTGTTGTGCAACAGCGTGAATTCAAACAGCAGAGAAAGTGCCAATATTCAAAGTGCAATGACGGCCCTTAGGAACATTTTCAATAGCCTACTTTAAATCACCACTCTACTTTGTCACACTACACCCCCCCAACAAAGGTCTGTTAAGAATATCAACCTTTATGAAAGCTACTGGTTGCGTGGCAGCTAGTGGCACATCTCGAGTGTTGCAAGAATTCTGTTCTGTCGTCAGTGCTATTGCTGTTAACCTAAGTAAGTCATTTTGGTGGACAACTCGTCAGTTTAATGTGAACGTGAGATGTGTGCATTTTTTCCTGCGCAGCTCTTAATTATATGCTGGCTCCTTTAATTAATACTCAGTCATTAAAACTTCTACTTTAAACACAAATAAATATTTTGATTTAGTATCAAATTTGTTATACTGAATGATGAAAAAACGGATGAAAGGATGCATTTATTAATTAATTAATAAACTGGGCCTGCAACTAATGATTATTGTCATCATGATCAATGTGCTGATTGATAAAATAAATTGTTTCTTCTGTTAATCTCAGAAAAAAAAAGGAAACTGGAAAAAATGGACATTACAATCTACCAGGGCCTGAGTTAGGACATTTAGATTGCCTGTTTCATTTGAAATGCAGTCCAAATCCCAAAGATACTCAGTTTACAATCATACGTGACAAAAAAGTAATAACATTTGACAAGTTGGAACCAAAAACATCTTTGCTTGAAAAATGACAGAAAGGATTAATAATTCATCAAAATAGTTGCAGGTATTTTTTTTTGTTTCTGCTTCAAAATAAACAAAATCGCATTTTCATACAAACAAATGTGTCATTTGGTTTTGACATCACTTGACAATGTTTACGCTATCTGTCAATTAATTCTGATTTTCATCAAGCTAACATATCTACATAACAGTAACTACACTTCTTTTTTGTATTTCTTTATTCATGCACACTGAGCACTAACTACACACTTTTTCCCTTTCACATTTCCAGCACTGTAACTGCCATTGCTGTAGCTCATTTACACTGGCCTGTGGCAGAAAACTGAAAACAAACCACCCACCTCCCCAACAGTTACCAATATGTCATATTTGATTAAGCTGACTATTAGTTAAAGCTCTCCTCCAGACATGTTTAAAGACATACAATACCCTGCTTTGAATAATGTCTGGTGTGTTTTTTAATACAAACTTCAATTACCTTATTACAAATGATTGAAATCAACTCTTCCATCAACTCTTTCCCACTTCATGAAATATCCAGAATCTATGAATACACACACAGTTTTCATTTCAATGTTTGACTTGCTGGACACAAGATGTCTCGTCCGAGAAGTCCACATCATGTTTGTGTAAGTTGCATACTGGAACCCAATTAGCCTCCAGACGTGTGATTTCAGAATATCAAATCAAACTCTGCGCGTCCATCATTCTGCACAGTGAAGTAACAACAAGCAAATGTACAATGGTGTAGGTGGAGGGTGACTGACTGGATGGCTTGCATGTATGTTAACTGAGGAAGTTATATTTTGGTCATCAAGTATGTTGTTTCTTGTGTCATGTGTTACATAAAAGTAATTCTATGATATCATTTTGGACTTGTGAAAATGAATAAAGCTTATCCTTCTTATGTTCTCCTTCCAGGTCCGGTAGCTGTGATCAGTGGTGAGGAAGACTCAGCCAGCCCTCTTCATCACGTCAACCACGGGATTATTACCCCCTGCACTCTGGATGCGGGTCCTGATGCGGTCGTCATAGGGATGACTCGTATTCCTGTGGTGGAGAATCCTCAGTACTTCAGGCATGGACACAACTGCAACAAGCCGACCACCCGTAAGTCCCTGTTCATTATACTCACGGTGGTGTGTCCCTCAGTGACCATTAGCACACATTACTTGATTTTATGAAGATACCAAGGGACCCTAATGTTGTTCAAGCATGATGCTAAATATACTGAAACTGTAAGGCACTTGAGAAAACTCCCACAGAATGTTATGCGCTATAGAGAAACAGTGCAGCATCCAATCAGAGAGCCAGACATCACAAGGTCTTTATTAGGCTCATTCCAACTGTTGCATCCTCAATGTAATTTGCTGTTTATCTTTACAATAATAAGAGCCAGGGCCCCCGGGGGAAATAGTATAATTTAGTGTCATCAACAGAGTCAGTGTGATCATATGGCGTAAGCATCTGCTGGCTCCGTTCCAGACTCTTCATATAGGATCTGTTTAGACAAAAGCAGCCTTCGGTGTACCAGCCACTGGTGTTCAGACAGCCTCCCCCCCCCCCCATCCACCTCGCTCCACTCTCCCCCCGGGACTCATGTTCCAGGTTTGGGAAAGACAAGACCACTTTAAGGCCTAATTACTCACAATTACATCAACTGCTCGAGAGAATCAGCAGAAAAAACAACTGTGCCAGCAGCCAGCCGCAGCTTGGCGCCTGCTGCTTCCTCTTCCCTCACGATACCAGGCACACTAGCCGGATTTTGCTGGTGGAAAACGGCACTCTTCCTCTGTGAAGATCAGGCTTCTCTGAACCATTTCAGCTTGTATCTGCATCATTATGTCTTGGCTCCCTCTCAAAATGGCCGTTGGACAGGCCAACAGAAGTTGACTTCTGAGCCGGAGCCAATGAGAGGGAAGGAAATCCCATTTAGAGGTGATAAATAAATGACGGCTCTTATGTTTTATGAATCGCATGAATTGTTAATGGACAGCCGGTGACTGATTTATAACGTCTCATGCCTTGCACAGGAGATCTGATTGCGAGCTAATGAATAAATGACGGCGGGCATGGATGAAACTTTCTTCCCGATAACTGCGCGCCCCGGAATTGAAAGTCAGGCGCTGGCTGTGCACTACGGCAGAGGCGTTGCCGTGGGCTTTTACAGAATGTTCTCCCTTTCAGAAAGCTGCATCCCTTGTCTTTTATATTTAGATTTTATTCTATGTACGTGCAAAAAAATAAATGGAAAAGAACCCTGAATTCATCACAAGGTCACAATGGCCGCCAGCGGCTTGAAAAGCAAAATGGCTCCGAACGGCTTCTGCCGATCGTTCGCTGAATATGAATGTATTCTTCACCCTCAGGACAAACACACACACACACACACACACACACACACACACACACACACACACACACACACAGACAGGGAAAGGGAAAGGAAAAGCCTATGTGTGTCCATGTGTGTGTCTTCACTATCTGTGTAGGTGTATGACAGGGAAAAAGAATCCATGAATGTGCGTGGTTGTAGGAGAACGGTTAGTTTGGCTTGTGGGTAGAGTGGTTTTTGCTATATCTCAGCCTACTTACTTCCTCTATGTTTTGATAAGTATCTTCAGTAAGGGGTCCCTTGAGTGCCCCCCAAGGGTCCCCTTTCGATCCCCCATTGTGCTGCTGGTCTTGCTCAGCCTGGCCGTCCTGCAGCTTTGCTCCACTCACATACAGTACGGCGCTTTGTTGATGCTTGGCCACCAATCCATAATGTATTCATCAATTTACTTGAAAGCCTCTTATCCAGGAGAATAGCTTGCTGGCAGTGTGTCGCACACACACACACACACACCACACACACACACACACACACACACACACACACACACACACACACACACACACACACACACACACACTCACATTTCTGCTTAACTGTGTCCATCAGGAGTTCACTAATGTGTTAGTCAGTCCCAGTCCGCTTCCACCACCAGTCTACTGCGTCATTTGTAGTATTCCTATCTGTCAGTGCTCTGTGCATTGTGAAACCAGCTCCAACATCCATGACTGTGAGGAGGGGCAGTCTGTTGCTGCTGTCTACAGTGTTGGCTTCCTTTAAAACAGCTCCATGTGATGGGAATCCAGCCCGCTGCAGAGCTCACACCAGTGATTCCAGTGTGCCTTACCAGATGTATTATTCATGAGTGTTTGATCTTCAAGTCAATACTGGCAAAGTATGTCGCCTGTCAGGCTGTTGCACATGAAAAACAGTAGACGTGCTGCTGTCATTCCCACATTGCAGGAAAAAAAACAAAAACATTTCATCCAATCCTTCTTGCCCTCTAGTTGAACCTTGCAACCTGTGCACATGCATGGCGTAAAAATTTGGAGCATTACAGGAAAAGTGTTGTCACAGTTGTCATCCTGATGCCAATTTAAAAACATGAAGTGCCGCCATTCGCTTGGTTCATCTTCTGGGTGAACCGGTGGCCTCGACTTTGGTTGCGGTAAACAGGCGAGCCGTGACCGATTAGAACGTTCGAAGAGATCAGCTCTCTTTTTTTTCTTCTTTTTTTCACCGCCGGGCTGAATAAAAGGTCCAATCCTGGGAAAATATAGCCGCATTAGGGAGATAAAGGCAGAAAAGGCAAAGGACAATTCTTTAGCCTAATGACAGATCCATATCTACTCGGATCCAGCAAGTGGCTTTGTTTTATCACTCAGCTTGCTATTTTAATTACGGATTTGTCACGTCCCGCTTGCTAAAATTAGACAACAGCTTTTGATGTTGGAGTATAGCGTGTAGCCTTTCATTACATCCATGTTATTATGGATGTCACGCGTGGGCGCAGCTCGGACTCGCCCCCACTCTGCCCCCTATGTGTTGGGTGTCACAGAGACATAATTATGCTCAAGGTGATGTTTTTTGAAGATTAAAATGTTTCCAACAGAGTTGAGGAGTGACTAATTTGGCAGCTTGAAAGCTCAACAAATGAATGGAAATGTAGAGCAGATTGATTGAAAGGCAGTTATCATGTTCCAAAGCTATGATTGCATAAATTATAGTTTGAAACAGAACGGCCCCGTGGGTTAGCCAGTTCAAACAACCTACTTTAAGTTGTTGCTCAATAAGTCCAAGATGAGCTTCTTTTTACAGCTCAGCCCAGAACAGAGCAAGAGAGACACTTCCTGGTACAAAGAACCCTGAAAAGATGGTTGTCGATGCCAGGTGCAGTCCCATGAAAAAAACGCATCCAGATGGACTGAAATCTCGTTCAAATTCACTGAAGATCCAATCAGACAAACCTCCAGACCAAGTTAAAAGTGTGTATAACTTCCTTTTTTTCCAGCCCATATAGAGAACAACTGCACTGACTAGGCAGAAGGCAATGGAAATTAAATAAATTAGAGAGTAAATTAGAAATGTTTGCTTCTGCAAACACATTTAATTACTTTTGCAAACAAGAGCAGCGGCAATATGCTAAAAAACAAGTTAGTCAATTAAAATACCAAACCATTGCTTGACATATTCTGGCTCCCGCCACTGTAAACTAAGACAAACATGTAATTTCATTACAAACAGGGGACATGTATTATGGGAGCCTGTGGTGTTTAGGCAAACACATCCTGCATTAGCATTAACACCGGACCAAAGAGCTGCCAATTATAGTTGGATGTAAATGTAACACATTCTCATGAGTGTTGACAGGTCAGCATACTACAATACTTTATTGCCATCACTGATGACTCCAGCCTACAGTTTTTTTAGTAACACCCTTCTGCTTTATTACAAACATATTTTATACTGTATCTTTGAGGACTAACGGCTGCACTGAGATGTCAAATATATCTATTTTGTGTTGGTAGTCACTTTCAAAGAAACCTCCCCTGAGCAGCAAGTGTGAAGTACTTAAAGCTTAAGTGTGCTTAATGCTTAAACTTTAATCCAGCAATAACAGCGAGGTTGAGCTTAGGGAGAAGTCATTGTCAAAAAGAAATCAATGTACAATTGTATCTCTCTGTATAAGTGTGGTAGTATGGATCGTTCAATTTTAATTAGATAAATAACACATTATGAAATGAATTAAAATATAATTAAAATGTGTCAAATATTTAACAAATATGGCTGCACGGTGGTGTAGTGGTTAGCACTGTCGCCTCACAGCAAGAGGGGCCCGGGTTCAATTCCCGGGCCAGACAACCTTCTGTGTGGAGTTTGCATGTTCTCCCCGTGTCAGCGTGGGTTCTCTCCGGGTTCTCCAGCTTCCTCCCACAGTCCAAAGACATGCAGCTTAGGTTAATTGATGACTCTAAATTCCCCGTAGGTGTGAATGTGAGTGTGAGTGGTTGTCTGTCTCTATATGTCAGCCCTGTGATAGGCTGGCGACCTGTCCAGGGTGTACCCTGCCTTCGCCCATTGACAGCTGAGATCGGCTCCAGCACCCCCCGACCCTAAACTGGATAAGCGGTTATGGAAGATGGAGATTTAACAAATATATGCAGGGGTCTACTAATTTTTTGAAATTGCATTTCATTATTCTGATTTAATATTAAGAGATTCATCGGAGCTCATTTTTATACATTTTTTTATTCTATAATGTTTTTAATAATTGTTGTCACCAGCCATTCCCTCATCTTTCAGCCAATCAGGTGCCCCCTTCTTCTCCTAAGCAAGCTCAACTACCGTTGCTTCCTTTAGCCAGATAGTTAGCTAGAGCAACAATTAACTCTGAATCAAACAACTAGCTTTTGCTGTAAATGACTGCAAACACAAACACTCCTTTTATTTAGCTTAACATGCTACGCAGCTGATCATCATCTAGCTGGGATGGCTTGCGAGCTTGAGATTATTACCCTGCATCGAAGTGAAGACAAAAAATGTTATTTAATTGAATAACACAATTAAATTGTATGATCATTTATTTATTTATTTAATATTGAACATATTGGGACTCCATATCCTCAAACTTAGCTTATAGGTGGCTTATACCATGGGCATGGCTTTGATTCCTAATATTTGTAACTTGAAATAAACGTAACCAGGATGAGCGTGGGTGTGTGATGCATATTTTTGTGTCATAGTTTAGCCAGAAATAGATTCACGCACAAGACACAGTGTTCATCAAGGCCAGGCAGCAGCGACAGAAACCCAGGCCAGCAGTCAGCCAGCCAGCCAGCCAGCCGCAGCAGGTTGGGAAGAGATCCCCGCTGAGAGTCAACAGTAAGTGCTGGTTGTTCATGTCACAGTCTCCCAACCATGCCAACAGCCCCTGTGCTACAATGAATTTGATGGCGGAGAGCTTTTTGTATGCTATTAACTGCTGGATGAGTACCTCTCACCTAACTATTAGCTCCCCATGGTGCTCTCTTTGTAGTCAAGCTAAGCTACGAGTACATTACAGTGATCTCAGTGAAAATACTCCCCTTTCCATGTCTTTGTAAGCCAGATCTCCGAGGAGAGAGGAACAATTGACATGATATTAATCCGTGGTTATAAATAATTTATAAATTTTTTGTGTAATTAATCAGACGATGCATGGTTAACGTATTTAATAGGTTTTATTGTGAAGCTATAGCGGTAATGTTTTATGAGAGCTGACTTAAAGGGGCAGTGTTTTGCATTGTTCTTTCTCCCGGAGGAAAAAAAAACTGTGTTCAGGAAATAAGAAATGAGAAGGGTTGACCTCAGCATTTTTGGTTGATCCGCAGCGTCTCAATGTTGAAGCGTCCACCCAGCCAAAGACATGTTGTCAATGAAGAGTAGCCCCGCGTCAATAGATCCACTACACACACTCAGGGAGGCTGTCAGCCAGAAAAATACTCACGCACACACCCGCGAGGCAGAAACACACACGAATGCACAAAGCTGGCAGGTAGATGGAGGAAAAAAACACCTTCAAACGCACACACACACACACACACACACACACACACACACACACACACACACACACACACACACACACACACACACACACACACACACACACATACACACAGGTTCAGAACAAAGCCCTCCAAACAGCTGTGCTCCCCCTGACCTGACTAGCTGAGTAAAAATTTGGCTTGGTTGTCTCCTCTCAGCCTCCAGGGAGAACGTCTGCTGGCGTCGAGGCCTCAGGTGAGCCAGGACAAATGAGTGATGCTGAGCTGCGGGATGGAGATTTAATCTCAGGGCTTTTCAGTGTGCCACTCCGGGTAAATAGGCCGCAGGATGCTGCACAAGTCCGCCTGCAGAGGAAACTGAAGGTTAAAGTAACTTGTCCTCGCCACTGTCGATAGGCACGCTCCCTCATATCTGCTTCATTCCCATCAGTGGGGAGGAACGAGGTGGTCAGTGGCTATTTAGCAGATGAAGAAACGAACATAGATAGAAAATTTAAATCTGATAAAAACAAGCTTATCAGCCCTCTGGAGCATGCTTCTTATCTGTGCTCGGTGCTAGCAGCTCAAGGCTACATTAGCCACTCCTAGCATAACGCATCCAAATCAATCAGTGGTTGAGTAATAAATTACTTGTGCTATTTGAATTAAAAAATGTAAATCACTTTTTTCACAAAGCGAAGTAAATACTGAAAAAAATATTTGAGATCTACATCAATAAATTCTCTAGTGACATTAGTGTTACTGCACAGGCAGAGCTGAACTGAATACATTCATTGAAAGGCAAAGTACATATGTTCTGTTGATCTCATAACATTAGTTTTTTTTAATGGTTCCGAAAGCTTTGAGAGAAAAAAAAACAGCAACAAAAATCAACAAACTTGGATCCTATAAAAATTTGAAATTTACAAGATAAAATACATAATGTATTCTTCCAATCACATCACATTTATTCAGTCCGAAACACATCACAGTGCAAAAGTGAAACTTTGGCAGAGAGCAAGTGCAGGAGATTAGTTAGAGTGAATGTCAGATATCAGAGACAGAAAAGACATATAGCTCCATATTGAAGATAAACTAGCTACAGTGTTTTAAATTATAAGCTATACTTCGAGACTATATTTTTCAACATGTGTCAGGTTTTACAGTTCCTCCCCGTCATATTTCTCGTAAAACAAATGGGCTAAAGTGTAAATATCATAAATTACAGAAGCCACCACAGCAACAGCAGTTTGTTTACGCCTCCCTCTTGACACGGATCCGTCTATATGTAAACCTCTCAGTGCAATCACAGTGTTCTGATGGATGGATTGATTTTTATATCAACATCAGTCTTACTCTTACAGCATGACAATATACTCCTTTGTCGTATCATATTGCTGTAGGCAATGTATGTCAGTGTGGTCTAGTGTATCAGCCTGTTTACTCTAGAGTCTCATTAAAATAAATAAAGTCCCTTATTGGGGTTGAAAAGTTTCAAAATCTGGTGACCAAGTTGTTAAATGGTCAGTGATGTTCATCTTACAGGAAGAAAAGTGACACTAATGTTCTGCTGCCTGAGTCGACATAACTTGTCAAGCTTGGTTTGGCTCCCATCAGATGTTCTACTCAGTAACATTTAATTCTTGACATATTTTGACACCTAAAGTTAAGGCACTTTTTGGGGGCTTTCTGACTGAAATCTGACCTCTGTCATAAACCAGATCACAGTCACTTCTGATCTCTTAAAAAGAGCAAAGGGAGATACATTTCCTGGTATAAAAGTGCAAAAAGATTTCATAGAGGATCGAGTAAAGGCGATATTACCTTTATGTGATTAGAGTAAATTTCTAAAATAATGAAGTGAGTTTAACATTGAGTGTGGATCAGTTTGGTTAATTTACATAATGACAAAGATAGAAGTTAAGATATTGTGATAAAACTGATAATATATTATTAAAACAGATGCAAATGACCAATTTGCACATGATAAAAAACCCATCCATGAAGCCTTGCCTCACCTCACAGCAAAGGAGAATACACACAAGGTAAAATTCAAGATAACAATCAAACCCTAACTTATGAGGAGAAGTTATTGAAATAATGATATTGTACTCTGACATTCCGTTTTTAAAAAAGTTTCTGAGCCGCCACCTGCTGATAGACAAAAACGTTCACATTTTTGGCATTTCACCAAATATCGCATCCAGAGGAGTTTAATGGCGGGTGCGAAGCCGGTATAAGCTTCAATACCTGGATCATCAGCATGACAGGCAAGCAATAATAAGGGCAAAGCTTATCCATGAATGATCATGAATGTTGGAGTAGTGCACAGAAAAGAATTACAGTAAAAGATTATTCATATTTCTAGAAGAAAGTACAATAGTGGAGAGGTAGAGATAGGATTCAGTGGAGGATAGATGTTAAGTCTGGAAACTCTTAAGACAAGAAAAAAAAAACTCAGATCCTTTATCAGCTGTAAAAGTGTCAGAGACATTTGGCCTTTGAAATCTAGTATTTTGAATTAAAATGTGTCTAGACTTAAGGATGTTTTCTTCCAGCTCTTGGGTAGCAGAATTTTAGAGGATGAAGCTTTGACAGCAGTGATGTGTCCCTGGTGGGACTCTCAACCAGCAAACTGGCTGCCAGCTTCTGCAGACACTCGTGTTCTGATCTACTTTAAAAACTGGGACATGTCTTCATATTTAACACTGATTTTCAGAAATGGTGGTTCAGATACCGTCTGACAGGAACACCAGAGGAGCAGGTGACATTTTTTATGAATCGCCTTCTCGACATGTTTAACGGCCAGATGGTCTGGTGACTCGGGAGAAATTACAGAAAAGGATATGAAAAAAAGTATCCAGAGGAATGGTCAGACTGATCTAGCAATCGGTTTCTGTGAATGGAGAAACATTTCAGAGATTACACCATTCAGTGAACTCCATCTGGGTAAATGGAGCTGCTGCCTCCCATTTATTATCTCTCGCTGCAAATCCTATACAAGTTGCATTACAGGATCACAGGTGGAAAGGGTTCAAATAAATGAACTAACCAATCACACCGTAGATACAGTATGTATTTATTAAATGGTTTCCCCCCCCAAGTGCGGTGGTCCAATCATAGATTAGCATTAGCAAGGATGCTGACGTTTTTTTTTGTCTTTTAGCATGATATCTTGTAAATTGCCACAATGTGCAAATTCAAGACCATTTAAAAAGGACTCTTTAAAAAACATTAAAAAGCCAGCAAAAGACAGATATTTTTACCCAACTCATCAAGCAAACGTTAGCCCAATTAGCTAGCTAGCTACAGCTGTAAGAAAATCATCTCTATCTGCAGGCAATTTCCAGCACATTTTGTCTACCTCTGTCGGAAACCTCTACCTGCGTTGCTTTGATAATTACAATGAATCTTGAGTGGTAAAACCGCCACCATTGTCAGTGCAAACTGCAAATGTGCCGTGTGACAACCAAAAGCTTGACAGGCATAGCAACAGTAACAAAGGGGGGAAGGGCTGGAAACTGTAGTCCAATGCTGAAAACAAACCAGAGATTTATGTAAAGCATCCGTTTTATTCTCCGGCAAGAAGTTTGTCATAGTTTAACTTTTGGCGGTGAACTGCAACCAGAGAATATCCGCAGCCAATCAGTAAACAGAGTCTTTTGACCTATTTTACAAAGAAAATTTCTTCCCACCTGAAACACATGAACATGCCTCCCGGCTGCAGAAAAATGTAATCATTGTGGAGAGCCACACTTCGCAGCTGCTTGGTGTGTTGTGCTGAAAGTTAACTGCTTCCTCTGCAGAAAGAGATCAAATAGCATTACTGTAGGTGTTGGCAGAAGCTAGAGCAACACTGACCTGCCTCAGAGTTTCAGGACGCCTCTCTCTTGTGTTTTCTGGTGACAACAGATGCAACAGCTCATGAGCTCTAACTGCGGGGACATCAGTGTTTTCTCAGTATGTAATCTTGTGTGCTCATGATCCTCAGTGACATATTTTCTCTAATACGTATACAACCACCAGTGTGATTTAAAAGAACGCACAGATGGGGGACGGATAAAGATCCTGGAAGTTTACTCGTCTACCAAGGACACGTTGGATTGGTGACTTTGCTAACAAGAGAATGTATAGAAAGCCTGGAGATATTTTGTAAAAAATAACGCATTATGTCTCAGCAGCAATACATGCCAATATACAGTGCACAGCTCTCTCCTATAACAATAAAAAAGCCTTGAATTAGTAATGTTACTGTCAAATCTGACAATCAGGTCAAAAGATTAAGCTTGATTTTAAATAAAATTTTAATTCTGCTTCCATCTTTTAACAATTCATGTTATTATCTCGTGGTGCCCCATTTATTTTGTGTATGGAGTGGCACCTAGTACACCTATGTAATGAAATATTTTGGCGTATAATGGTTTTTGATCAGATTAAGAGAAGAGTGGTTCACAGACACTGAATAATCTGTCCGGGGGCATAAAACAATTAACATAATGACTTGTTTAAAGTGGTGCCATTCCTCTTTATGTACTCTATAAGTAATTATGGTTTAACAAATATTGGACACTGATTGCTTGTAACCATTAGAACGTAATTTCATTCCAATGGTTCACATTTTTGTAATTTGTGATTTGATTTAAAATGTATTAACTTTGGTTTGGACCTTCACCCATGTACAGTATGTGTTTCCAGTTGCTGAGCACTAAATATGATAGTTTCATTTCATTCATACTTAAACACAGAGATAGTTACTGTACAGCTCGAACTACTGTATGATGTCCAACCCTGTAAATTATGGAAGTGCCACTCATCTTTAATTATTTGTCTTCTTGGGAAAGTATGTATAAAAAATGTGTGTGTATTTGTGTACATTTTATAGAAGCACTGCAATGTTCATGGTTAACCTACAAGCTGTCATGTTTTATTCAGAGGCTTGAAAAGCAGTACTGCTCCGGAGCAACTCCTACACTTTCCCAACTCTTTCATACTGAGCCTGGCAGGTATCAGGGTGTAACAGTTTACCCCTGATACCTGCCATTCTCAATACTTTCTGTCTCACTCTTTTCTCACTCTTTCTTCCCTCTATCTCTGTCTTACTCACTTATACTGCCTCTTACTCTCATGAGCATGGTCAACTCGAAAGATTAACCAGTTTTGTTAGGTTAATCAATAGAAGAATACGCTTAAATTGTTTGACTACAAACATTGCAAGAAATCAAAAAAAGGTTGAAGGTCACAACATCCAAAATGAGTGGACGTAACTGTCCTGCAACTCTAAATTGATTCTGTAGGGTGAGTTGTTAGGGAAAAATACAGAATACGACGTATACAGGGTGCCAGTGGGACTGTTTTCCTCAGCTAGTTGTTTTATTTCCTTTAAAGAGATTTTACAGAAGTAGACATTTAACAATTCTACTCTCATTAGAAAATGTCCCGTTGTGTTGTTTTCAATGCCGACTGTAAAACCAAGGAATCCAGATAAGAGATTTGTGGCTTGATAGGTCCAGATTCATCTTGCAGTTTCTTTGCTCTTTAGAGATTTAAAACCACCTGAACCCCAATGTTCCCAAAACTGTAAGTTCATAGTTAGATAAAACATTTTTCACACTTTGACCAAAACACATATTTGGTACCTGCTTCGCTGAAGCTGTATCACCCTTATATTAAGGGAAATACTGACATATTCAAGACATTTGTTTTTTTATGGATTCACTATTATATCAAAAATAAAATTAAAGATGTCTTCTGCATCATTTTGTACACACATCCTTGAACTGTATCTTTACAAACCTGACATCTAGAATGTGAAAATATGGTACTACAAAGTAGCTGCACCCACAGTGCGGCACAAACAGCTGCCAGTGAACTGCTCTTTACTTCTTTACTCCCTCTAAGCATTTTTATGCAACCATGGCATGGTTTTCTGTCCAACAAAAATGTTTCATATCTGAGGAAAGGTTTTTAAAAAAATACTCATGTCACTACTTTCCTCTCTCCCTCTGTTTCTCTCCCTGCCTGTCTGCGGTTCAGTTGTCCAGCATATAAAGCGGAGAGACATCATCCTGAAGAGGGAGTTGGGTGAAGGAGCGTTCGGTAAAGTCTTCTTGGCAGAGTGTTACAACCTCAGCCCCACCAAGGACAAGATGCTTGTGGCTGTCAAGGTATGTTTTCTCTATGTGGTTGTGTGTGTGTGTGTGTGTGTGTGTGTGTGTGTGTGTGTGTGTGTGTGTGTGTGTGTGTGTGTGTGTGTGTGTGTGTGTGTGTGTGTGTGTGTGTGTGTGTGTGTGTGTCTGTGTGTGTGTGTGTGTCTGTGTGTGTGTATTATAAACAGCACAAAAGGAATCGTTTGACATTTTGGGTAATACACTTTCACTGTGGAGAGTTAGATGACAAGATCACCACTCATATCTCTATGGAAATGTGAAGCTAAGCCTTAAAAGGGGAACCAGCTAGCCTTATCTGTGATATAGTGCCATGAAAAAAAGGTAGTGCCCATATCATGGACAACCGTATTGCAATGAGTCTCATTTGATAGTTTGAAAAAGAAAACAAAAGCAGTTGTGCAGTAAAATGTCCAAGAATATGAGTGAGCCTTCCTACAGAAGTCCAGTATTCAAGTTGATTGATGTTTTGACCTATCACGAGCCCCTGCAGTGGGCTGTGCCATCATAAATCAGTTTCATGTGAATGTCATGGCCGCACTGCAGGCCAACCACCATCACTGTTTATATCTGGTTCCATTTACCAATAGCCACTGGTTAGTAATCCTTCTTATGTGAGAAACTCTGCAACTCTACTCCTGTCAGTGATGATACAAAAATGATGAGGATAAGTAAATCCCAATTTACTGCTCACTATGGAGTAAACCACTGGGTGTTAAATACAGAGTAGTGACTGGAGTCTGTCGCACATGATAGGCTAGGCTAACTGTCTTATCATCTAACTCCCAGCAAAAAGTGATAAGCATATTTCCCTAAAAGTACTTATATGAAAATCATTTTAGAATTTTGTTAGAAATGGGGATTTGGTATCTATAACCTGAGACACATTGTAGATAAAAAGAGATTTTAAAAAGCATTCAGTTTGGTTCCTCCTGCCTGGAGCTGGGCGCCCCAACCTCTACCTGTCTTTGTACCCCTTTAAAACCAGTCTATGTATCAGCCAAGGGACTTGCAATTACTGTCAAAGTTAATATTCCGGTGAACTAGATGCTTTGTTATAAAGAGCTTAAAGCGTTTAGAACCATTGACCCTGTGTGGTCAATGCTTTCACAGTGCTCAATATTAACTTGCCAGCTCCCAGTGTGAATATGAGCTATTGTATGATGGTGAAGCAGGGTTATACTGAAGTTGCAGACTCAGCAAACCTACAAAATCCAGTCAGAAAACATCTCTGACCTTGACAGGAGAAGTTAGTGGAAGAGTTGAGATGAAGATGATGGATAGTCTGGCTATCATTTCCTTTTCTTACTATTAAAGGATGAACAAAGAAACTGTTTTATAATAAGCATCCTCTACAATGACCTCTTTATTTTTAAAACACAATGCAATGTGCATTTTCATCTGAACATGTTCATGTCTATGATGAAGCAGAAACAGGCTTTCTGAATACACTTAAAGGTCAACAAAAGGAAAATTCACTGCAACGCTTTGCCTCAATTTATTGTAGTCGAGCACTTGAAGGTATTGTTTTGGAAGGATGCCCAGACAAGAAACATATCCTTAAGAGTGCGGTTTGATTTGGTAATAGATTTTTATGGCCATTTTACCCACTCTGCCGTACATCTCAACCACCTCCAGCACTTCACTGCAAGAACAGCACATATGAGTAAATGCATTTCCATCCCAAGGTCTTTCCATCTGTAATAGCGTCAGCAGCATGCTGAGAAAGCAGGTCTGCAGGCCAAAGAGATCAAGAGAAGCAACTTGCTGTGTTTTCTTCTTCCAAAGGATGTGTCAAGAGTCTTCTTTTCCTCCAATATAAAGCATGTTATTGCTGTTATTAGATTTTTTCTTGTTCCTTATTTTCTGACACTGGCACCAACTGACATCCCAACAAGATTTGATATGTCATGTGTACGCCACTTTAAAGGAGTTCATGGCAATACTTGTTTGATTCATCTACAAATCAGATCAATTTGTTTTGTGTACAGTTTTTTCTGTACACAAGACAACGGCCTTAAAAAAAAGGCACATATACGTGTCACATAGCCATTTACTGAATACTGAATAACAGAGAAAATGCAAGACATTCTCACATAAATTGGTTTAAACACAATATCTTGTTTAGCATCTACTATCAGGCAAACCCATTAATCAAACAGCAACTGTTTTTCTGCTGTTATCTTTTTTATTCCCATGGAGTCACCCTGATGGCGGTGCTGTTGGTGATAAAGGAACGGAGGTGGTGAGACAAACACATCAACATGAGCTGGAGGCAGAAACAAAAGGGAACAGATTTATTTTGGCATAAAGAAAAAGTTCAGAGGATATTGTTTAATCCATCAAGACTAATGACTCTATGAGAAGAATCATTAGTTTTGTCGTAAACAAAACATTGGAGGATTTTATATTTTGACCTGCTGGGGTCAGTAGATGAAAAGTCATGCAATCACCAAAAACTTATTGGGGAACTTGTTTATTTGTAGCAAATTACATGGTAATAATCCAGCAGTTGTCAAGCCAGTTCACTCAAAGACAAAACTTCCACGCTTGTTGTGCTCAACAAGTCAGTAGTAGTAGTAGTAGTAGCAGTAGTATTCATCTTACCTTGCATGGCAGCTTGATTACACGAAAATCCATCTTGACAGGCTTCAAGTAATGCATTTGTGCCCGAAACCAGTATCTCTACCAATCAGCATCCTGTGAGGAGCTACTGGCAGCAACAGGCGCGGTTTAGTTTGTGCGTGAGAACATGGAGAGCCGACTGTACTTGGTAATGACAATGACAGCTAATCAGTTATCTTGGAACTGAATAATATCACTTTTTAAAAGAAGAGCAAAGAACAACACTAAACGCTTTTCTCGTTAAAAAAAAAGGTTTTGCTCTTCTCTCAATTGGCTTCGTCAAGAGTTTGATTGTCTGATGGTTCATCCAATCATCTGCCAAATATTGGTGGTGATCCTAACCGTGTTCGCCAGATGGTTTGTTACACAGAATCATCTGAGGGGCCATCATTGGAAACTATTTGGAAAAGGGCAGGAACTTTACTTTTTCTGAATGCGCGACGATTACTTTTATATCTTCCCTTTCAGACACTGAAAGATCCCAACCTGTCGGCAAGAAAGGACTTCCAGAGGGAGGCAGAGCTGCTGACCAATCTGCAGCACGACCACATCGTTAAATTCTATGGAGTGTGCGTAGACGGTGACCCTCTCATCATGGTGTTTGAATACATGAAGCATGGAGACCTCAACAAATTCCTCAGGTCAGTTAGTCACTGAAGGTAAACCTTAATGTACCAGGCTAGTGCTGGCTCAGCAAATGACAAAATTCATCTTATGAACAGACAGTAGCAAAAGTTTTTGAGTGTGTGTCACCTGTGCTTGGAGGATTTCCACTCACTGTAGTGGTTTGACTTTTAGATGAAAGTGTCCACCAAGTTACTGACAGCCAGTAATTGTAAAGCTTCAGTAAGAGTCCAAGAAAACTGAAATGACTTAAAAAATCGTGTTACCGATAAAATATCCAGTCAACTTCACAGCCTTCTGGGTTATCAAACACGAGTGCTTTAGTGTTTTTGTTCCGTAATGTCAGACTGTACCGAGGGAAGTGACCTCTGATAAGCCTCAACAAAAGAGACACGATGCCGGTACAGCGAGCGCTTTGGTAATGAAAAACTTCACTGGAGTTGATGTCAGTGTGCGCATAGGTCTGGGATAGAAGTGTGTTGTTTCAAGTGTGTTAACAGCAGCAGTGTGTGTGTGTGGTCTATCTTGTCATTGAAGTTTGAGCAATGGTTGAAAAGATGACATGTTACGATTGGGTGTGAGTGTGTGCGCGGATTCAAGAGCGCGTGAAGACTTTCTGTTGGGAAATCATTCCTGAAATGAAACGCAATGTCGCGAATGATGAAATTCTTTCATGCAAGGTGCAAGACGTGGCTGATTTTTGGTCTATTGGCCCTGTTGGTCACATTTAACAAATGAGATGTGCGGGGAATCAGTAGGAATGAATAGAGTATCTGATGTGAGGGTCCAGCTCGACCTTTCAGATAAAAGGAAGGCAACCTGCCCTCATTCAGCCACTACTAGATTTTTCTGAAGAGAAATAGAGAGGGAGAGACAAAAAGACACACACTAAGGGAGAGGACTACTAATCCTTCTACAGTGAAGCTGAGTTATTACACGCACACTGAAAGCCAAGAACAGTGAATTGCACTAAAATTGGGAGATGGTTAAAAATAGACAGTATGCAATTGGCAGAGCTTCCCAGCATGGCACATAGTCTGTAGTCACGGTGACGAGAAGGTGTGGACAACAGCAGCGACTTCTCACAGGAAGTTAGTTCTTCATTATCACCTGCAAATGGAAAGCAGGTAAAGACCTCTCCAACCATGGTGAACTTGTTCAGGTAAATGTTCTACCTAGAGAACCTTGATTAAATTCATGAGCCTTGAGGAAAATTCCTTACATGGTGGACATCAGAAAATGAAAATTTGGCAAACACTGCTCCTCCAGTGACTCATATAACAGCCCTGAAATGAAAAAAAACTGTTTATCTTTCCAATTAAAGCTGCGTGAGAGCTGGCAGGTTATAGCCAATTTGTTAATGTTTAAACAGCCCGTCTTTGTTATGCTAATTATTCTCAATAGGTACAAAAAAAGGCACCAATACTGCCAGTATAAGGGTTTATTAGCACTCTAAGGAGCTTTGGGTTCCTTATTAAGGGGGCTGTGAGGTCACAGTCTGTCATGCTGAAAAGGCTTTAAATGGTCCCTCATCCAGTTGTTAAAAGGAGATTATGTAACATTCAGAGGAAAGAATGGCACCAATTTACTCTCACAAATTAACGGTTAAGTCCTTAGAAATAAAAATACAACTTTTTTAATACAGGCTGCTTGAGACTTAGCTTATTGTGGCTAATGTTAGCAAACTTTAGACAGATATTGCGTCCTGACTGTCATGAGTGAGTTCACTGACTCTTCACTACTTGTTTGACATTTAATTATCCTGTGATAACCATTTCTGGTTGCTAATCACATTCTAAAATAACGACTCAAACTCCATCATCAATGTTTGATCATCAAATCAATCATTCATTTTATTTTTTTTGTAACGCAGAGCCCACGGCCCAGACGCCATGATCCTAGTAGACGGCCAGCCACTGCAGTCCAACGGAGAGCTGGGCCTTTCCCAGATGCTGCACATCGCCACCCAGATTGCCTCGGGCATGGTTTACCTGGGCTCCCAGCACTTTGTCCACAGAGATCTGGCAACCCGTAATTGCCTGGTGGGCAATGGCCTGCTGGTCAAGATTGGAGACTTTGGCATGTCCAGGGACATCTACAGCAGTGACTACTATAGGGTAAGACTTCACCACAATCCTTATTTTATGCTTGTCATTTGCCATCACAATACTGAGGGCTAGAGAGGTTTCAGAATTCAGACTGCCAAAGGGATTAAGATGAAAAGAATGTACATTTTTGCCTCACTTTGAATGTGTTTTCGAAAGGTCGCCTTGCTTTCACATTATGTTCAAAAGAGAAAACATTTCAATAATACATCAACTTTTTTCTCTCATCCTGTACATTTTAACATAAGACATATGTAGCATGAGCATTATTAGACTCCACCTGATACATCATTTTTACATTTCAATTTTGGATGTTCATAATACTTTTTGCTTTGTTTGTAATTCGGTCCAAAAGAACCCTAAATAAATTTAGTAGGACTAGTTACTAAAAATATATTTCTAAAGGGTGAAGACTGACACTCTCTGTTGGGATGTTTTTTTTTGTTTATATGTTTTGTTTCCGTCTCTTTTTTTTTCTACGGAGAGTGAACAGCTCTCCCTCCCCAGTGCAGCCCCCACACCAAGCCCTCATGCAAGGATGGAGAGGTTTAGCAGTTTGGTATAGGAGACGAGCCTGCTGAGCCTCCAGCCTGATGCTTAGAGGCTTGTTTGTATAGCTCAAGATTAATGTCCTCTCTACTGTTTAACGAGATTAGCAACTCCAAACGTCGCAAACCAGGCGACAAAAGCCCGGTCTGAGGAATTTAGCATGTCGCTGAATAAATAAGTGGTTATTATGGAGGGATGGCTGCTACATATCTGGATCCCTTAAACAGCCTGGTCTTGTGAAATGACTTTAGGTGCGTCTGATTTTGTTTTCCCAGCGTGGCAGCTGGGCCAGTTCGGACCTTGCTGGGGGCAACGCCAGCAGTCATGAAGTACTTGCCTGCTGGGTGAGCAGCTCTGCACACATAAAATAATTTGTGAGGAAATTTGTGCGAGATGTCTTTAGTGTTTGGTACATTGCTCCACCATGCACACCATCTGTGTGGTGTGTATATTATGAAAATCTGAATATTTTGTTTTGAGTTGTTAAAGATTTATGCCAATATTTGTGCGTGCGTGTGTGTGTGTGTGTGTGTGTGTGTGTGTGTGTGTGTGTGTGTGTGTGTGTGTGTGTGTGTGTGTGTGTGTGTGTGTGTGTGTGTGTGTGTGTGTGTGTGTGTGTGTGTCAGTATATCCAATCTGACTGTTTTGGCCCTGAGAACAGACAAGTGTCAGGTTGTCAATGAGATCAGGAACAGAAAATCAGTACTCTTGACTTTATTAAAAGAAAATGTCATGAATAATTCTGTTTAAAGATCTATGATCTCAGCAAAGTAGTGGCATTGGGAGACTGTTGAGAACTTAACTAACACACATATCTAAATTTCTTATATAAATTCCAAAGTTGTCTTAATTTAAGAAGTTTCACATCTGAATAAAAGTTCATGCTAATGTGAAACTATTTAAATGACAGAATATCAAAGACCACCATTGTGTCTCTGTGACATAGCTTAATGGCATATCCATTTTCCAGCCACACTTCTGAAATATAATATCAGAATCAGAAACGGTTTATTGCCAAGTACGTTTGCACATACATATTCAGAGTTTATTGTAGGTTTAGCATCAAGGGTGTATAAATACTCTACTCATAGTCCTGAATACTCATTATAAACTCTTTGTTGAGGAGCATAATTGGATGTTTAGTCACTGGCGGCTTCATGTTGGCCAGTTTTATGGTAACCACGGATTATATTACGCTATTCGTCTTGCATGTAGGGTGTTGCAGCATCTAGTCTCTCTGTCAAAGTAATGGGAGTAGCCATGCATGGATTTTGTGTGTGTCATTCCCTTTTTATGTGTGTCATTCACAGAGCTATCATTCCAAGGCTGCCTATGAATTCATTTTCGCCCTCATGTGGAATATATTTCTGAGCTGAATTGATTTATGACTGATTATAGAGGGCCAAGGAGTGTGTAGGTTAAGTAAATATCATAGTTAAGGTGCAAGTTTGATCCCTGGTCATCATGGTATCTTGACATTTGCCCAAATGAAATGCCGTCTTCTTTACGGTTGATGTTGTATTAATGTTCCCTACTCCTACATTATCAAAAGCAGCTTGCAAAAGAGCCCTGACCTTCTTTTCACATTCTGTGGAACATTGTGACTATTATTCAACTTCAAAAAGTGGAACAACAACACCCTCTACATTTAAATTAGATTTAGATTGAGAGTATCTTGGGGTATTTTGGCATTTATCTCTCTCCTTACATGTGTCTAATAACATCTCACAAACTATTTTCTATTATATAATGTTTGCTATGGCAATATGCAGAATTATTTTATTTATTTAAATTGGGGGAAAAAAGAGAGAGTCCATTTAACACATTTATTTTATGTATTTATTTATCTTTGTTAAGCCCATCCAATGATGTAAACTAGCATTGCACTTGAGTGCGTTTGAAAATATATTCGGTTCCAATACCTTACCCTCTGCCAAGATGACTGCAGGTGTACTGGGCAGCTCCCACTATCTCTGTGGAACAGTGAGAGCTCAGGTGGGCCCCTCTGGACAAATAAAAGGCACGACTGTGTGTTTCCTTGTTCTGGCCCAAACAATAGAGTTTATTTAATTGTCTAAGACCAAGTCTCGGCTGATTTAGCAGGCAGATACCTACTGCTCCATTTAAAGATTAAATGGTTTAGCAGATTGTTGTTGTCTGAACAATTATAAGCCTAATATAGTATACTGCAGGTGGTGTTTGTCCAAAAGACTGAATAAGAGTAGCTGCAGGTTTCAACAGATATAAGAATTAACTTCGGAAACAAGGAACTGTGTGAGCTTGGTTTTGTAATCTATTAGCTCTTAGATCAATTGTCTGTTGGCTAAAGATGCAGTATATTAATAAGGGAGTGTCAGGGTGGTGTGGGTCAAAAGCACGCACCTACTACTGCAGGAATGCAGCTTTAATGCCTGACTGCAGAGCCCTACATAGTCGTATTCATTAGTGGGAAGCCACTGAGGGATCATGTCCTTGACACTACACTAGAGATTCATGCTGGTTGCTCCGGGTGTCTGTGGAGAGGGGAGGTGGACCTCCGAGCACATTATACTCAGCAGATGGTGACTGCATGTGTATTTAGTATCTGCCCTCACGGTAACAATGGTGGTAGCAGGTAAAAAAGGACCGCAGTGTGATGAAAGGGGAATATGCAGCAAGATCCAAAGTAAAGATGTGTTTTTCCAGTCAAACGCTGGTTCCCTCCATCAAACTCAGTGGTGAATTTATTGAGGAAAGTTTATGTGATTGAATAATTTATTGAATAATTTTCTGATTCAGCACACACACATACACACACACACACACACACACACACACACACACACACACACACACACATTCTGCAGTGAGGAATATGTCTTGCAAATCTGTATTTTGGATTTGGCAAAAAAAAGAGACCAGTGTCAGTTTGAATTCAGGGTGTGTGTGTGTGTGTGTGTGTGTGTGTGTGTGTGTGTGTGTGTGTGTGTGTGTGTGTGTGTGTGTGTGTGTGTGTGTGTGTGTGTGTGTGTGTGTGTGTGTGTGTGTGTGTGTGTGTGTGTGTGTGTGTGTGTGTGTGGCATGCCTTTTGTGAAGCTGCTGTTTGGTGCGTTGTGATAGGATCACTGGCCGCCTACACAGAGGAATATTGACAGAGCCCAGAGATAAGGAGCTCCTAACACTATTGGACACTTTCCCTGTGTTGGGTGATTATAAATAGCATCACCCCGCCAAGAACACAATCCTCCCATCGCTGACTAGTCGCATTGACGCTTGTTGCCCTCTGGGATCCCAGAGACTCTTTGCAGCAGGGAGGGAACAACCTCGAGAAAGAGATGAATATTGTCCTAAATCACATCCATCTGTCATATCCTCGTGCTCCGCCTGCCCTGAATGCGCTTTTGTGTTGTTTCAAAAGAGACAACTGCAGAACCTGCACAGCCCAATGGCAGCGGTGGCGCCTCCCATGTGGGTGGTTTATACCACTGACTCTCAATATATCCGGCATTGTTTGCCCGAGTTCAGAGCGTGAGGCACTGAATTATGTATTTTTAGGAAAGGTAAATGACAGTGTATGCTCATACACTGTCATTTATGCATGAAAGTAGGAAGAGTGAAATACTGTTTTGTTGTTTTTTTTACCAGAAATGTTTCAGGAACAGTATCTAGGGGACAGATGGAGGGGAGCTCACGCAGGGTCTCTGTCAATTTGCAGGTTTTCTCAAATATCATTATTATACGCATTATTTTCACACAAGGTAGTGACAGATTTCTTTGTACTTTGTGCAGAGTATCTAGTACAAAATGCACTGCAGTAAATGTGATGGCCCTTGACAGCTAATTTCCATCTGTCATTTTTCTTATTATACCCAGTATCATTTGTACAATATTCATTGGTTATGATGAATCCAGTGTCCAGGATATCTGCTCTCTGATTTAATACATTAATTGTATTTTTATAATTTGTGTTGAATTCAATTCCTTGGCGGCATTAAAAAGAAGTTCCACAAAAGTTTTTTCAGTTTAGCATTCTGGAAGCTGCTTGTAAACTGCCATGTTAGACCCTGGTTCTTCCAGATAAGGAGAGAAATTACTTCAAAACAACTCATTACGGACAAATTATAAACAGTGACATATAGTTTCCTGTCAGTGGATAAGATGTAGAGGCTTCCAGTGTCTACTTATTTGCTTGAGAATATTACAAATTCTGCAGAATTCTGCAGGGTTTTGTTCTTCAACTCAATGAGTGTAACATTGTCTGAATGTAAAGGAGGATGGTGATGAGAAACAGAAGTTAGGCAAAGGAAGACAACAACAATTACAATTATAACACATGGCCAGGATACAAAATAGTTTTGAGGCCACAATCTGCATTTTAGAACCAGACTAATCAAACACTGTTACAATTTTATAATCTAATGACTCAGTTTCAAGGACTTAGTGTTCTTTGTGACTCTGCCAGGAAGCCTCTGCTTACCTGCACTGCTTTGCTTTGAAGAAAAATGGTCCCCAGGTTTCTTCTGTTCCAAGGATCAAACACACACTCCTCTGCTGCATTATTTATCAAGCACAAGCTCCTCAAAACTGTATGCGGCTTGGAGCTAATGAGTACACAGGCCATATTTATTACTGCTGCATGAAGGGATGAAAAAACTCTGTTCTCTCTCTCCCCATGGGCCTTGTTTTTTCTTCCTGCCTAGCACTCCTGTCTTACATGTTCACTAGTTCATTGAGAGGTAAATCTTAAGAAATGAAGGAGGTGCTGCGGTTGACCTCAGAGGAAATCTGGCTTTAAAGTGCACAGTAAATACTGTATTTCTTGTATTTCTGCAGTCATTAGAGCTAGTTCAACATTTTGGGAAATGTGCATAGTAGCTTTATTGACAAGACTTCGATGAGAAGATTGCTGCCACTCCCATGTCTCTGTAGAAAATATGAAGCTCCTGCCAGCAGCTAGTTAAGTTAGCTTAGCATAAAGACTGGAAACAATGGTAAACAGCTAGCCTTTCTTTGTTCAAAGGAAACTAAATCTGGTTACCAGTACATCTAAGGCTCCAAAATATACCTGTCACATGTTGTTAACATTTTGTGCATGTTAGCACACTGACTTTGGCATTTAGATTAAACTTGCTATGCCTACGCAGGCTAAAGCGTCATGTAGCTGCTAGCATGGCGGTATACTCTAAGGGCTCTATTTCAACAATCAATAGCAGAGCCTCTAAAGTGCATGGAGCAAGTGGAATTAAGACTTGTCTAACTCCACTTTTGCTAGTTTAACGGCGCATAATTTGGGCACAAAGTAAGGCTCCCATTCCTTTTAAAAGCCAGGTGCTCCTGCAACTGGTGCATTGCTGTTTAAATGGCAGATTGGGCAAATCGGAGAAGAGAAAAATAGGTCAGCTTATGCGCAAAGGGAAAACACGCTACCTACACAACATGGCCGCTGGAAGTGAACATGACAAGTGCGTCGGTCTGAAACAGTTGCACTGTGCCGCCTTGCGCTGGGTGGAAGATAGGACCTTTTGTCTTGTTATTCATTTCTTAAAAAAAATTAAATCTATGCAGACGGCCCTCCTATGCATATAGTTACAATAAACAGAACCAAAGGGTTGTACTGCTAGTAATTTAGCATCACTAAGGAGCTATCTATCTACACATTGTATTGCACAAGTTGGTCTAGAGAGCTAAATGCTATGAATTTGAATGTGAAATTGCATGGTCGCCATCGTTGTGTGTTTGTGTGTGTGTGTGTGTGCGAATGTGTGTATATTTGTGTTTTAAAAACCTTCAGAAACTTTCACCACCCACTGGCACACTGCGGCCAGAGTAGATACCACTTTATCTGCACTTGGCAGTGGCACAGCAGGTAGAAACCTAATGGACATCATAGCCTCTAAAAGTGAACTTGTGTTCGCCGCTGTTTGAGCTGGGAGAGCAGAGCTAGCAGTGTGGTTAGAGTGGGGAGAGAGAGAGTGAGTCTAGATGGTTATCGGGGCCCTTTAAAATGTCTGGGGCCTCCCAGGGCTCCCTGCAGGCCACGAAGCGCCCAGCGAAGAGCCCAACTGGGCCAGTAATCTATCCCCTTGCCATGCTGCTGTGCTCTCCACGCCGTTAATCCAATCAATCCCCTGCCACGGTGGGACAGGCAGAGCACTAATCCAGTTTACACAGCAACAAAAAAAAAAAGCCCCAGACTCATTCCTCGCTCCCCACAGAGCATTGCCAGCTTCCCTATGTGACATTGAGTGAGAAAGATGAGGATAATTACTGGGGCAATTATTTTATTTTTATTACGTGTTCAGCCCTTTTTTTTTTTTTTTTTTTTTTTCTCCCATGTTGCAAGCTAATTGCCATAGCCTTGTGACAAAAACCCAAGGTGATAGCATGCAATCATTTGGGAAGCAGAGAGTCAGCCAGTTTTAATGCCCCTCTCCACAGCAGCAGCGGTTGAATCATTAGTATGCATCTGATGAGGTTTAGCCTTGCGTGCAATGGGCTGGGTGGACCTCAGATAAGTCATTTAGACTAACAGGAACTTAATTAATTTTGTTTAATCTTTATAAAGCTCCACAGGGGGACAGATTGGTATACAGCCCCCTCACCAACTCCTTCACCTTACTTTCAGCCCACCCAGCTAGGCTCAGCCCAGAGGTTTTACACAACAGGGGCGACTGGTCTCTGCATCAATATTGGCTTAATGTTGTGTACAATACGAAAGCATTTCAGGTCTAATGAGACCAGGCGGAGTATAAGTCAATATTCATTTGGCCATTAGCTTGCAATGGAACCCCGGTATATAAAATTAAGGGTGAACGAGAGGGAAAACTGCTGCAAACCCTCCTCGCAGGCACAAAATTCAATAAATACTGTTTGTTCAAGATTTAGAGAAAAGGAACTTTACTCGAAGCACCTCTCACATTTATGTTTTTCTTAATTACCATTTCTTCTGTCCAACCAGTGACGGAAGAGACCAACAGCTTTGATTTCTTTCCAGGGTGGTGGTAGATCATAGTTAGTCTGGGACTCCTTGCTTAGCCAGAGATTGAGCTGGCAGGCAAGAGTTCCAAAAATTAGGAGGTAAAGGACATTTCTGTCTTTGAGATTCTGCTAACACCTCAGGTGCCCTTGGGTAAGTTACAGAGTAGCAGAATTCTTGATTGGAGGATCCAGGGAAAACGACACAAAAGTGTTCTCTCCTCACATTTGTACCCTGAAATATACTGAGATGCAGCTGAGCAGAGCACTTAACCCCTGGTGGATTTTAGTAGAAGGTTGTACTGAGTGGCTCTGATGCATTAATGTGTGTAAATGTATTAATGTGAAGCAGGATGGAAAATAAGTCTATGCTCAGTAAACCCTCTCTGGACATGAAAATAAATGTGAGAAAATAAATCATATTGTGCTGAGGATTTGATATAGGTTTCAGCTCTATTTTTGCGGTCACATTTTTAGTTCCACTAACATCTAATCACTTTTTCAAAGAGAGGAAAGAGTTAAAGACTGACTACAGTGTTAACTGACTTGTTTAGACAGACAGTTTTTCAGTGAGGCAAGAATGGAAGTTTAATGACGCCCACCATTTGTCTTGCTGAAAAACTTTGAAGACCAAAAGTTGGACATTCTGGAGGTTAATGGAGCGTGCTTTTGATTTCCAGTCAGCATATAGGTGTTGTTGCAGAAAACGGTCTCCAATGGTCTTGTTGACCCCCAGGTGTAGAATTGTCAATTTGTGGTAAATGTAAGGAAGGCACGCATGCTTGTAAAACGATTGTGCAGTAAACACTCTACACTACACACAGTTATTGGCTTCTTTAAGATTTTCAAAACTAGTCCACACTGAGGAGCTACAAGGGTCATTATGGCAATAGAAAAAAATGTATTGTATTAGATTGGTTGGTAAAACAAAGGAAAGGAGTGCTTTATACAGATGGTTAAGTTGATTGGATCTTTCAGATCAATTTGAGGAGTGCCTATATGGTTTGCATGTTCCATATTTTATCCTAAGTGTGTCATGCAGTGTGAGACTTGAACAGGTCTGGTCTTGGTCTTGAGTTGGTCTCGATACACTCTGTTCGTGGACATTACTTTAACTTGCTAATGTAGTAGGACCCTTTTAGCGAGATTGAAGAGTACAAAATGGAATGGAATGGAATACGAGCGACACACTTGATCAAAATAGTGATTAATGTTTTAAAATTGGGATGTTTCATTCGTACATTAAACTCCCCAAAAAGGAATGTTTAGTATATGACCAACTAACGTTGGCTATGTAAGCTTAATGGAATATGTCTCAGTCATTCTGAAATACATGACTATATGACTACTACTTACACAACTACTACATGACTACTACTAACACACACATATTTCAACATATAGATGATAAAAGTAAGTCAAAGCTACATATGCCAAATATTGGCAGTTAAATTTAATATATTGTTTGCCCCTTAAAAATGTTATATTTGGAAGCTATGCTACAGCTTGCTATGCTACAGTTATTTTCTATTACACTGTTTGCTTTTATCAACAGATTTATACATTAATAAAAAATACTCAGGTTTTAATTGTTTTAATTGAACCAGATTTCATAAATCACTACTTTGAAACTAGTTAGTTAATAGTTACTGAGAACTTAGAAAGGTAAACTTAGAAATGGATGTACCAATAACTGCGCAACCCAATTCCAGGACGTCAGAGGTTATAGGCCTAGATGAAGGACAAGGAAAGGCAAACAAACAGGCCTTGTACTCAGCAACTAAATTTGATGAAGTGTACAAACTAGAGGACGTTCTCTATAAATGCCCAGGAAGGAGCGGCCTTTTGGCAGAATGACAAATCTCATGTTTCTTTAAAACATCCAGACAATTCATCTGCTGCGTCGAGCTGACACGCAGAGATTGTGTTTGACTTTCAAAGGAAATGTGCGATGAGCGAGCTACGGAACTAGGAGGTAATTAGTAAGACTTGAGTTGATTTTTTTTTTTCTTTTTCCAAATGCCACACAGATGTTGGAGCTGGTAAATAGAGTTGGGAGAAGAGTATATTATGATTAAATGAATGGGATTGTGTTGTATCCCAGATGTAGAGAAAGGAGGAACCATGTCAGGGTGAATACAGCTACAGTAAGACGTTGTCCTAATAATGATTTCAGAGCTTATGCTGTGTGTTTTTCATTTCCTTTTTTGTCTTTAAGCACACAAAATGAGCTGGGAAGGATAGATGGCTTCATGAATGGATGGTTGGATAGATTGATCAGCAAATCCATGGATGGATGGATGGATGGGTGGTTGTGATGGTGGATGGATGGGTGTCTGATATGCTGCAGGAGCACTTCACCATACTTAGAGAAAAAAACCTCAGAGGGGCTTAAAAATCCATCTTATTGCTATCTTGACAAAGAATGTATGATTACAACAGCAAAAGTAAAAAAACTGAACCAGATAAGGAAAACTAAATGACAACAAAAAAATAACTTAGGAAGGAAGTAATAGCCAAACAAATGTCATGCAAAAATGTTGTAAGTTTTGTTATGTATTGCCAGTGTTATATACAATACATTGACACTTGGAATCGTAGTAAAATTATTTGATTCCATGATCAAGTAGGATTGGTACTGTATAGGTCCTAGTATATATATTGCAAAAATATACTCTATTTTTCTCTAATTCTGTTTAATAAAGTGACCAACATCGAATTGATTGCATATAGAAAGTGAAATTTACTTTATTTTGAACTTCACCTTGACAATTTTTTTTATAAATAATGCTAAGGGTCAATGCAGCTTTCAACTGCGTCTTATAGTCTTTCTCAGTAGATGAAGATTGCTTCATTGCTCAGTGTTCAATAAGGCAATCATACAGTTACACAGTCAAAAGCTCTGGGGAAAATACAATTTGCAAGTGTAAATTGAAGGTATTGTATGCTGCAGGAGTGGCTGTGGCTCAGTGGAGAGCAGGGTCGTCCTCCAATCAGAGGATCGGCAGTTCGATCCCTGGCTCCGGCAGTCCATGCCGGTGTGTCCTTGGGCAAGACACTAACCCCAAATTGCTCCCGCAGGCTGTTCCTGTGGTGTGTGTATGTATGTGTATGAATGTTAGTTAGGGTTCTGATGTGCAGGTGGCACCTTGCATGGTGGCTCCTGTCATCAGTGTATGAATGGGTGTGAATGGGTGATTGATTGGTAATGTCAAAGCGCTTTGAGTGGTCAGAAGACTAGAAAAGCGCTATACAAGTACAATCAATTAATTAACAATTCCACTAACTTAGAGATAAATACCTCAAATGGGCTTAAAATTTTGTCTTAATGTTATTTCGAAAAAATGTCAAGATAACAATAGCAAACTGAACCAGCTTAGGAAAACTAATTGACAACAAAAATCACATAGGAAGGAAGTAGTTGTTGAGACAACAAATTCCATGCAATAATTATTGTAAGTTTTGCAATTTATTTCAAATTATAAAATAACTCATTGACAATTAAAATAAAAAATGTCAAACTTGTTTTCATGATAAAGTATGATTGGTACTGTGTCTAGGTTCTACAGTTTATTGCAGAAATCTACTCTATTTCCCCGATTTCTGTCTTATGAAATGTGACCACCATTAAATTTGGTGGATATGGAATGTAAAATTTACTTCATTTTGAACTGATCTTTGACCAAAAAATAAATAAAAATACATAAAATGACTCAAAGTTCCACTTACTAGTTTTTTGTTTGTATCGGCCTTACACTGCATCTCATAGTCTTCCTCAGTAGAAGAAGTTTTCTCAGTTGCTCAGTTTTCATTGCAGCAGTCATTAGTTACAGTTAAAAGAAGAAAAAAGTTAGCAAGTGAAACTTGCATTAAGGTTTCTTTTGAAAATGATTCTGATGTCTGAGTGTCAGTCAACTTTCCAGACATTCTGTTATGGACTTACAAAACACCATCTACGTCTGTAGATGGATGGAAATCACAGCAGCGGTTCAGCATGCTGAAACAACAGTGGCTCCAGCAAGCATCACATCAAATCACAGCAGCATGTTAATAGCATTATCCGTCAACTTTTGACTCTAAGCTCCACAATCATCAATGTAATTAATAATGTCCGAGCATTCTGAGCTGAAACCTGCAATTCTTTACCTCTCATTGCCCCATCAGTCTTGTCCAGCTCATTAAAGCACAGTCACCAACATGAATGGGAAATAGATTTTAAAACAATGCCCGCTAATGGAAGCTGAAGGCGAGGATGATTAATGGATGATTGTTTAATCGATTAGTAGCCAGCCACATTGGATTTACAGCATGGGAGACTTTGCTTCATGTTTTGCTGGTTTGAAGACATAAAGAGCTTACAGCTGATATCACCCCTGTCTCAGCTGGCACCTTGCTTCATGCAAACCTATATATGAATGCGAGGGGTTAACATGTGCATAAGTAGAGTTTAAACACTGACATTTACATTTGCAGCCAAATAAACTTCTTTATTATGAGGATATATATCTGAGAATAAATTCAGCAGTTTTCTGGTTGAAATCAATTTATTTAAAACACTGATTACAACAAATTCAATCCCACGCTTTGAGTCTCATCTCCTTCTTAGTGCCAGTACTTCTGCAGAGAAGTGATTGCAGATTCCAATTTTCACCAAGAACAAAGGGGCAGTAAAATATCATAACCTAAGGAATATCGCATTTCAATACATACAGAGCAGGTGGCAGATAAGTCAGCATTTTCCCGCACTGCATCAGTGTCAACATCTAAGTGCAAAGCAGACATTCATGAGATGTTAAACCCGTCGTATCAGCTACATGCAAGGACAGTTAATCCCCAGACGCCTGGGAGTTGTGTTGATGATTGAATTTTCTAATCTGTTTTCTTTAGCTACAACATTTCATGTACAATAAAGATCTCCTCTGCTCTCTCTTTCTTCTATCTCTCCTCAGGTTGGAGGACATACCATGCTACCTATCCGCTGGATGCCCCCAGAGAGCATCATGTACAGGAAGTTCTCCACGGAAAGCGACGTCTGGAGTTTTGGAGTCATCTTGTGGGAGATCTTTACCTATGGGAAGCAGCCTTGGTTTCAGCTGGGTAACAACGAGGTACAAAGAGCCTGGAGCTTTTAGATAAACCTTCACAAGATACAGCACATATATATTATGAAGGGCTGTACTGCAGGCCGACATTCACGCATTAAAAGCAACAGCTCCAGGTTATCCAATGGTAAATGTTGAAGTCTTCTTCTACAATTCAAATCACAGAAAAACAGTATATTAATTGAGCTGTTTTTAATGTAGGAATCAAATAGCTCGGCCTTCCTTTTAATGTCGGACTTAAATGAACACTGCCATTCTGGATCTGAATCTACTGACTCGTGTTGTTTCCTTATTCTCTCTGAGACTATAGCGTGCGCTCAACGAGGTGATAAATTGATGCCGCTTTGCCATCAGACAAGATGCCGCATTACATAACACCCATGATTGGTTTGGTTTTTCATTGGAGGCTCTGCTTTAAATCAATACAATTTAATTAGTATTACTCTTGTTAAGCGAGCATATTGAGAAAATTCAATTGACCTAAAAGAATAACCTGGCATGCAATGCACTTATATGTATTTCAATTGAAACATCAATAAGTTCTTTTTTTTGAGTATCTTGAGCTGAAAGATTTTTGAGACACTCTGAAACACTCAGCTGATTAAACTTCACTGCCGAAACCTTATCACAATGTAATGAGATGAGCACTGTATTATGTCAAAGCCAAAACAATGGAAATCCACTATCTATTTCTGTATAGTAATTTTGTCTTCAGGTAGTGCGAGATTGGAATATTGTACTTATTATTCAGTTATTCCACTTTGTCCATCACCTAATGATACATTACAGCAACAATTAGAAATGGCTTATCAGCGACTATGATGAACAATAATAGGCAACATGGGAACTTGTTTTCAAACAGGCCTCATTCTCCTCTCGGCTCTATAGGCTCCACCACTTTCTTTTGTTATTTTCTTCAGAAAAAAAACAGACATCACTAACTGCCATGCTGCCAAACATTGTTCAAACTCACAAAAGTTTATGTAATATTCTAGAGGAGAACGCAAAGTTTCCAAAGATACCAAATACGTCAGACTGAATCTGGGAGAAATGTTTATAAACTTATGTACAAGACATTTGTTTGAATGGTGCAGACATAGAAGAAGAAAAAACACATGGGTTTTTGGGTTTGCATATTTCACTCAGTGTAAACACCATATAGCTTCAATGAGGAGCTGGATACTGCCAGGCAGTGAGAAATGTGATGTTTTTAACAACTCTGAAGCTACTTTAGATGAAATAAAGGGGGACAGTATGTTAGGATTCTCTGCTTTTTCCATTTAGCAGTGACCCTGCTGACTGGCCTCCTTACCTGTCCATCTGATTTGCTTGTTAAGTTGTTGGACTTGAATCTTGGGTACAGCATTTATAACCAGCTCTATGATCATTGGAGGGGTCATATACAAAATATAATCTTTGTTTTAACTTTCTACGAACAAAAATTATTGTCATTTGCTCCCTATTTGAGGCACAGAGTGTAATACCAGGCCACATTCTCCAAACAGATAAGGGTCAGCATTTCACCTCTACTATTGGGTCCATAAGATCTAAATGAACAGTTATCAGTTTAAAAAAAAATTCAACATCTATCTATGCTCATATCATTATATATATCTGCAAAACAATACATAGATGTCTTTAACACAAAGTCAGCACAGTATCAACTTAATATTCTATTGATTATTTTAGTTACATTTTTTTGAATGTTTTAAACTAAAATCCTGGCCTGATCTTACACATTGCACCTTAAAACACCACAAAGCTCTTCTGTTTTTAAAACAATTCCCATTTCCAAAGCTCATAACTATTTTATTTTATTTAATGACTATATTACAATTTTGACTATATTTTAAGTGGTCATTCATAGTCCCACTCCCTCCTCCTCAGGTGTTATTTATGACCTCTCCTGAGAGTATTGTAGGCATGTACAAACATCAATCCTCCCTGCAGTTGGTTTGGTACTATGTGTTAGCACACTACAACTGCATAATTAGTACCACTAGTTTGATGACATCTTATTCCCAGCACAGAGGTCTAATCAGGCATGATAAATGAGAACACCTGTGTGGGTGTACAGGGCTTTTAATTTGCAAAATAACCGATAACTACAGCTGTAAGAATAAATGAAGTGGAGTAACATTAACAATAAATACAACACATCTGAAATATAGTGAAGTATGGGGATTACTAGCACCTATGTGAAAAATGTTGTACAAAGTCACTGCTTGTATAGTATGTTATAGTATTACCCCCCAAAACTTCCAACCAAACTATCAGCAGTTGAGTTGCATTGTGGGTAACATAGGTTGACAAGGATGGAGAATGTGTGGAGTTAAAAAGTGTCATTTTTGTAAACTATCCGTATTCAGGGAATTCCTCTGCCGCATAATATATAACAATAACCTTGTTGGTAGTTGGTGAAATTGTCAAAACATTTCCAAAGGCTGGATCCTCTGTCATTCATGATTACTCTGAGGATGAATTTCTAACAATATGTCAACCCCGATGCTGTTGCTAGGACCAATGCAGCCTTTATTAATACTTGTTTGTGATCTGGGAATTTATGCAAAGAAGCTTCATATGTCTCAGTATAAGTTTTAAGGCAGTCTGTCAGCCAGGTGTCTCATCCTTTGGTGACAAGACATGAGAAACTGAATGTAACAATAAAGAGAAAGGAGTGCTTTACCTCGGTAAACAGATGCAACAGGTGGAACAATAGAACAGGGTTTTCCCAGCTGTTGTTTATTACTGTTGTTGACACTCTTGAGTAAAAACCACGATGAAATCATATTTATTTATACATAGATTAGTTTTGTTGTACATTCTTGCCAGAAAATGAGTCTTCAGATATCAGTAGATTATCAAAGGTTTTGTTCTGAGAGCATGAAATTGCATGACACCATAATATCAAAACTGATGATAATTACTCTATGCCTCCTACACTGACATTCTTTTTTTTTTAAACAACATAGTGTTTGAGCTGGTTTCAGTTTGAAGCGTTACGAAATTGTATGTGGTGACAGTGCTAAAAAAGAAAAGAAAATTGTGCAGTTTATCAGTGCAGCCACAGTCATTACTAACAAATAGATTGAGTCAAAAAGAGCACTTTAATGCTTCTGATGTGTAGATTTATGTTTTTTGGTGTCACAAACCACTCACGAAGTAATAACTGATTTTAAGCATATTTCTATTATTAGACTGTCAATTGACATTTGCATTTCATGGCTATTGGCCAACTGGTAGAGACAGTACCGTGCAAAAGCCCCTTTTCACATTCAAAGGTCATCGTGCAAAGGTTGGGTAATGCACGGACAAGTGCATTAGGCATCTTGTACAGTAATGATTCTGGTCTCATTACTGGGGGATCACTGTCACACACTTTTTAATAGACTTAACGAACTGACGAAAGTATACAAAGTCAGATACAAGCACAATTTTTGACCTATTTATCAGGGAATATGCACTGTCATCAATACGTCTTGATGTGCATGAATAAGGTATATAGATGGTCTTATACAGAACACTTCAATACCGCTTCCTGAAAAGATTCCACAATCAGCAGATTCATTTATTAGTAGATGAGCTTTTGAAATCATGCTGAAATCACTTGTTTGCTTTAAAAAAATCCCAGACGAACCATACTAGAGTCTGCCTGGAAGCGGTTCACGACCAACCTTTTCAAGCCACCTTGTTTGGTTGCTGCTCTTCACCAGGGATTGACAGCTTACATATCAGAACAAAGGAACATGCAAACAGACCTGATTCATTTTTTAACCGAACCAGTAAGGTTAGGTGTGAAAGCACCCTTGAGCTAGTATCCTGGAATTGACATAAAAAAAATGAAGACAAATTGTCCAACAAAGAAATGAAGTCCAACAAAGAAATGATCAATACCCCGTTTAGCAACATCTCAAACATCCTTCCCCACAGATATTCAGTATTATTAGTTTTGTTTTGTGGCACAAAGATATTGTTTCCCCTTTAATATTGGAGAAATTTAAGAGTGAAAGCTGGCTGTTTATTCCTTTCATCTCAGTTTCATTAGTTGAAACCTCAAAGGACAGTCTGCTCAGTGTCACCGGTTTCTCATTATTGCCAAGCCAAAGCAATCAGTCAGTGAAAATCGTCTGTCTCACTCCACTGCCCTGTCTCCTCTGCAGGTTATTGAGTGCATAACCCAGGGTCGGGTTCTGGATAGGCCACGGATTTGTCCTAAAGAGGTGTATGACATCATGCTGGGCTGCTGGCAGAGGGAACCGCAGCAGCGACTGAACATTAAGGACATTCAGAAGGTGATGTTCGCCATGGGGAAAGCCACGCCAGTCTACCTGGACATCCTGGGCTAGCAGCGGCCCGGGGTGGCCTCGTTCCTCGCCAGACAAGCAGAACAACAGAGACATACAGACAGACGGACCCACGCGAATCAAGGAATAACCAAACCAACCTACTCCACTGTCGAAAAACACCTACAATGTTTGGGAAGGACTTAAGTGCCTGCAACACTTTTGGATATAGTGGATAAAACGTATTCAAAAAAACACGCACTTTTACATTTTGTTTACTTGCGTATAAGATGTACAGGTTCAAAGAAGACTTCTTTTTTTTTCTCAAAACTGCAAAAATACACAAAAATAAGAAAAGGGAAGTGGACTGGCAATAGGAAAATGGCCACAGTTTGATTATATTATGGAGAGAACACATCAGAGTTAAAAATCTATCCTGGGTTTGGTTTTATGAATATATATAGAAATGTTACATATATTTTATATTTATTTCTTTTTGTCAGGATGTTGACCGGGTCTGCCATTTGTGTTGCTAAGGGCTCAGCCTTGTCTGAAGACGTCACCAACAAACTATTGGCAGGGACTTTACAATGGTAGCCTTACTTGTGCTCTGATTGGCCGGCACTGAGCTTTTAAAGGGAACTCTGCTTCTGCGGAATAACACTGGATGGTTGAAATTAAAGGAGCGCGCTGTAGAGGACCTACCCAATCAGACAACCGACAAATCTATTTTAATTTAAAAAATAATGTACATATTGTAAAATTCTGTGTCAAAATTATGTTAACTTATTTTTTCGGGTGTTATTTTGGTTCATTTTCTGACTGTGATCTGGGTGGCTAAAGTATAAAGCTATGGTATTTGTTTTCATCCTAATATAGGGGAGGTGTCTCTTGGGAATTACCTGTGTCAGTGCTGGTAAGTTGTCGTATGTGGTGAAGGTGAATAGCGGTGATTACAGTTTGAACAGTCAGCTGGCACCGAATCACAGAGACTCAAGTCGAAGCCATCAACACGACTCTTTTCCAAAGAGGCGATGAAGCCTCATATTCACTTTCCAGTTCATTTGCTTTTTTATGGCAGGAATAATGCGTTGCTACGTAATATCTAACACCACACCCCTCAAACACGTACATGCGCTTTGAGAAACCTTCGTGAACTGCTTTTCCACTCTAAAGAAAACATTTTTGTCAGGGGAAATAAGAATAATTTTGTTAGCTGCAGGTGTCTGCCTCAGATACACAAGCAAGAAAATCTATAAACGCAAAGGAATAGTAAGACATTAAGGAAATGCACAGCTGATTGTAAGTTGAGGAGATAGAAACCACTCTCGTATCTGTCAGATCAATATGAAGCTACAGCCAGGCGACGGTTAGCTTAGCTTAGCATACAAACTGTAAGCAGGGAAATAGCTAGCCTCGCTCTGTCTAAAGGTAACAAAATCCACCTACCAGCACCTCTAAGCTAACCTAATACTGTTAGCCAAGCTAACCGGCTGTCGGAAGTAGCTTCATATTTACTGTACAGACACAACAGTGGTATTGATCTTCTCACTTAACACTCAAGAAAGCAAATGAGAACATTTTGCCTAATGTCAAACTGTTGATTCCAAACAGTTAAGGTTAATACCATAAGGATCCTGGCACTTCAGAAGCTAGAGGAGGAAAAAAACGTGATGACTTCTTCCCTCGCATCCATTTAGCACAACACAATAATAGTATTACATTTTACTCTTCTGATTTGTTTTCCGTGAACTGTACATGAGTCACAGCATCTCTTTTCTTCCTTGCACTCATGGCCTTAGCATGTTAAGCGATGATGAGGTTTCGCACCCGTTCATTGCTTTCCTAAAAACCATCGGCTACAACCAGAGAGGAGCTACTGAAGCAGGTAGATACTTATGTTCATGTATGTACATGGTACATCAAAAATCATAATTACTGAAGTGGATCAGCTAACCTTGTGGTAATTGCGTCCCATATGTTTTTATTATTACAGTATTTAATGAACTGGAAATCATGAAGAGTTTTGTTCCAAAATGGGGCAAAAAAAACATGAGCCCAAGAAAGCTTAAAAGTAACACAAAAAAAAGAACTAAAACCAAATGAAATTACTCTTTATGACTTCTTAATTATTCATTGTTACAGAGTGGATTCCTTAGATTTCTGAGACACTGAATGATAAACCTCAGGCATCGATTTTATTTTATGTTGTATCTCGATATATAGCATTTTGGATTGGAACTCTTCACATCACTTCCCTGACATGAATTATCATGGAATCACAGTGTTGTCTCTCTTCCCCTTGGGACTATGTAAATCATTATTGAGCGTTGAGTTATTTCAAGTATTTTATATGAAAGGCAGGATCAAATCCAGTTGTTACGAGTTACCCAAAGCTTTGAGTTTTTGTGTATTCTCTTGTGGTTAAGATAAACGCTTAAAGACATCATGACACAGACCGTGAGCATTTGCAGGGTATTGTAATCCTTTCATGGTGAGTTGAATATTGTTTAAAACGTTTTTTGTTTTTGTTTTTCTTGGATGAACTAACTGAACACTTTTTGAAGCAAAGTTGGCATATGTACACATGTTACAGAATATAAAAATGTGGTATAACAACTGCAGTATATAAAATACTGGTATTCCATGATAGATCTTTGTATTAATGTGACTCTCTTAAGAAAATGTCTTCAAACAATCAGATGATCTCCTTTTCCATTTTGTCCTGTCTTATAAAGATGTGTAAATTTGACAAAATCTTGCGATTCTGCGTTATCTGCTGTTCCTCCATCCACTTCTGAAGTTAAACATGTCTTTAGAGGGACGGCTGTTGTTCAAGAGGTGGAATAGGTTGTCGACAGCCTAATCACTGGGACGCGGTTCGATCCTTGGCTACCGCCATCCACATTTCAAAGTGAGCTTGTGCAGGATTGGGGGGTCAACGCCTTGCATGGCAGCTGTGTGGCCCAACTAATTTTCGTCAACACAAGTTTCTTTGGCTTTTCCTTATTCTTTTCATGGTGGTTGATCAATCTGAAGACAATAGTCAAAAGTCTATAAATCAGCTTAGAGATCTCACATAAAAGATCTTGCATCATTTTTTTTTTGGCCCTATCAAAAGTAAATCAGTTAATTTATGTTTATGGTGCAGATTCACCAAAATGTAGTTGAAAAGCATACTAGACAAGACACAGCTCAGGGCTGAAAAAAACAAACTTTTTTTTTTACATTACAGTCATTTAGCAGACGCTTTTATCCAAAGCGACTTACAATCAGTAGTATATTACATATCATTCACCCATTCACACACTGATGACAGGCTACCATGCAAGGTGCCACCATCAGACTCTAACTAACATTCATGCAACATCCAGTCCACACCGATGGCAAGCCTTCAGGAGCAACTTGGGGTTAAGTGTCTTGCCCAAGGACACATCGACTGCCGAAGCCGGGTATCGAACCACCGACCCTCTGATTGGAGAACTACCTTGCTCTCCACTACGCCACAGCCGCCCCTTCTGTGTCTTTGTTTATCTTGTAAGGATGAATGTTTATTTTAATCTTCTTTGACCTATAATTATACACCTGTAATATTCTAACACCCAGTAATTGAACACCAATGAAAGATAAGGCATTAGAGTACAGATAACAGTGTGCGATTTTGTAAAAATACAAAAACGATATAATCTATCATTAAGGATCAGGTCTCTGTCAAGAAAACAAATTTGATTATGATTGATGATTTTTTTTTATTTTTTATATTTAGACAGACAAGAAATGAACAGAGAGGGAGAGCAACAAAGCTGGACTCGATGTTGCAGTAAAATACCAGTAACCCTCAGAATGTCCCACAACTCAGTTACTGCACTTCATATTAAAACCCCACCATGTTGTGCCTATAGGTATTAAGTAATGTTCATATGTTGTGCTCAGTTTATTTCTAATTGCTTGAGATACATAATCCATCACAGTGAAATGTAAACAACTTCTAAAACACAGACATTATGGTTGCTACATACTTTTAGACTTAGTTGGTGAGTATCCACATGTTATATGACAGCTATTCCATTATGCTTGCAGACACAGTCAGAGCCAAGGGGTTTGAGGTCAGTAAGCTGTGTGTTATGACAGTGGTATTATAATTGTTTATTGATTTACAATTACAGTGTGTTTTCTGTGTTGAGCTTTCTCTGTGTGCGTGCTTGTGTGTGTGCGTGCCCGCTCATATTAGTCTTATATGAGTCTTAAGTGTCCATTTTCAACTTCTGCATGCTCTAATAGCAGCCTATAGCATCAGATGAGAAACATATACTGGGTAGACAAAATCTGAACACGTCATGGGCAAGTATTTCAAATTAAATTCACATAAATAAGGTTGGGAGCATTGTTTGCGTTATTAACTGACGCCTGAGTTGGCGGGTGGCAGATAACGGTGCTAACAATACTAAAGTACAAACTATGGCAAATATGCTGACAGAAGTAATAGGGTTTACCTGAGGGGAACCAGGGAAGGCATTACCGGGCAGTTCATTGAGCAGTTCAGAGAGCGCGGCGACTGTGAGCTAGCCAGTGGGACACACTCACATGCACAAATATGCACAAACGTATGCGCGGCCAGCCTTGTCAACAAAGCAAGGACGTGCTTGGATTACAACACACAGAGAAGGATGGCAACCTTATTCTCTGCTCAGGTAGACATTACGCCACTGTAATGCAAGTAGTTGTTTGCTGCTATATTAATGTTCTGAATCCTGTTTCATGCACCTTTAAAGATTGAGTAATGCCTAGCAACCTGCTCCAAAGAAATAAGGGGCACTATCGTATCCTTACTCCTGGGTTCATACAATCTAAATTTACAGTCAACAGTTATAATAATAAAAAAGAAACAAAAATAAAAGCCAATTAACAAATGACAGCCCGTCAAAATTACCCTGCTATAGGTTATGTTAGCCATCTGTGTGTTTCCGGACATGAAATGTTGAATTTTCCACAATTAAAGTAGGCAGTAAATCCAAAGTGGCAGACACAGGAAAACAACACCACATCTTTGTCTCATCCTTCCCCACCGGGAGTAGAGCAGTCGGCACCAGGCAGCTCCAGGAGTCGGAACCATAGGCAACGGCCACGGTGGGTTCATCACCAGGAGCTGCCGGACGCTCCTTTTGATACAGTCCACCAGCAGCAGAGGACAAGGCTCATTTCTTCATTACTACCACTTTGGATTAAATAAAAAATGAATTGTCAAAATGTACATGGACTACCGATGTCTTATTGACAAGTCCTCTTTGCAGGTCTACTTCTTTGTTCTCTGGACTGAGGGCAGACTGGTGCTACAGTGAAGCAATACATAGCAACTTTGTTATAACGTCAACACCCAAACCTTTTCACATTCTGTTGATAATGTTCGTTCATCTTGTGCTTGGATCTAAAACTCTGGCCATAACTTAAACATAGCACCTTTAACAAAGAGAAACACTGGTGACAGGTTAAAGTTGAAAAGACACACATACTGTTAGCAAAAAGTATAATAATGAAAGGTAATGCTATAGTATGTTGAAAAAAGTCATAAGAAGTCAAATAAAAAAAAAATGTCATAAAATATGGTCATAGTATGTTGATAGTAAATAATAGATAGTACAAAAAAGTATTATTGTCAAAAAAGTCATGAAAAGTCAAAACATAGTAAATAAGTATAGTGGGTTAAAAAACGTCATAAAAAGTCATAGTAAGGTATGTCCAAAAAAGTCAGGTAGAGTATGTTGAAAAAGTCATAAAAAGGAAAATGTAGAATTTCAAAATTGTCATAAAGTGTCACAGTATAGTTTGTTGAAAAACAATCATACTTTAGTATGTTGCAAAAAGTCATCAAAAGTGCAAATATAGAATTTGGATAAAATTCATAAAAAAAAATCATAGTATAATATGTTGAAAAAAAGTCATGCTATAGTATGTTGAAAAAAGTCATAAGAAGTCAAATAATAGATAGTCGAAAAAAATGTCATAAAAGGTCATAGAATAGTATGTACAAAAAAGCCATAGCATAGTATCTCGAAAAAAGTCATAAAAAGTCGGAGTATAGCTTGTCAAAAAAGTCATGAAAAGTCAAAACATGGTATTTTTTTAAAAAGTCTAAAGTAAATAAGTATTATTATAGTGGGTTAAAAAACGTCATAAAAAGTCATAGTAAGGTATGTCCAAAAAAGTCAGGTAGAGTATGTTGAAAAAGTCATAAAAAGGAAAATGTAGAATTTCAAAATTGTCATAAAGTGTCACAGTATAGTTTGTTGAAAAACAATCGTACTTTAGTATGTTGCAAAAAGTCATCAAAAGTGCAAATATAGGATTTGGATAAAATTCATAAAAAAAAATCATAGTATAATATGTTGAAAAAAAGTCATGCTATAGTATGTTGAAAAAAATCATAAGAAGTCAAATAATAGATAGTCGAAAAAAATGTCATAAAAGGTCATAGAATAGTATGTACAAAAAAGCCATAGCATAGTATCTCGAAAAAAGTCATAAAAAGTCGGAGTATAGCTTGTCAAAAAAGTCATGAAAAGTCAAAACATGGTATTTTTTTAAAAAGTCTAAAGTAAATAAGTATTATTATAGTGGGTTAAAAAACGTCATAAAAAGTCATAGTAAGGTATGTCCAAAAAAGTCAGGTAGAGTATGTTGAAAAAGTCATAAAAAGGAAAATGTAGAATTTCAAAATTGTCATAAAGTGTCACAGTATAGTTTGTTGAAAAACAATCGTACTTTAGTATGTTGCAAAAAGTCATCAAAAGTGCAAATATAGGATTTGGATAAAATTCATAAAAAAAAATCATAGTATAATATGTTGAAAAAAAGTCATGCTATAGTATGTTGAAAAAAATCATAAGAAGTCAAATAATAGATAGTCGAAAAAAATGTCATAAAAGGTCATAGAATAGTATGTACAAAAAAGCCATAGCATAGTATCTCGAAAAAAGTCATAAAAAGTCGGAGTATAGCTTGTCAAAAAAGTCATGAAAAGTCAAAACATGGTATTTTTTTAAAAAGTCTAAAGTAAATAAGTATTATTATAGTGGGTTAAAAAACGTCATAAAAAGTCATAGTAAGGTATGTCCAAAAAAGTCAGGTAGAGTATGTTGAAAAAGTCATAAAAAGGAAAATGTAGAATTTCAAAATTGTCATAAAGTGTCACAGTATAGTTTGTTGAAAAACAATCGTACTTTAGTATGTTGCAAAAAGTCATCAAAAGTGCAAATATAGAATTTGGATAAAATTCATAAAAAAAAATCATAGTATAATATGTTGAAAAAAAGTCATGCTATAGTATGTTGGAAAAATTCATAAGAAGTCAAATAATAGATAGTCGAAAAAAATGTCTTAAAAGGTCATAGAATAGTATGTACAAAAAAGCCATAGCATAGTATCTCGAAAAAAGTCATAAAAAGTCGGAGTATAGCTTGTCAAAAAAGTCATGAAAAGTCAAAACATTGTATTTTTTTAAATTGTCACAAAAAGTCATACTATACTGTAGTATGGCGAAAAAGTAATCAGAAGTACAAATATAGAATGTTGAAAACATTTCATGAAATGTCACAGTATAGTTTGTCGAGAAAAAGTAATTCTATAGCATGTCGCAAAAAGTTATCAAAAGTAAAATTATTTAAAGTCAAAAAAAGTCACAAAAACTCAAATTATAGAATGTCAAAAATTGTCACAAAAACTCAGCATAGTATGTCAAAAAAAGTCATGGTATAGAATGTCGAAAAAAGTCATATTATTGTATGTCGAAAAAATACATGAAAAGTTATAGAATAGTGTGTCGAAAAACATATATTTTTTTTAAAGTCTCAAAAAGTAATGGTATAGTGTGTAAAATAAAAATTCTACTATAGTACTTGGAAAAAAGTCATCAAAACTCAAATTACAAAATGTCGAAAAAAATACTCAAGTCATTAAATAATATGTAAAAACATTGCCATACCATAGTATGTTTAAAATTGTAAAACAACACTCAAATTATTGAATGTCAAAAAATGGCACAATTTAGTTTTTTTAAAAAGGTCATAAAATGTTACAGTATTGGTTTTTGAAAAAAAGTCATTGTATAGTATGTTGAAGAAAGCATGAAACCTCAAATTAAAGAATGTTGTTAAAAAGTCATAGAAAAGTATGTCAATAACAAGCCATAGCATAGTCAAAAAAAGTAATACTTCAGTACGTCGTAAAAGTCATCAAAACTCAAAATTATAGAATGTCAAAAAAGGTCTTAAAAAGTCATATTATAGTTTGTCAAAGAAAAGTGAGTATGGTATGTGAAAAAGTCATAGTATTGTATGTCAAAAGAAAAGGCATAGTTTAGGATATCGTAAAAAGTAAAAAAAATATATGGACCTAAAAAAGTCTGGATGGTGTAGGGTTGGCACCAATGCTTTTCTCTGAAGTCCTGAACGCTGTAGTAGTCTGTTTCTGTCCTGTTGGGTGATGGGTGTGCAGAGAACAGAAGTAGAATATGAACACAACACAAATCAATAAAACTTAACACTGAAAAAAACGACATGTACACTGGCTGCAGGTTAGGGTGTGCGATTGCAAACCAGAGAATGCTTGCTATGAGAAGCAGATAATTATCAGCTATCATATCTGCTGAAAATATGCATGTATATATGTCAGAAAGTCTGCGTCCTGTGTTGAATAAACCTCTTCAAACGTATACAGTGTGCAGTTTCTTTCTGTTATCACTCTTTTGTTAAACTGTCTCCTGCATACAGTCGTTGCCTTTACAGCTTTATATTTTATAATGTGTGGCGTCAAGCTATAAACAACTATTGTGAATGTAACGTCTTTTACAGATTCATGATTTACACTCCGGTCCGTCATCATTATGCAGGACAGGCTCCCCACAGTAACACCCATGCCTGCAGATGATTTGGTTTTATCATATGATGTTGTTAAAATAGGAGTTGTAAACACTATTGTAAGCTTTCATACTGACAGTAAGGTGAGTTTTATCCACGAGATAGATGTAAACATCGCCGAAGTGAAGCTCTGGCAGGGACGTGGCAGATTTTATGACTGAAATACGGCGACAGGCGATGTCTATGGATCACAAGTGTCCAAAACATTCAGTTTGATCTGATATCTATGTTTTTCTTTAGTTGAGAGGTATTTCAAACATTTGTGGATTGAAACTGGAGGAAAATGAACCGGCTTGTTCCGTGTCTCTATGGAGAATCCAGTGCTAGCCGTATATATACAGTATATTATTGGGCTTTTTTATTGACTAAAAAAGCCTTTCATGGTCATGCACATATGTCAGGTATGTGAAAATACTAAGTAAATCTGGTGTGATTGGTTTAAGGAACATATACATTTATCCATTCACAGTGCATTATAGGATTGTAGCCATTGCCTCCATATATTTCAGTACAATAATAAGATTTGTTTTTAAATAGCTTAAGATAGATAATCTATCACTGTGACTGTTAGTGGACTTTTTCTATGTGGGTTTCCTTATTGCTGGAGGTTAATGCAGTTTCAAGTGTAGATTGTTTTTTAAAAGTTTTAAGGACACTCAGTAAACAGCAAACTTTCTCTCCATTCTTTCTGGATAAGGTGACCAATTTAACACTCAGAGACCCAAAATGGTCCATTGTTGTGATGAGAGTCTTCATTATGTACAGTTCCATAGGAGATACAGAGCACTTTAAAAGCAGAGGCAAAGGTGTGGGGGTGTAGAAACAGCTGGAGGCAACGGAAAGTTAGTTATTGTAATTTGGTGGCATATCCACATAATCCACAGTTGGATCTGCAGCAGTTGCTGACACCGAGCTCATGGCTCCAAATAATTAAAGTCATAATCGCCCGATTGCCACATTTGTGTCAAATCATTCCAAACTTGGCAAAGAATTATCATGTTTTTAAAGGTCGAGTATGCAAGATTTAGGGTTATCTAGTGGTGAGGTTTGCTGATTGCAACCAACTGAATACCCCTCCGCTCACCCTTCCCTTTCCAGCGTGTCCGAAAACTACGGTGGCCTTCAGGTAGGGTTAGGTATCTTTAGGATTTTATTACTACTAGGTTACAATCTTATCAATACTCATTTATTTTTCATTACTAAATACTCGCTTTTAAAAACACATTCAAAACACATTGTTTCAGCCAGCAGAGAAGTTTACAAGAACAAACTAAGTTAGCAGTTAGACAACATACAGACCACTGTTGTTTTAGCTTGTTTGTAACAAAAAAAAAAAAAGGTTTTAGCTGAGCTAATTTGCTGTGCTTGTGTAAACATAGGGGCGGTGGATGAGAGGCCAGAGCAGACTGAAACAGGTTTCGCTTTTTTTTCATGTTCATGCTTGCTGAATAGATGTATTTATAAAGTACTGTCTTTTTACTCGCAAATGTTTTATTGCAGTAACAGCAAGCGTAGTTTTCTTCAAATTGACTAATCTTCACTTCACCTCGTTCACTTTACTGTCTCCACCATGGCCTCTCTACCCGCTTTGTGTCGTTGCTTGTGTGTGTGTGTGTGTGTGTGTGTGTGTGTGTGTGGTTGGAAGAACTCAGCCCCGACCATAGACTGAGAGCGTAGGAGGTACAAAAAGAAAAACATTGTCTCATGATGTAGCCAACAGCTAGCCTCCATGGTCCCATTGTTCTTTCTGTCTACATCTCCCAAAAGCCCCCAAATTATTGTAGTTCCAAAACTTAATGCACAATTATCCCACAAATACAAGTAAAACAAAGAACTTTTGACGAAAGGTGTTGGGGAGTTGGGGGCGCAGTGTTCTTGATTTTGTCCAACTCTGAAGCAGCAGTAGCAGTAGCAAACTTGTTTCCTACCTGGACATTTGATTAAGATTACTAATGTGAATAAAATGTTTAATATTGATAATTAATCTGCAGCTCCTGCTGGTTCTCCAGTTGCCAAACAATATTTATTAATTTATTAAGATGCTTAGTATTTTCTTCTCATACATATCAGCTGACTGTTGAGGTGAACAGTCTCCCATGCATGCGACATGAAAGCTTCTGCTGAGTGTGTATTTAAAGTGAATATATTGTTGTGTTTTTCAGGCAGATTGCTTCTCGGTATTCCAGCATTGTTTGTCAACATCAACCGAGCCGCTTGAGCGAAAATCCAACCATATACAGAAAAGGCGCTTCTTCGAAATTGCTTTTAAAAGTGTATTCACCTTCGAGTATTTCAGTCTGACTTACCCTCGTCTGTCTTTCAAAGACGAAATGACTACACGGAAATGATTCACCCTCTTTCTGTCAAAAATAATCCTGAACTGTATTCAGCTGTGTCGGCTCGCCTTGGATAAGCAGGTTTTGGACTTCCTTGATAACTGTGGCAGCGTTATAGAAAACACAAGGACAGAAAAATGGGGGCTGAGGGTTTTCTGCATCCACTCTTTGGTGCAAAGATGAGGAGGTAAGCTCATTTGTGAGGAAGAGGTTGTTCAAACAAAAAGAGAAGCTACACCGAAGCTCATTATATAATCCAATACCTTTTCTTACCTGCAAACACGCTAGCAAATGTACTGACCTTGAATGCAAAATCGCCCACCGCTATTTGATCAAAAATGTTTCCTTCCGTTTGATAAGTTGAGGACTCATAATCTTCTGTTCTGCCTCAAAGCAGTCTCCGGTGCTATCGCACTGTAAACAGTGTTTTTGCTGAGTACCTGAACCCAGCGAGGCCTTCTCACCACCCAGGGAGAATGCCTTTGACTAATCCCCAAGGCTTTCTTATCAAGTGTGATTGAATAGAGTCTTCAGTCCCCAGAAGACGGGCTAACCTTTATCTTGCTTATTTTTCTATTTCTGCATCTCTAGCTTTTCTCTTCAAGGTGTTTGTGGGGGAAAAGAGACCTGTTAACTGTTTACACCCTCCAATATACACATCGTTTCCCCAGTGGGCGTGCATTTGAAACATGAAAGGCTCCGAACAAAATGAGAAATTTCCACTCCATTTGCCATGCAGCCAATCCGTGCGCAGTGACCCAGATAAGGAGTGAGATATTGATGATGACAGCAATAAAGACGTATTTTCACCACAAGCCTTCCTTCTAATTAGGTTGATCTGCCGAGGAAATAAATGGATTTTGACAAAATGCAAAAGGGGTGGTGTGGAGGAATAAAAAAGTGACAGAACAAAGGAGGGGGGGTGGACGATTCAGAAGGTTTTTTGTTAAGTGAGTCCACTGGGTGACAATAACCACTTAAATGATATTTTGTGGCTTCAGGTGCCCCCTGAATACTGTGTTTGGTCAAAGTAATTGTTGTAGAGGGTGATACTCATTGATGATGCAGTTTTTCACATCTCATGACTCGCTCCTGCACTTGGGACAAACTACGGTTTGCACGGTATAACATGGTTTGTATTACCATTTCAGGCTTAACATTGACTGCTGTTGTATTATTTGAAGGAATGCCTTCTTAACTTGTAATTGTATAGCGCCTTTCTAGACTTCTGACCACTCAAAGGGTTCCTAAACTACATGTTATTCTACCATTCACACTCATTCACACACTGATTGTTGGGGCCACCTAGCAGGAAAGTTGCCACTTGCCCATCTAAACATTCATACGTAGGCACAGCCTTTGGGAGCAATTTGGGGTTAAATGTCTTGCCCACATCACATGGACCTGGAAAAATCAACGGAGCCGGGGATCGGACTGCTAATCTGAGCCACAGCCGTGCAAGAACAAAGGGTGGTGGGATTCTAGAGGGTTTTGTGTTGGAAACCAAACTGCCAAACTCCTCACTCCACTCTTTGAGCGCCTTTGAGCAAAAGAGGAAAATTACATGATTATAATTTGCTTTTATTGGTTTAGTATTTCAGAATTTTATAAAAGTTAGTCAATGTAATTAAGAAGACAGTAAATGAGGCACATTTCTTTCTAAAATCTAGCTGTAATTTTCATGTAATTTTATTGCTCTGGACTCTTGTTCACAGAAAGTTTCTTACCAGTTTGTATGTTATTTTGAATGTGCTGTCACTGACAGAAGTTATGGGTCATCTAATGTTAGATATTGATTAAACAATTTATTTTAAAACAATATCTGCATGGATATCAATATCAAATCACATAATGCCAACATATGCTCAGCAGTAATGCTGTGCAACTTCCGTATAATTCAATTCAATTCAATTCAGTTTATTTTGTATAGCCCAGAATCACAAATTACAAATTTGCCTCAGAGGGCTTTACAATCTGTGCACATGCGACATCCTCTGTCCTTCCCTCACATCGGCACAGGAAAAACTCCCCTAAAAACCCCTTTAACAGGGAGAAAAAAGGAAGAAACCTATGGGAGAACGACAGAGGAGGGATCCTTCTCCCAGGATGGACAGAATGCAATAGATGTCATGTGTACAGAATGAACAGCATAACAGAGATACAACACATTCAATGTATATGACATAAATGATTCATATAATAAGACTACTTATAATAACAGCAGCAATTATTACAGTAGAATTATAGTTATGAAAATAGGGATAGTAATGTGATTAATAATAATAAGTAGCAGTGGGTGTCAGTCGGCTCACAGCAGGAGGCACGACTACGGTCCAGGTACCACAACGATTCATGGAAACCTGCAGAACGAGAAAGCAAAAGGGCTTCAGGGTGGAAGTAAAGCTAAAATGCTTAATGGTACAGGTAATAGTAATGTGACTAGTAATAATAATGGTGGTAGCAGTCGGTGTCAGCAGGGCCGTAGCAGGATGCACGACCACGGTCCAGGTACAGCCACGATTTATAGAAGCCTGCGAAGCGAGAAAGCACAAAGACTCCAGGGTATGACAGCTTGTTTAAAGTTTTAATCTTGACGATTTCACATATCAAGCCCAATTTTATATATTTGTTAACATATTTTTATATTTGATACTATACTATATATTATTTCCTCTGTACGCTCATTAGTTACATCTCTACATCATCTGTGACAGAGTCCGCCATTCTGGCTGAATTCAAATGATGCGCACACAAGAACTCTTTCTTTTGACAGACCCCATGTTTTCACTGTGGTTAGTAGAACTTATTACCAAAGTGGTCATAGATGAAAAAAAGTATTCTTAGAAATTGTGTTTGAATGTAATAACAGCTGTAACCTGCCATACCATAGTTTCTAGAGTCACCTAGATTTTTTTAAGCATCCTGAAAGATGATATACGTAAGTGCTTGAGAATGTCATGGAGCAGGTTTGGAGTGTGGCCAGAGTGGAGAGGAAACAATTAACAAGCAAGTAGGTCAGCAGCCAAAGTGCCAGGAGGAACAGTCATTCACGGCAGCACTGAAATACCAACCTGTACACTTCCTCCTGGAGGGAGGATGAAATCAGCTGCCACATTAAGCTTCCACAGCAGAGGGGAAGATGGGGGATGTCCCCCAACAGCAATCCACCCCACACTCAGCAGGTGTTGACATCTAGATTAACCTCAGACTGCTGTGAGTCCAATTCCTCTGGAAGGCAGTGTCTTATTAGAATGCACACAGAGGGCTCGTATCCAATCCCTGGCTCCCAGGCTCTCAGGTACTGCCTCTCATTCACCGGCCTGTCAATCAAATGGTCATCAGAGCATTGCTGCAGGGACATGGGAAACTTGGAGGCTGGCTGGGACTTTTAACTCAACAATAACTGAGTCTCTCTTAATTCGTATTACCTTGACTGCTCCTAAGGGAGCTTTTTAACTTCAAACATGAGGGAGAAACACCATAAGGTGAAATTAGTAGGAAGTATGTACAACTTAACCCTTAAAAACCTTGGTATTTTCCTGACATTCCTATTCCTGTAGGTGCTTTTCATTCAACACTGCCTATTATCAGTGCGCAAAATACCTGGGGGCAATTGGGGGCATTCGTAAGCTTTAAAAATACATTTTATTAACAATTGCAAGTGACAAATTATTTGGTCATACGCCCTGCAATTTTGTTATTGAGGCTTTCAGGCTTTCAGTCAATCAAGTGGACTTGGATCCACCGAGACCTAACTGCTAACTAACAGACACTTACTAAACAACAGTTTTTCAGCACAGTAGTCACATATCACAGTCACTGTCTTGAGGTAATAGCAAGATGGTTGTGGTCCAATAAGTTCATGTCAACTGAGTCATATTTATCATACTCATGCTTCAATTCTAATTCTACCTCGGAATTATTTCATGACTTGGCACAAAGACATAATTCTTAGGCATATCTTCATTTTGAAAGTCAAAACCTTCCTATACCAATTACATTGTTCTTCAATGTGTTCGTGAATTAAAAATCACTATGTTATCCAATTTAAGTATTTTAGTGAAGAAGCAAACAAATCCAGTTTCTGAATTTAATGCTGCTCTGCAGTGGAGAGCACAGACAACAGCGGGAACAGCCAATGCTAATGGTAGATGAGTGGGAACGTCAAAGACAGACCAGTTCTATTCAAACATCCAGAGTTTGGAAATGCCTACTGGAATTACTGAGGAGAGTAAATCTGTTGAGTTACTGCAGAGCAGAGTGACATGGACACTGTGTGCGGACACATAAACAAGGGATTTGTCCATTAACCACATAATAGATAAGAAGATAGCGCCAGATGTAGCCCCAAAATGCAAAAAGAAGTCAAATTAAAAGGGCATGACAAAAATTCAACAAAGATATTTCACTGACAAAACTAGACTAAAAAACAACAACAAATTGACACTAATGCACAGGTTTATGTACCAAAGTATGACCAACAATAATGAGTATAATAGTATATGGTAATGCAAGACAAAAACATTCCATTATTTATTCAGCACAGTTAGTATGCAGACACAAGACTAAGAGTTTTTTGTAAACACTGAATATATATCTGTCTGCTGTCTGTTAACAACCACAGCGCAGACAAACATGGAGCCCTATCTGCATCTCACAGTTGTGGGTAGCAACTTGTTGAGCAACATGTCAGACAGTCCCATGGAGACTATCAACATTGTTTTTTTCCTCCAGAGTGTAACCATATGTCTGTTAATTAACCCACACACCATGAACCAAATTCCATGTTCCTACAGCTGACAACACGCATGTCAACTTACAACCTGAATTAATATTCTCTGGTACTCACAAGTCTCACAGTGGAAGTTACACAAGCTGTTGCCATAGCAACTCTGAGAAAATGGCATTTGAAATGGGAATGTTGATCAGTCCTGATAAGTATGGACAACAATGATCATTCTGTCCCTCTCCATGAGATTGCATAAAACAAGGTAGCAATAATATGCTGTTCAAAACACAGTTACAAATAATTTTTATAAAAGCTCAAATGTGTGAGCTATAGTCACAATAAATGAATCAGAATATGTAATAAAAAAATGTTTCTTGTGATGGGAGAATGTTATTGTTCACTGGTAGCTTATAAACTATGTCAGCTTAGTCTGGTAAACAAATAAAAACCTTTGTATTTGTGAATATGACAGCTCTTGCCTCGTTGAACTCCCCTTTCACAATCTCAGATGTATATCAACGCTACATAAAAAACCAACTTTGCTTCCTTTCCAGCTTCTTCTCAGCACAGCTGAGAGTGATGTGAATGCAACTTAAATGTGAACTCTGAATTTACACATAATAGTCAGTGTACTCAATGCTTAGCCTGTTCAAACAGGTGTATGGTGTCTTTTGTGGCTCTGCTGGGAGCTTTGTCGTGTCTGATAAAACCTGATGACATCATCTTGGTTATGTTACCTTGAGATTGGTGACAAAGCATTTGTAACAGAAAGCTTTAATTGAGCTACAAATTGGGGGCATGCACTTTGAAGTACTTGTGAATTAACTAGCCAGGGAGGGCCAAATGAAATTATGCTTTTGGTTCCAGTATTGGAAATGTAGCATGCAGGCTTTTTATAGTTCTATCTCTCCCTGAAAGCCAACTGCCTATCATACCTCAACTGCCTCAGGGAGTGACTTGAGTTCATCAAAAGCTGGATGGGCTTTGTTTTCCTGCAGCTAAATTACAACAAATCTGAGGCTGTGCATTTTGCCCAAAAAATAATGATTAGCAATAGTAGATAACAATAAAACAACCAATACTCAACATACTCACAATGCTACTACAAGGCATAAAATGTATGCAGATTTTGCTGGAATAAAAAAAAAACAGCTCTCAAGAATCAGCTCACTTACTTCCTGATTACTGGTCACATGACATAACTTCCTGTTATTGACACCTTTTGATTCTTAAAGTGACCACAACAAAATACAGAAACATTAACAAAACAAAAAACTTGACAGCAACAAGTTTGATAAACAGATAAATCCAGTTGTCCAATCCAGTTTCTTTCAGCTCCGATCCACCTTTCCTCTCCTGCCCAGATCTGTAAATAGTAATCCGTGCCTTCATATCGTCATGGATGGAGTACTGATACTTCCTCTACTCCAGTATCTCCAAGTCATCCAAGCCCTGCCTTCAACACCTTCAGAATGCTGCTCACTGGAACCACGAAAAGAGCCCACATCAAACTCATCCTGCATCCTGGGCTTCCAGTTTACCCACCTGTTGCGTTAGCTAATGCAAGCCGCTAGCTACTGCTAGATAAGAAAAAGGGAAACCCTGTTGAAAAGGCCTAAATGAAATGTTATTTATCAGAAATGTGTTTAAAAGCAGTTTGTTCAAATCTAAATTATAATATAATGTATGAGTCTATCACTTCGATACTGCCAGTTTGTCACACTCTCTTACAATAAAGTGTTTATTGCAATAATAAATTGTCATTAAAAAAATTAAGTACATTAAATTGATATTAGTTGTCCCGCTCTGAGGGAGGACAGCAGGAGCCCATCCTCTGCCTCCCTTTCTTAAAAGGTGGAGCAACCTCCTGTGCCTCCATGGCCCAGCCTCCTGTGCAATGAACCAACAAAGGCAGTAAAGAAGAAGACTGCCAGGAAGCAAACACGGATATAAATTATGAAAGATTTAAATTATTCAAAAAATCAGCTTTGCAAATGTTTTATGAGGAAGGATATGCACTCAACACATTTGTTAGACCTCAATGTGTCTTTGTGAGACATACTGAAAGTAAACAAAACTTAAAAACCCCACAGGGCACCTTTAATGTCTTTTGATTTATGTCTTTGTGGCAATGTTGTGAATCATTATCGCAGTAATACATAATGTGAACACATTCCACCAACTTTGGATTGAGTTTCTCAAGTAACGGAATTCTCAATATGGCAAAATCCAGGCCTAAAAAACCTCTGGAGAACAGTTTATGCCTACTTTTGGTTTATCTGTCACCTATTGGCTGGCATGGGTTTGCTCAGAGAGCATTGAAACTACTGTCCAGATTGTCATTAACATTATAACGCTTAATATTTTAGTGTTTTAACAAGAAATCTGTCATATTTGATGCAATTAGATATTTATATATTTTATTGTATCGCTAGAACTACAGACAGTAACGAAAATGTGGATACAGACAGCTTTGGTGAAAGTATCTTGAATATGTGGCCACTTAAAAACATACTCTTAACAAATGTATTCATAAAAGATTTTCAAATGTGGATGAAAGGGCATTAAAGAGCTCTTGTTGACAGTAACAACCAACATCAAAATTGCTTAAATAACGCTATATGACAGTGTTTGTTTTTTCTACTAGAACTCCTATTAGCTGATCTAGTTAATTAAGCATGAAGCACTTACAGATGCTTGTATGAGCAGCAACTATGCCAGCCGCTATGTTGACTGAACCCTGATTAGCAGCTGAATGTAGATCATATTGTGTAAGGGGCACAGCGATTGGCAGAAAACTGCATGTTGCAAAAATTAGAAACTGCATGTTTAAATTTACTGTAAGACGATGGGGTTTTTATTTTTGTGAGATAGTGATAGTATCGGATGACCATAAATTTGAAGCCGAACCCTCAGTATTGGAACAAAGATCAGAACTCCGTCTCAAATCTCTCTGTGACCCACTATGTTATTCCTGTTACTGTTACAATTTCCGTATCAGTGCACCGCCATTCATATTCTAATTTTTGCAACAAAGTGGTGAATTTACTCAGCTGTAAACTTTGCTGACTGGCTGCTTGCAGGCTGTGAATGCCATGAAGGCGAAGTTTCACACTAAATCCCCTCCTGGCAACACTGAACAATGTTAAAAATACTCAAAGTTTGATAGAACATGTGTCTCTCAGTTTCTGTCATGGGGGAGCAGAAGATGAAAACAGTGTTAAGGGTACTGGTGACTGAAGAGGAGGTTTTTTTTTATGAATATTAGACTTCAGAGCGGGACATGCGGTAGATTAAATCTCACTCTTGTAGCACACAGACCACACAGTCTTGACATGTGAGGTCATGTCCAAAGACCGCGTTCTTTATTTTGGCAATCTAATATATTTACCTGTGCCAGACCTTAAAGTTTGGAGTCTAATTACACTGGTCTTAAGTGTCTGCTTAACTTTATTGCAGTGCAGATGTCCAGGCCTTCAACCTATCAAGGCTTTCTGATCTGGGATTATGGATGTGCGATGGGAGGATTAAGAACCAATTAACTTGAGGGCGGTGAATGATGATGATGTTTGAAGACTTTTCTCCTCTTTCTTCAGCCTCTTTGGAGTGAAGCACCGTTGCTCATATGCCTTAGTGCAATGTATTTTTAAGATCTATAGTCCATTAACAGTAGGATTTTCAACAAATCATTTCTCAGGCAGCTCACAGGCATTTTCTAGATATTCTGCCATGCCTTGTATGTGTGTGTGTGTGTGTGTGTGTGTGTGTGTGTGTGTGTGTGTGTGTGTGTGTGTGTGTGTGTGTGTGTGTGTGTGTGTGTGTGTGTGTGTGTGTGTGTGTGTGTGTGTGTGTGTGTGTGTGTGTGTGGAAATTGTGCACAGAAAAACTGTCCACTCTGAATGGCTGTGAAGGCGCTGGTTCATATTTTGGGTGATATACAGATTAGACATGCTCTAAATTCAAATAGCCTTACAGCTCAGTAATTCTAGAGTCTTACCCACATTCACTTTGTGTGTGTGTGTGTGTGTGTGTGTGTGTGTGTGTGTGTGTGTGTGTGTGTGTGTGTGTGTGTGTGTGTGTGTGTGTGTGTGTGTGTGTGTGTGTGTGTGTGTGCAAATGTTTATGTGAGTACAATAATAGCATTTTGTATTAACTATAAACTTCTCTTTTTTTCCCGGACTCTCAGACATGGCTGTGACATTATTGCAAATCCTTCAGTGGCATTACAGTTGCAGTACATTAGACTCTAGGAGCCGCACCCACACACACAGACTCGTTCACATTCTTTATCTTTTATCCTCAACTGCTCAAAGATTGAATTTTATAATCCAACTTTTCCTTTGTTAGATAAAAAAAAAAAAGAGTACTGCGTTCTGCCACTGCCAAAGTTAGTTGAATATGAAAATATGCAACAACCTCACAGCACCTTCTGCAGAAGAAAAGAACCCCTTTTTTTCCTTTTCGATTGAATTATGTATAGAGGCTTAGAAGATGGCCACGGTGTTACTTTCTCCATTTTACTTATTCAGCATGTCGAACCTTAGGCCCCATTAGCGTTGGAGAAGTAGAGCTATTTCCCTTAGCTGTTCAAACACAGGCCCAACGTAGAGGGAACCCAGGGTCAGTCATGTGTCTTCCTCATCTGTATATGCTCTGCCCTCCTTTGACAAATTAAGGCACGATTTCATAGCCTAAGCTACAGATAGCATGCACTGCCACAGGCAGGAGAGTCCCAGGGTTTGCCATATTTGTCTACAGGATGTGACATTGTTGCCCTGAACGTCTTTGATCTGCCGTGTCTTTTTTGTGTTGAGAGCAGAGCGTGTTTATTCCTCCGAAATGTGCAGAGCTCCAGCCGTCACCTGGATGAGGTGATTTGTATGTACTGCCTCGGCACATATCAAGTATAATGCCGTGAGTGTTCATTTCCTATCACGATCCCGAGTGTTGCACTGCAATTGAATCTGGGTATCTTTTATTCCTTTGTGTCTGACTGCCTTTGACATGTTGTCAGCATGGAAATTCACAGCACCCTGCCACTCTTCCTCCAGCAACCTCTTGATGTGCCACAGTGAGAGTCATGTCATGAATAAACATGCTGATGTACAAAGGGATAAGAGATGGTTAGAGATGAGATAGACAGTTTACATGTGTCTGAGAGGGAGGGTCTGCGTAGAGGGGAGTGACAGTGACAGGGTCATGTACCCCCCCACCTCCCACCCCTACCAAAAATAAAACAAGCTGCATCCACCAAGATTCTTTTTCTTTATTTGACTGCTAGTGGTTAAGACATGCTTGCTGGAAGCTCTGGTTGTGGCTCCTGCTGTGGCTCTGCGATTACTGAAATCCTGTTTGTTGCACTCCTTTTCTAAAAGTTTAAATATTTTTAACTTCTAGGTCTTGGCTCTCCCAGCAGTAAAGACATGCTGAGCTCTCAGCATTGTCAGGAACAAGCAACAATTCCTTTCTTAAATTTGGAAATAATCTGGAGAGAAAAAAAAATGAGATGGTGCTTTCAACTGAGAGGCTCCTGGAGCTCTTGCATCATTCGGAGGCTCGTGCTGTTTGTCAAAACCCTCATCCCATGTCAGACTGCAAGGCCAAAGACCTGTGCTGTCTCTTCTGGGAGGCCTCAAGGCAATGGACGCGCCTTAATGTAAAGCAGACAGTTTGGAGACTTGGTGCACAATAGACCTAGAACACACAATTGATAATCCTCACGCACCTCTTACCAAAATCTTTTTCTTCTTTCTGTGGGGATTTAAATTATTTTCATCCCAAAAAATTAAGCTGAGCATGTGAGCACTTCTGCAAATGACCCTTTGTTAAACCCTTACTTGGTAACTATAGACTTTGGAGGATGTAAGCTGCAAAGGTTAGTGTGACCAGCTTACTAGTTTACTACGTACAGAAGTAACTTAAGGCAGGGTTAATTCGAAGGCCAAGCTGTATTTCATCCGCTAACTACATTTTGCTGGGTTATAGGTTATGTGTTGTTTTTGTCTTTTTAAACCCCATTTACTTCAGCACATACACTGTATGATATTTTTCCAAAGGTGTGGAAGCAAGTTGTGGATCCGTGTTGATTTTGGGGTTTTTATGTGGAGTTTTTTTGTCTTTTCAACCCCATGTGAGGGAAGGACATAGGATGTATGATATTTTTCACAGATTGTAAAGCCCTCTGAGGCAAATTGTGTAATGTTGATGGGGTTTTGGGCCTGTACCGAAATAAGGACAGAGGATGTAATTGAATGTACACAGATTGCAAGCCCTCTGAGGCAAATTTGTAATTTGTGATTCTGGGCTATACAAAATAAACTGAATTGAATTGAATTGAATTGATGGGTGGCAACCTCGATTCTGTCAAGTGAAGCCAATGAGGAAGTGTCTTAAAAGTTGCATTTTCTCTACCTACCAGCAGGGGGCGACTCCTCTGGTTGCAAAAATAAGTCTGATTGTATAGAAGTCTATGAAAAAATGACCCTACTTCTCACCTGTATTGCCTAAGTAAACATTGTAAACAAGGGTTTATGGTCTTAATCAATCAAATGACAGTCCACAAACTGAAGGGTGACGTCACAAAGACTACATCCACTTCTTATATACAGTCTATGAGTGTAGCATTAGCATCTCTGTCCTGCTCTTGGGGAAATCGACCCCAGCCAATATTAGCCGTGATAGAGCCCTTTGCTTTGCAGCCTGTCAATAATAGTGAGGCTGAAAAATAATATCACTCTGATTTTACATGTTCTCCTATCGTACTTAAAATACCTTGACTAACTAACTATCTCTACACTGCCAACGAGAACAATGCTGTTTCTCTAAGTGCTCTCTTTGACATTGATAACAGTGAGAATTGCTCACCTCTTGCCTGCAACATAAACCCCCACCCTGTGGACAATGTATGTAGCCATCAAGTGCATATTTAAGAACCATTTTACAGGATTCACAAGCTTGTTTTAGCTTAATTAGCCAGCTAGCTACCGCAACAAAATGTAAAGTCTTCCGTTAGAAATGACAAAATTGCTTCTGTCTCCCTCTGTATGAAATCAAGGAACTCAATCCTGTATTGTTATTATTCATTCTATCGCTGCCTTGTGTCAGCTTGGTTGTCTATCTTTATCCACTTCTGCCCATATAGAGTAGTATTACCTGCCCCAGTATTACCCAACATGACCTATCCCTCACCGTTTTGAGCGGATTATCAGATGAGTCTTACATTCAGCTGCTTTCACATGCATGTGGCACGCACTCTGTCTGTCTCTTATCCTCTGTGGGTTATGAATGAATAGGATGGAGCGCTGAATAGCAGCAGCTGAATGCTATGGCGGCTAGCAAAGCGGCAGGGAGATGTTATCGGGAGGAGAAACAGTGTCTCCTGGTTGATTTTCTAGTCATGTAGTCTGCTTGTCTGACTGCAGTAGAGCAGATAGTGTCAAAGGGACATCAGAAGAGGCCCGAGGGACCAGCTGCTAACAGATCAACCAGGAAAACATGTTCTCAATGACATAGTATCTGGGCATGGACGAATGCCATGTTTTCACTGTGACACGAAAGCCAATTTTTCAAGATTTCTAATATTTATAGTATTCAAAGCTGCACCATGTAAAATTTGTATTTATAGAAGCAGCTGTCTTATTAAATCAAAAGTGTGGACTGTAGCAGGGAAAAAGTATTCCGATACCTCTGACTGAGATGCCATTGATTTACCCTGTTTGACTGAATTAAATTCAGGTGTGGACACTGATATGGTGGGAAATATGCTCCCCACAGGAAATTACATTCGATAATTAAGAGTGAGACGCAAACGGTATTTTTAATCAGCAGTGAACGAGCTTACCGCCTAAAGCTATACTTTCTCCTTTTGGGATATCACCACTGATTGGCTGGGTTGGTTAATGAGGAAGATTATTTTAATGGCATTGTTTTACATAATTTCTCATCAGCAAATCCATATTTTATGCAGCTTAAAGCTTCATGTGTGGGGTGGCAGTGGTTCCAAATATATGTATAGCATGCATTGAGTAAGAGACAAAGAGGCAGGACAACATCCTGGATTGGTCACAGGCCAACGCATGTTATTTTTTCTAAATGTACAGTTAACTTTATATCTGATATTCATGACTGTTAGAGGAAATCAAAATGCCTGGGGAAAACACAAACATATTGAGCCCCTGTAGTTTCCTTCAATATATCATTCATGTTTTGAATATGCTGTATAGGAAAATAAGAACATAAGCACAACATTTACTTTTTAAATGTGATTCGAGCATGCTTCCTTACTGAGTGGGGTAACTTGTTGTCCACTTTAAAGCATATCTCTGGTGCAGTAGTTATAACATTATTCATTGTATTATTTTCCTGTTCTGTTCAGGTAAGTTTTGTCTGATTTAATCTTTTTGCTCTGCCGAATCCTATAATTTTTGCGGATGCCAGTTCCTGCTCAAAAACAACATAAAATTGAATGGAATGGAAGTCACTTTCCCCTAGAGCCTTAACCTTTACGTTGGCCAGTTCTTAAGTCACCTGAATGACCTCAATAAGTTATTTACTTATCTTCTTTCTTTTCTTTTACTAATATTAAGAAAACACTGCAGAACATGGAACAAGTAAGCATGGACCCATCCCTACAGTGCTGTAGGCCCTGCAGTATTTGAATTCTGTCTCACTGCTAATTTGCCTGCAGTTACACTGACCAGATCAAGTCCTTGAGCAGTCTGATGCTAACATTTAATGACAGCATAAAGTCTGGTCCGGCCTGAGTGCTTTCCAGAGGAAAACGGTCAAGTAAACAGCTAAAAGTCAGTGTTGGCCTGAGGCATCTTGGGTACACAGACCTCATTAATGTGAGAGCTCATCTTTTATAAAGAGAAGCAATAAGCCACAAGGGCAGGACAGATATGACGCTCAACAGGTAGAAGATTCATTCTGTCTTTGTGCTTCATCCAATATTAGTGATTTAAATGGACAAAACTCACTGTACAGGTTGCTCTTAAACCATAGGGGACTGCATCAAAACACATACAAAGATTATTCTAAAGCAGTCATGCTCAGACTGGTGTTCCAATTTCAATTGTCCTTTTGTCTCGAAGCTTGCATAATAACCAATAATGATAACGCATGCCGAAAGCGTTCCCAAAAAAAGTTCACGGAGAAGCATATTGCTGTCTCATGCAGATGTCAGGATCTTCCTCAATGCGGAGCTTCAAATAAGGGTGTAGTTTGTTAAGGGGTCTCATCAGAAACATCTCAGATCTGCTGGGACTCAAAGAACCTTGTCTCTCCTTCACCAAGGCTAAGAAGACTCACTTCACACATTGTTAAACCAAACACTCGAGATTAAAGCGGGGAAGGAAGAAACATAGTTGCAGATTCTTAACAGTGCTCCCTGGTGAGGGCATAAACCACAGCAGGGATGGGAACAGTACAACCCACTCTGCATTTCAACACATTTACACACACTCAAAACACCATTTTGCCTTATTTCTTATAACATTTTATTTTATTTTTGCCACATGCCTCTATTAAAGTTCAGTTCAGCAGAGAGGCATGTATGCTCTTTTTGATTTAAGGAGAGCGCTAGCCTCAGAGACACCTTTATCATCACAGCCTCTGCATTCTTGGTGTTGTGATGAAGTGTTACTTAATTATGCACCAACTCTTCCGCACTTAAGTTACTTTCTTCAAAGGATATCACAGCACATAGAAAAGGTATGAACTTGACCCATTTCTAAAAACGTCTTCTTCAGCAGCAGTGAATTATCACAATTTACAGAGAAACTGGAATCTCTTCTCCCTCCATGCTAGTTTATTCCCTAAGAATTATGTTGATATGATCTATTTTGCAATAGCACAAACAATTTAAGGGAAAATATGATAACTGCTTAACTGCATATTTTAACATGTCTACTGTTTGTGTGCTTTCTGCATGCCAGCGTCTGTGAGTATTTCTGTAGTTCCAACAAATTTTGTGGAGTGATACATCTTCTCTCTAGTGGATTGCGTCACGTCAATTCCAGGAGTTATATTCTCCCATTTAAACTTTCATTTGTATCAATGATTTAAGCTACAAGACTTAATAGTTTCGAATCACGACCACTTTGGTATTCATTAAGCATGCAAAAAATGAGATGTCCCAAATTTAGAAGGCTACACTTGTGACTTCAGTGTGTCAGTTATATATAAAATATTCACTGCATATTTCAATTCAATTCAATTCAGTTTATTTTGTATAGCCCAGAATCACAAATTACAATTTGCCTCAAAGTTTACAATCTGGCATCCAGGTTTTTATGTGTCAGTTATATATAAAATATTCACTGCATATCTTCTGCTGCTATATAAATAGGATCCAATTAGACCCTGCAATGGCAGAAACCCAATACTAAAAAGAGTCAGGGACAAAACAAACCTTCAGTGCAGCTATATTAACCAGACTACAGCAGAGTTTTTGTTTTGTTGGCCAACTCACAGAATTAATGTTAATTAGGCTGCAGCTAAGTGCGTTTGCCCGTTACAGTTAGGGTTGACTAAATTAAATGTTGCTGACTTTCCACTCCTGCAGCTTGTTTTTTGTTATGAAAATTGTAATTGATATCACGCCACGTGAGTGGTCAGAAAAACCAAATGTGTATCTAAAAAGAAGAAAAACAAGAAAACAAAAATGTCATAGGCCTTGACAAGCAAATCCCTTCAGCACAAATCAATTCCCGCTTTACTCCTTCCCCAAAGGGACCTGGACGTCCCTAACTGACACCAAAACCTCAGCAATATGAAAGTGTTAGTCCCCTTGGATTTAATCACTCTGATGACAGTAAGTGAGAAAAAGAGATGGGGGGGGTTGCTTCCTCTACCGACATTTGTCCAGCTGGTCTGCAGATTCTAATTGGCAACATGCTCACCAGTCCAACTCTGTAATCTAAAAGCCAACAGAAGACCAAATATACCACCGTCAAGATAATTTAAACTTGGCCCTGCCAGCATGATGAAGTTACAGGCAAAGTGCCAAAACGACTGCATCTGCAGTATATTATAGATGGTACTTCACTAAGACAAATGAATACAGACACAGAGTGAATTGGGAATCCTCAAATTAAAGGCTAACCACAGTGAGGATTGGCCTAGATAGATCCTGTTTTCTTAAGCATTAAAGCAGAATATTTTTTCTCAAGCAAGAAAACACTGCGTTAGCAGATTAGAAAAAATGTGTTTGTTTTGGTAAATTCAAACCCTTATCTAAACAGATATAGTGGTAAAAGACTAGTATGGTAATATATTATTGTTTTTTAGGGTTCTAACCACAAAGGGTGAAAACGCAACTTTATTCTAATAGCTGGTATGTTTGTTTGAAGGGCATGGAAGTAAACTTTAGGTGCCAATGCAGGTTGATAATTCAAATAAGATATAGAAAGACAATATCAGTGAACACTGTAATGTAGTAGGACAGCACTGATATTGAAACTTAAAGTTACACAAAATACTGTATATCAACTTCTCTGTACATGATTGCTTTCTTGTATGGTTTGGCAAGGCATGACCACACTTTGCAGATGTAAATGTGACTTTTTTATTTCACTTACTGTAAATTCACTGACTTTGAAAATGGACATTGACGCAAATTGAAAGGCAAGATTCTGATAAAGAATGCACACTTGCAGGAAATGCAATTTTACCAGGAGAGGGGGGGACGCTCAGTCAGAAAATCAAATAATACAGAACCCATTCCCGTTTCAATATCCTCCTCGATAAACATCAGTGGAAGACTTTTCGCTTTCCAGACGGCATCTCATTCAATCAAGTCATACTTCAGACCGGAATCTGGGCAGTAATTTTCTGCGTTTTTACTGTTTATTTTGTCTTAATGTGCATCAAGCAATATGCACACAGAGAAATTGACTCATTCATCATGACTCATCTCTGCATTAATTTTAGAAAACATGCCTCTCTATCAGCTTATTACCAATCCAAGCAAACAGGCACAGATCAATATAAAGAACGCTTCCAAATTCTATAAAGATAAGGCGACTAAATCTAATCCGCTAAATAAATAAGACTCCTTTTTTTACAATCCATTGTCCACATTGTAATAATCTTCACTGAACTTATTATCATGATGATAATAATAATAGCGATGCTTTTTACAGGATTCGCGCAGCTCCCATCCATCAACACAAAGCCCAGATGATACATGTGACGGATGGCCTGCCTTCATTAACCATGCGTGCCACATCCATGTCTTTTTTGATTGATGGCTTCTTGGCACCTCAGTACATTTCAGTGAAGCACTTGACCTTTATAGATACGGCCCACTTCAATATACTGAGCAATGAAAGGCTCCATCAATTTAATACATGATTGGTTTCGTCAAAAGCCTCAACTGGGGATGAATGAAGATCTGTTTAGATTTATGTGGCCAGAATTAGCATGTTGCTTAATTAATACAATTAGATGAACTCATAAGATGAATAGAATGTTAAGCAGGAGAAGATGAATAAAAGATTAGCATTTACACCCGACAATAAATGCAGGTCAATGGTTTTAACCCACTGTTTCATTTAAACAAATGCTCATTTACACCAACACACAATTTGGCTGTTGCATCTAAATGAGGATCCAAATGTCTTTATTTGCCAAGTAAATGTACAGATATAGCCTCTGTAGCATTTGTACATACATTTAGAGTGATAAGAGGCCGTAGAAAAACTACCTGGGATACACCAGCCTGTAGCAATGGTGGAGTAAAAGACCTTCAGTACAGTGCATGAATACAGAGAGGTGTGAGATTGGATATGATTGGTTGGCTTTGATCTCTGAACTCTGCAGGAGGCTGCTCATGATGCATCGCTGGAGAAACCTCCTCTGTGGGCCTCCGATGGATCCCAAAACCTCCTGGTTCTCACCATAAACGTAGCTGTTATTCTATAGAAAGAATTCAAAAATGTATCCCCCGTTCATTAGATCTTAAATTAGTGGTAGACTTAATCAGTCAATCATATTCATACAATCGATATTGTGTAACATTTTACTGCTACATAGTTGGACATTGGTCAAATACATTAAACATTTTTTTATTTTTTTATGACTAATAATGAATAATACCATGTCACGTCTGACGATATTGGATATTCAGCTGACAAACCCTAATTACAGTTGTTAGCCCTGTACTTGCTGCTTAAGCTAATGTTGACGTTAGCTTTATAGACCGACAGGACGGACTGCTTCACAAATCTGAATCCTATAGGTCCCGATTAAATCAATGATATCATGTGCTGAAAGGTTTCTAACATCGGTCTGCCATTTGTGAGCGACAACATAAATGATCAATGGTAGGATACTCATACATGCTAGCTCGCTGTGTGAGAACTGCTAATTCATTTAGCTAAGCTTCCACAAGACCCAACACTCTGTAGCTGTTTTAGAACTTTCTTTGAAAAAGATACAGCTCATTGGCTCTTTTATCAAACGTAGCCACAAACACCCGTATTGAGCAGCTATATTAAAACGACAGCTGAGAGTTTCTGCTTTGTAACTTGACCAACTCATTAAAGTTGATTAGCTGCGGCTGTGAGAGTAATGGTTGACAAAATTAACTGCCACTGACTTTCACCTCCTACAGCTTGTTTTTTATTATGTAAGATTTAATAAAAAATCACGCCTCTTACAGTATGAAGTAATGGCTTAAACCTGCCTTTTTCTGTCATAACCGGTGAGAGGTGAGAAAACCCCAAATGTATATTTAATATGAAGGGGGAGAAAAAACAAGTAAACACACATTTCAAAAGCCTTGACAAGCAAATCACTTCAGCGCAAATCAATTCCTGCTTTACTCCTTTCCCAAAGTAAAGTATTAATTATACAGCAAATAAGGACCCAAACAAACCACATTATATCCCTGGTATTGACTATGGAAGCCACAGATTGGTCGATATCCTTTTTTCCTATGTAACAAGCCACTTGTTGATGTCACTTCTTCTTCTGTGCTACTTGCTTGTGCTTTTGGCTTTAGTCCTGCAGGGATTTGTTTTTATTTTGTCCGTCTCCATCCCTGAGAGAGAGTCTGTCATTCATTGACAAAACTGTTTATTTTTTGACCTTTGCTTTCGTTGTATCCATCCGTCCTTTTGGTTGGCTTTGCGAGCAGAGCCATGTCCTCGGAGGCGAGGCAAGGAGGATGAGATGAAAGATTCATACGGGCACACACGCCGTGAGAGAGGCAGAGGGAGATCTCCACCAGAGAGAGTTAATTAGGATCTCCCACTCCCAGGCAATCACTCTGCTCTTGACATTTCATCTCACTTTTTCCTGAACAAATCTCCCTACGACTGGAGGAGACAGGCAGAGAGAGACAGAGGGAAAGTGCTTGACCTTGGATAGGTGTTGTGATGCATTGCTGGTTTGAGCCCACATCGGTCTGCCTGCCCATGATAACGTTCAACATGAAACAGTGGAATAATCCCAAAGCTCTCCAAGCAACCTGTCTCTAACAGCCTGGCTCCTTTCACCTAAAAGAAGGATCCCTCTCTTTTGTCCTCCGCCTGTGCAAATCCATTATTTGGTCTAAGAAACACACCTATAAATGTTCTATAGACCCATTTCAGAGGGCTCAAGGTTTTCCTGCGGCAAAATTAAAATGGTGAAACATAAAGAAAACACATTCATACGCAAATCAGTCCCGGTGGTGTGGTTAGAGAGAGTGCAGCGATACAATAAAAGAACAAAAACAGGCCATCAACACTTATGATTTTTTCTCTCTTCTCCCAACAATAGAAGTAGGAAACATAATCATAGCCTGGCTAAATTGAAAACCTTCGGTGTTCAACGTGAAAGAGATAAATGTGATGATTAAATCGTAACAAGAGAAAGCCTCCTTTTGAGAGAGACAGAGAAAGAGAGAGAGAGAGAGAGAGACAGAAAGAGAGAGAGAGAGAGAGAGAGAGTGTGTGTGTGTGAAGAGGTAAAATGTGTTTATTGTCCCCATTTCCCTGTCTGTCATTTGAAATTGGAGAGAGCAGAGTGTATTATTGGACACCAGTGCCAGTGCCAGCCAATGATCTGGCTCTGTGATAGATTTGTTTAATGCACACTTTATAGCTGGCAATCCCCTGCCGAGGATTTTTCAGAAAGCTGACAGAGTGGTTATAGGTAACCCGCTCGCAGAGAAAGTGGAGAATTACAGCTCTGAAATGACTTCAACCCAAAAGCTCAAAGCGCCCGCATGTCTCTCAGTCCCCAGAACTTTTTTTGGCTGGACTGAAATAGTTGACTGAATTTTCTCAACTCGCAAAGATTTCATCATGATTGGAAAAAAACAAGAAAAAAAAGAGAGAGCCAATTGGGAAAATTTGTGACAAACACAAACTAAGGTAGAAATGTAACTCACTGCTGCCCCTGTGACATGGGACTTTACAGTCATTGATTCCTGTTGTTCTGTAGTCACACAAACTGTACAGGCATTTTCTATTGTTATAAAAAGACTGTGCTGTAAAATGCTGTTTTGATAAGCAACACATACGTGTGCTGCCCCAACTGGAACACTCAGATGTAATTATAAAGACAGCATCCTGTAGCTAAGTGCGTATGGAAGTGCAGGCTTCTTTGACCCAAGGCCACAACCTGATGATTCCTTCTGCGAGTCATGAGGTCACATGACAAAAGATCTGAGGGTTCATCCAATCAGTGATGGGTATTCAGCAGCCCTTGGGAAAGACTGGCCACATTATGGATGCGTTTATTAAAAAGCTTTGAATGGATGGAGGTCAGCAGGGTCCTGACAGGTGCCAGTGAGATGAATGGCTCTGTCACAAAACACACACACACATATGCTCCCAACCTCACTACCCAGCAGGGCAACCGCTGCCAGTGGAAACAGTGGTCATGAAAATGAGCCTGCCATGCCTCATTCATAAATCTGTAGCTGTGAACGCTGATGAAGCCAGTGTTCGGCCACATAGTTTTACAAACCATTTGTTGTTTTTTGACATATATTGCAATAATGATACCAGGAAAGTTTTATAATTTCTGTTATCTATATCCTTTATGTGTCAGCGAAGTTAGGTGTAATGATTTGGGTATTATAATTATCCAGTTCTTTTCCATACATGATGTTGTTTGGGGAACATGATTGATTTAATTTACATTTTAGACATATAAATGTTCTCACAACCTGGAAAAAGCAGAGAAATTTTGTCATTTATCGATATTTCTGTTGCCTTTAAATGACAATGCCTTATACAGTACTTGCAGGCAGCAGATAATGCTCACCACTCACAATATGCAAGTCCAAGTCAAATGCTAAGTCTTTGAGTTAGAGTTCATATCAGGTGTGGTCTTAAGTTAGATAAAAATGATATGATGATAAATGTGGGTCTATGGATTTCACAAGTACATGATGACTTAAAAGCAACTCCAAAATTAGGCAAAACCCACAATCAATCAACCTTGATAGTTTTCAGGGCTCAATTGTCCCACTTGGTCAAATAATCATCTGCAGATTTGGAATCTTGGTGAAAAGGATTAAGGCAGAGTTAGGGTTAGGGTTAATAAAGCAAAGACAATAGGGGGATTGCAGCTAGTGACTGTTTCTAACAGCTAAAACAGGAGATTTAAAGAGCAGGATGTCCTTGTATAACTCAAAAAGGAACAGTGTGTAAGATTTAGTGATATCTAGTGGGTTGTTTCAGATTGCAACCAACTAAATACCACTCACCGCTCTCTTTTTTTTTTGTGGGAAAACTTAGTGGCCTTCAGGGTGGGATAGGTATCTTTAGGATTTTATTACTACAAGGAGCTACTCTTATCAATACTCTGTTCTTCTCCATGACTAAATAAGTGCTTATAATATTTTAAATACAAATACATTCAGAACAGGATTAGAATTGATTTATATGTTGAATAGAACTATATATTGTTTATAGGGCAGCAACAGTAATGCTTGCAACAGCAAAGTCACTATATGAAATAATTAATATCCTATTGGAAATACATCTTTAATGTAAAAAAAAAAAAAAAAAACCCATTTCTGAGTGAAGTTTATAAAGAACAAGAACACACATCAGTCAGTATCAGTCTTTCCTTCCCTCCTCTGTCCTCCTGGCTGCTTTGTCTCAGCCAGCAGAGACGTTTAAAAGAACAAACTAAGATAAACAGACTACAGTACAACAGCTTCTGTTTCAGCATTGGATAAGAGACTGTGGACAGAGCCGATTGAATTAGGTTTCACTTTTGTTTACATGTTCGTGCTTGTTGAACAGATGTATTGATAAAGTATTGGCTATTCACTCACAAATGTTTTATTGCACGTCCAGTAACAAGCGTAGTTGTCGTCAACTCGAGTAAACTTCACTTCACCTTGTTTACTGAATTGTCTCCACCGCAGCCGTCTGTCTGTTCATGTCTATGTGTGTGTAGTTGAAGGAGGTCAGCCCGACTCATAGAGCAGAGAAGATGTGCACTGCAGTATGATAATAAATTACACCAAAATATTAAAAAGGATGAATAAAGAGCACCAGTGATGTCAGGGCTTATCTGGTCCAAACTTAACACCTGGGCCAATTTAATACAGAGATTAAGTATGCATCCCTACATTCAGATGACGTAAAAACGCGAAAGGCTCTTCCTAGAGACAGTATTAAGTTTGTCTGGTCTGGGCTGCTGTAGAAACATGGCGATGTAACATGGCGGAATAAGTGGATTCCTACTTTCAGATGTTTATACACTGATTAAAACATAGTTATGGATATTATATTAAATTTCTGCCAAGTGATCCTCTTTAATGATAAACATTGTACCATTGTACCATTCTGGATAACATTCAGCTCTTCTCTGCACAGCAGCTCAGGGGTTTTAAATTAACTGAAATCAAGTGTGCAGGTATAGACCCTGTGGAAGCTCCTCTGAGACCAACTCAGCTTGTTGTCTTTGTTGATTCAGGGTCACACACACCTGTCTGATGCTGGCCAAAATGCAATGAAATTAAAAGGAGGGAGGAAGATTTGTGAAAACCATAATGACTTACTGTACCGTACCAATCCAAGACTCCTTATTTTAATAAGTGATTATCTTTGAGTCCAAGTCTGAAATCGTCACTCAAAAAAAACTCCCATCTAAAGTCCTTGAGTGGGAGAGTAAAGTGTGCTTAATTTCTACATCGAGAACATGACTGCAATAATCAGGGACTTCATGTCATAACGTATTCCATTATTGTAGGGCACGGAGGCCGATGAATGATCATGCGAGGGGGAAGTTCCAGAAAAAAAAAAAGAAGAGTAATTCTTTTCAGATAAAAGCATATTAGAGCGAGTATAATAAAAAGATAAGGGGATATGATTCAGTGGAAAGAGGAGGAAAAGGTCGAAGTGGTTTTACAAAACCAAGAGAGGATCTAATGTTTGCAACCAACAGTTAATACCCCGGTTGTTTTAGGGGAGGAATAAAAGACATTTAAGCAATGAACAAAGAAAGAAAATATTATGGATATATTTAAAAAGTGCTGGGTTCAATTTAAGGTAATTATAACCCCCCGCCCCCCAACACAATTAAAATTGTTTCAGTATAAAATCCCTCAATTAAAGATCCCATTCTTTTCTATGCCACTTTCTCACCATTTATTTAGTCACCGGATTTAGCCGCTCTTTCATCACCACACAATGGATTATTTTCAGCTATAAAGCTCTGATCTTGATAAGACATCAAACGTTTGTCCAGAGACATTTCAAACAATCCCAATCTCGAAAGAGACAAATTATTATTATCAGCTCGCCTGCAATTAATTAGGATGTCATTTTGTAGGGGAAACGAACTCAAAGAGAAATAACTGACACGTTTTATAAAACTAGCTAATTGTCTCAGATAATGCTCGGCTTGGTGCATGTACGTTTCTTTTCTACTGTTCTCTCTGCCTTTCATGTCTTTCCCCTTGGCACGTAGCGTGTCCATCAACAGCCATGTGGTTTGGCGGAGTGTCCTCGAGCAAAACACTCTACCCTGGTCTGCTCACTATTGTGAGCTGGCACATTGGGGTATGGTGTCATTGCAGCTGTTTGTATAGCTAGTAGTGTCCCTATTTTACCTCATACCTGAAAAATCATGATGATGTCCCTCCCCCCTCCAAATTTCATCCCCTTTGCTTTTTGTCCTCCTGGACTCTCTGGAATGTAATCATAACACAGCCTTATAAAATATCCTTTCTCCTTTGTTCTCTGTGAATATTATGTTTACTGTGACCTTTCATCCACGACCTCGATATAGTATTGGTTTCTTGCTATATTGGTAATCTAGCAATGTAAGTGTATACTGCCAAATAGACATTAGCTGTTATTGGGATGCATATCTAGTCTTAAACCCCTTCAGGGGTGCTTCCAGGACTTTTTGAATGGCGTGGCACATGAGGGGACCAAAAACAAGTCAGGGGTGGTTGTGTGGAAATAAAAAAATGAGTACAAGTTTGAAAATTGGCTTTGTTGGGCACTATTGTTGTCAGTATGTCCAACAGTTTGGTCCACCCTGAAATATCTCAACTATTGGATGGATTGCCATGTCATGTGGTGCAGATATTCATGGTGCCCAGCAGACGAATCTGACTGAAATGACTTTGGTGAAGCCCTGACTTTTCACCGAGCGCTGTTATCAGGTCAACATATTAATTTGTCCAATACTTTTGCTAATGAAAGTAGATGCAAAGCTAATGACATTCCCATCAGCCTCAGCTGTACTTTGAGTCTAGTGCTAATTATCTATAAAGCATGCACTAAACTGAGATGGTGAACATGGTAACATTTTACCAGCAAAACATCAGCATGTATTGTCACTGTGAGCATGTTAGCATTTAGCTCAAAGCACCACTACAGTTTGCATACACACAGCATAAACAGAGGCTGCAGACTCTTGATCTTGTTTTGAATTCTCTTGGTGCCCACATTTGTGTGATTGTTGCCAGAAATCTTCCTATATCAACACCTTTAATTACAGTTGGTATGAACATGATTAACATACCAGGCAAGCCATTGGTGAATTGATGTAACCTAAACCACCAGCAAGTGCAATGAAAAGTGCTGTAATGTAGAGAGCCATGCTTTAATGGAGCTCAGAACAATTTAAAATTTCTCATCAGACATCATCTCCTGGCTGAGTTTCCCTCCTCAAGTCTAATATATATATATATATAATGTAAGTTGTGCTGCATGCTCGGGTATTTTATCAATCCCACTTGAACTCATGAAGCCAAATAACTGTCAAGTTGGGTTAACGCATTTATTGTTGTCCTTTACTTACATAAAGTACTATATACTTGGTGATGTTGTTTGACTTTCCTGTTTATGTAATTGTATATTTATTTCTTTATTTTTTGACTTTCAGAGTGTGTGGTTTTATAGATTCTGGGTTGGTGTTATGGTGCTTTGGAAGTGGGTTCCCTCCTTTTGGTGCTTGGTTTAAGACCTCAAATATTTCCTGTCAAAGAGTCCTTGAGCAAGGCATCATCACCCTGAGCCTACTCGGTCTACCTTCAACCTGATGAGTGTTTCAGGTAAAGGTTCAGGTTTTTTCTTTCACACTGTATCCTTTCATTCCAAAAAGCTTCCTTCAAATTTGGATGATAATTTAGCACTATACCACACCCTAATGATTATTGATGTGTATTATCATTAAATGAAATGTGCTTAGCGTGCTTGAAATTGAATAGGGAGGCGTGCATTTGCTTTGACGCCGCGGGGCAAATAGCAAGAGTCATTAGACGCGCTTCTAAGATAAAAACGTAAAATCTCTTCCGATGCAGATTCCGCTCCCTCTGGCTGATAGAGAGTCTTATTAGGAAAATATTGTCTGACTTGTTCCTTTGCTCTGCTGTACAATTATCTCCACAAATGCAGGAATACAAAACAGACAACAATGACGGCTGAGAATAGCTACGAGTCATGGTTGTCTGAACGCTTCCTTCTAGTCAGTCATTCATATAGAGTGCCAGGTGAATCACTGAAACAGATGAATGTTACATCAATCACATGTTTTGCCATAAATTTAAATAAAGTTAAAGAATCTTTCAGAAATGTAGGAACACTTTGAAACTGTGTGAATGTTGCAAATAAGCCTCGACCCTTAATAACAAGCTTTCACAAACAGTGTACCTCTGTTTCTGTCATACTTCTGGGAATACTGTTTAAAGTTTATAGCTGACATATTTATGTCTATTTAAATCTTTCTAGTAGGTGGTGTGGCTTTGTTCTCAACCCCTCTAGATATTGTTAAGGTGTCGCATTTGTTATGTGTTAGTTCACTTTATACTACAAAGGGTGAAAGTGAGAAAATGCAAATAAAGGTGGAAAACATTTCGAACATTTATGTATTTGGGTGTCACTTTTCAACTTTGGTTGAAAACGACAAAATCTACAGTTCATAACACGCTGTATGCTCATTCCAGAGGCCATGCTCTTGACTTCTGAGCAAACTGCTTCCAGTACTGTAACTCTTCATGTAAGATTTAGCCCTCTATCAACAAAGTTTTTTGCGATTGTATAAAAAAAATTAAAGTGAATGCCTCGAAAAAAATTGTAACCATGGCTTAAACAAAGGCACCAAAAGTAAAACATTTGTCTGCTCTGCACATTGTTTGCAATCCTGCAACACACTTCTTATGTAACACTACACATTTTTTTTTACATAAAGTACACATGTTCAAAAACTCTTCTGTTCAAAAAGGTTTTGATGCAGAGTTTCATTTTGACACAGAAGTGAGATGTTTTACCCCATGTGTTGTGTTATTTCGCTTTTGGGTTGAGTTTTGCCACAATAAGATCAATTCCGCAATAAGCGTGTAAGCTATCTAAAAAAAAAAATGTAACGGAGCGAGGGTGTTTAGCAAACCGTTAGCCTACTTATTTACCCATTCAGCAGATACCGAGCAGCAATAGCAATCATTTGGAGTTGTGTTTTTGGCCATTGAATAATGAATTAAAATCCAATATTCACTCATTTGGTCTCCAATATCTTAAATAAATATCTCACTCTTTAGCTGCATTGTGCTCCAGTATGTTCAAAAGCAAATTGCTAATGTTGTTTGTCTGCTGTTTATTGCCGGGCAGTTAACATACGGTAAATTTATCAATGTTTTTTTTTCTTTTTGTTTGGAAAACAGCTGTGCCTGGAAATGCAACTGATGGAAGTTGTGTGATTGAACCAAAATGTTAGAGTTGCAGGCCTTTAACCAAAACAATGAGCTGGAAGATGCCTGAAAAGCTCCAAAGATTTGAGGGAAACTGTAGTAAGGTTCATTGTGTGTTTGTCACTAAAAAGTGATCCCTTTCACATTACACTTAGTTATGTCTTCCATTGTTAATATAAACAATATTGATTAAAGCCACTTTAAAGCCTCCAAACAGTCATCCTAAATGAAAAATAAATATTTTTTTAGCTGAATATGAATAAGTGAGCATGCTTACGACTTTAAAGGTACTGTTTCACGTTACCTTTTACCAGTGTAAGGAACAGACCTGATGATGTAAGATGTGACCACATGTCCAGTGTATGAGACTCCTCCATTAGAGTCCTTTCCTGTCCACCCTACAGTACACAGTGTACATCAGCTTGGTGCCGTCTCTTGTTGACCATGGACGACCTCATCATCTCTCCAATCCCAGGTGAACTGGAGCAGCTGACTTCCTCTGAAGGCTGTCGACCTGAAGATGTGGTTGCCCCTAATATGGAGGTTTTGCTCGGTAGGAAAACAACAAAACACATGACCACAATAAAAGACAGAAACATTCATGCATGTGAAAACGTTTTCTTTAAAATATCTCTCCTTTTTTCCCTTTAGCAGATCTTACATTTTCCTCACAAGGAGAGCACAGTGCCACATCGCAACCTGAGCGTCAGATGCAAGATTGATCTGCTCCCCACAAAGACCCGCTGTCAGGTCAGAGGTCAGATTCATGGTCCGTACCACAGGGGGGGCTCTTATTCCAGGCACAGGACCCCTTGCCCTAGCCACCTTGCTTTTGTTTGCTCCAGGGTTGGACATATTACTCACAGTGATGTGAACCTGTGCATCCTACAGTTTGTTGTACCTATGTATTTATAGCCTTATTGTAGCGTGAGGGCCTTCCACAGCTATCCACAATATGTGTTTTCATGCGGCGCTTCGGCAAGGGGCAAAGAAATGGGTTCAAAACACGCACACACACAATGAAAACATTCATGTGTGCAAACACGCAAATACTACATGAATAAAAAATGACATATGTGATAGGTGAACACATTTGCATGCACACTGCGTGAATATGCATTCACATAAAAATGCATATGATTCTCCAGTAAATGTAATTGTCTGCATGGCTTTAGCTAGTTGGTTTCTCTTTTATTCAAATATTCAATCAATATACGGAGTTTACAGCGTTCCATTTATAAATGCCATTAACTTTAAGTACTACTTTCCAATCAGCCAGTGTAACTTTTTCATGTTCTTTGGCGGAGCTGATAAGGTTCTACGCTTTGTGCACCACATGTTGATTTTATGTATGTAATGTAAAACCAGATAGAACAGTAATTGATTTGAGATATACAGTATGAAAATAATTGTTTCTTCTTTTCTAACAGCAATAATGAACATTATGCACAGAACTTCAGGAAGTGAATGAAAAGAAATCAGTGCCGTTCTTATGTTGTAGGACTAGAAGATGTTGACCCTAAAAATGACAATCTTCTCTTGCTGGCTTCAGTTACAATGAGCATCTTTGTACTTGTTCACGAATGAGAGGCATCAGCAATGTAGCTGTTAGAGATTCAATAGACGAGTTAATCTCCACATCAACGCTTTTATTATTATGCAACTAAGACAAGAATGTTAATAGGACAGAGCCCATGTACATACCGATTGTAATAATGCTTCACTTACTTTAACATTCCTTAATGTCACCACTTAGGTAACGTTTTGTATAAACGGTGACAAAGTCATGCATGCATGTTATGTTAGTGTATGTGGTGGTAAAAGAGATTTGTTATAAATATTATATGTGTGACCCAAAATGCATCTGAAATCCAAAACTACTTGACAGATTTTTTCAGTGTATGAAGCCACTGTAGAAGGTGGACAGGAAAAGTGCAGTGCATTTTGTCTGCATGTTTAAAAGTATTCTGCAAGTATGCATGTCTTCTCCAGTGTTTGTTTGCTTGTTTGTTTGATTTATTGATTGATATGTACCCATAACTCGACTTCTAAAAAATCACTAAAAAGTGTCACTAATCTATAGAAACAGATGAGATTGATTTGGTCATGTGGACAAGCCAGGTTGTCTTGTCATATTATCAAACTACAAAAACTACAAAAGCAAAGGATTTTAACAGCCAATTACGTCACAGTTTGAGAGTAGTTAGTTAAAATCACATGAACAATTCCATCGAAACGAAATGATGTACAATGGTTCCTGATGTGAAAAACGTTTTTTTGCAATTTGGCGGTTTCTGAAGTGACTGAATTGACACGACAGTGAGAGGTATATAGGGCACAGTAGGCCACTGATAGAAATAGGGCTTATTTGCAGAGCAGCAGGATTTCAGACTCCCAGAATCATTTAATTTTTTATACCAGAATTTGATACATGTTTGTAGCATTTTCAGGCCATTTTAATCATATGGCTTTGACTTGACATTCGAAGAACAGGGAGCTATTCAGCCATTTTTATCAGCTGGTTTAACTCATTCCATCTCCATCATTTTGTATTAAAACAATTTTCAGCCTTAACATTGCAACAATAGAATGTATGTCCACTTTTAATGGCACGCAGTGATAGACATTTTAGGTGTAGTCAGTAATTGATCGGTAACTTTACCTCATATCCTTACTTATCTTATGTAGCAAAATCAGTGATACTTTTGAACTTTTGTTATTTGTTTGATGATAGAAAATAAGTAGTAGTAATTATTCATCATTGTTTATTGTCAAACCCTGTTTTTACAATCTGAACTATAAATTACCATTATACTCTGTTTTATTCTAACGCTGCTTTTGTCTTTTCTAGATGCCCTTTATTCTTTTTCCGGCAGAATAGCGTTTACTTTTCAGCAGTTTCTACTTATTTGTCCAATTTCTCCACTTAAATCCTTAGCCACTACATGACTACATTCTCTGCTATTACACATGTCAAGTTTAATAAAGCAGGTGAGAACAAACACGGCCTACAAGTGATCAACTTGTTTTGTGACACACAGCCTTAATGTTACAACACACAATGCATTTTGATTGGGTGACGGGTGGTTTCCTTTTTCCAAATTCAACATACACAGTATGTCCTGTTTGCCAAACTGTGGACCCAGCTTTTAATTTTTTCACATAATCAAGGTCACGGGACTTTGCCATTCCTGTCTACATGTGTTCTGTGGATTTCAAACTGTTCCAGCAGGACTCCTGCAGGAGGTGTTGTGGCTGTATGAGCTGCCAGGGTCGCTGCTATAATCCATTAGGTCCCTGTACAGTTAGAGTGACAGCTGTGTCTGCACTCCTGCATGTTCAAGGTGGGTGTACGTCTTTGACAAGGATGTACTTTGTCTCCTCTCCTGCTGTGACGTTTGCAATACTTTGGGCCAACGAGAGCTTCCCCATTTTAAAGAGTCGGAGAAATTTCTACCCAGCACCAGCAAAGAACTCATGGATGTTTGTGTAGCATCTCCTGTATCTCAAGATAAACAGTAGAAATGCAGCATTTACACTACAAAGCATCTAAAAGGTATGTGCGCTTGCGTACATATAGTTTGACCAGATGATGTCATGTTGAGCTGTGGGAGAATTTGAGCCTGGTTCAACATTTTCTGCCGCTGCCACAACACCAGACTGGTTCCATTGAATAAATGAAAGGGTTTGTTTTCTCATTGAGGACTAAAGTCATTCTGAATGTATAAATATATTGAAGTTGTGGATATATTAACTGTCAAGCATGTTGAAATTAAACACCACAGCTGTGAACAATCTGTAAACTTGGGTATAGTGGAACTTGCTCCAGATGTCTACTTCGTCAGCTGCTTGATGACAAGTTCTTGTTGATAACTCTGGAAATGTTTGAATTCATAAATTGATGAGGAGTTATTGAAAACGCCATTTTCTATGCAGTTTCTATGGGGCTCATCTAATGCATTCTGGCAAAAGGGTTCTGGTGCAACCCAAGCATCAAACTTCCAGTTCGGAAAAATTAAATCAATGCTGAAGTGCCATGAATCTGCATTCTTTCTAATGGCCATCAGGGGGCGACTCCTCTGGTTTCATTGTATAGAAGTCTTTAAGAAAATGACCCTACGTCTCACTTTATTTATTACCTCAGTAAACATTGTAAACATTAGTTTTTTGTCTCAATCGCTAGTTTCAAGTCTTCTTAAATACAGCATGTTCATTTCGTAAATTATTGTCCCATTTAGAGTAAAATAGACCATAAAGCAGAGTATGCTTTAGGGCGGGGCTACCTTGTGTATGGTTCCTACCACGGCGTTGTCCGGTCCAGGCGTTTTCTGTGTTTTCTTTACAGCTGTAATCCTATTGCAGTGTGTTTGCAGTTCATTAAAGTTAATTGTAACATTTTGGTCACCTTAATGGTCTTAGTCAGTGTTCGATTGTAATAAGCTCCACCCTCCCGTGTCACTCGTTGCAAAAAAACAAACAAGATTTGAGGCATCCAAATCCTAGTCCACAAACCAGTGGTTGACCTCACAGAGACTACGTCCATTTCTTACATACAGTCCATGGTTCAGCCTGGCCTTGAGTTCAGAAAGGACTCACGCACAGGAAATGACTAATGCTTTATTCAGCCACTGAACTTCAACACAGTTATTGTTGTGATATTTTAGAGGAGCATATTACACATATACTGTATATTTGAAAATATGTATATAATGTACATCCATGAAATCAACGAGGACAGGAATACATAGCAAATAATGTGACAGTGCTGCAGTGGAAACGCAAGGGTACATTAATGACTCAGTTTGAATTGATGACAGTAGACAGAGAATATTATTTCTGGTACAGCGAGGCCATCCGCTATAAAGCTTTGGTTCTACTTTGTTTCAAGGGTTAGAAGACAAAGGCCTGTTGCAGGAAATGAAACTGCAACAGAACAGAGAGTAGTGTGTGTATGAAATAAGAGACAGAGTGTGTGTAGTGTTGCGTGTGTGATCTCCATTAGCTGCTCTGCTGTGACAGCCAGCCAGGATCACTGTGGCCGTAAAAAGCCCACAGGTAAAGCAGCCGATTTTATAGCTAAAAAGGTTTTCAATAATTCACTGACGGCAATGCACATATTACCTGCCGACTCACCATTTTTACTTTGCATGGCCATTTTAGGCAAGTATGGTTTTTAAAGCAGAGGTTGTCATCTGTGAAATGCGTGAGGCAGAGTGCCCTCCGCAAATAGGAACAGATACATGCTCCTGGTATACTCAGTTACCATGAGAAATTAATGAGGACACAAGAAAAGTATTTTTTCACTCAGAGTTTCAGGACAAATGCTGAAAAAAATGAATATGAATCTGATTCAGGCTTATCCTGTCACACCTGTCAGCCAGCAAATTCTGGAAAAATGATATCGATTTTAACGCTCTGAAGAGATGTGAACTACCCCCAAAACACAGCACATATTACCTCTATTTTCAAACATGTGGTAACTACAAAACACTGTTCCATTAATTTCAGGCAGGTCAACGAATATTCTATATTTGAATATATATTTGAAAAAAATATTTGATTGTGGAAAAAAATTGGACAGTTTTGTGTCCTAACAGCAACCGCCATGTTTCTTGATGCAAACAAACCAAGTTTCTATTAGCTGTGTGTTCAAGATCAGACTGGAGATGTAACCACTAAAAAGAAGGGTGATTAGTTCTTGCTATCTTGGGACGTTTGTAGTTTTTAAACAGAAAACACATAATTTATATAGTGATTTTTTTGACTTACAATACAGCCAACAGCAAGCAGGAAACTTAAAGGGGATCTCCCTGCCTCATTTTAACTTAATTAATCAGCCGTCTTTCATCCGTTAAGTCACTCTCAAAGCGACCAACAAGAATGAATAGAAACATGGCGTCCAACCAAAGTTCAGTTCACTTAGCTGGCAGCAAGTTAAGACACATGTCATGAACAAAATGCCCCAAAACAGATAGCCAAAGAGTTTGAACCTGGTTTTTTTTAAGGATCAATATTCAAATGTCAATTCTGGGCAATTTTGACCCCCTAATTCATTTATATATCGTCAATGTGGTCAGACTTCTGTAAACGATGTGCTTGCAGGCCCCATCATTTTTCACTGATTATTGCAGTAACATCTATTAGTTTTCTTCCAATCATGTGCTGCTAACTTCTAGATGGCTTGGAGACCGACCGCACGTCCCAGTCCTCCTCACTTCCCACAGTTTGGCTGCAGTTATAAGCCGGTGATTTGATCCTGTAGAGTAAAGAGGCGCAGGCCACTGAATGAGACATTAATTAAGAAATTCAGTCATGGGTGAACATGGCCATGCTTGTAGCATTCAGATGAAGTCACCGCTACCCCATTTATCAGATAAAGCTATTGACTCTGAAAGGATAGGACTGTCACAGTGAAGAGTGATGCTGTACTACTAACACTACAACAACTAAGAAGATAAAAAAGTCATACAACATTTATTCTTTAGATAATACAGATGTAAATGGCTTATCTCTTACAGTACAACTTGTTATAAGCCGAAACTAGTTAAAAAGTAGAATGAAAACAAGGAAAGTGATATCAAAGTAGGGCTAGAAATGTCAAAAGGAAGCCAAGACCTGCCTTGGTGATTACTACAGAGAGGAATAGTGCAGCTTATTTGTAAAGGCAGTGTACAGGAAATAATGGGCAATTAGACCGGGAGATTAATAACACAACACGGGATCTGTCGTGTTTAACGATGGATATTAACTAAGAGTCTGAGGTCCCGCCTAATATCTGTTTTTTAACAGTCACTGCCAATTGTCCCGGTTTTTACCACAATTGAAATAATAATATCACACTTGTTTTAGCGCTTACATTGACGTTTATCATGTTCTTTCCCACTCATTACTATCTTACCCAATATAAAAAACATGTACTACACATCTGAGTTCAACCTAATTTTTTTCTGTGTCAATCAATGTGTCGTTGTCAAGGCTGTTTCTACTACGCTTGCAGCTCTTTCTGACAGAACTTGACAGTTTGCCAATGATTAAGCTGAGTTTATACTCTCCGTAGTGAAGCCGAAAGGAGGCGGGCACGCCAGAAAATGACATAACCATGGCTCTGCAAGTGGTCGCAGCGCTTGGTCGGGCACCTCCTAATTTTGTTAACTTGGCAGCGCAGCGTGCAGGATCATGTGACTGTCAAAAATAATTAACCAATAAAAGAAAATTCCCTTTTAAATGCTTTAGAAACAGGTGGTCTCAAGAATTTTCATTTAAGTATATATTTTGCCAGCAAAATCAAATTGTTTACAGGATATTCAACCCGATTTTTATAATTCACTCTGGCATTTCGGAGAATAATGCAGCACTCAGCGCATAGAGTATATACATACATTCTCAGGCTCACGTGCCGTCTTCGTAGGCTTGCGCTATGGCGCTAGTATAAACAAAGCTTTAAATGTCATCTGTTTTGCACTCCCTGTAAGAGTACATTTTTGGTAGCACATGGTGGGAACTCCATATAAAGGATCATATCAAGACCACCTTTTTTAGATGGCTAAAACACAGCCGCTTTAGCTCGACTGCCCTTTTCGACGGGGAACAGAAGCCGTTATCTCTCTCTCTCTCTTTAAAGCCACAAATTCAATTGACAAAAATAATATTTTTCCAAGCAGAGCACCGGATTATTCAACTAGTTCAAAAAAAATCTGACCTAACCCTCTCTAGCACAGCTAACTTTGACTCAGCTAGTGCTAGCATTCAAATTATTCATAACCTAATAAGCCTACTTTGGTAACCCCAACGTTGGGGCATTTTGTCATTGTCAGAGTGGGCATTTCCATTTAGAAAACCCTTAAAAGAACGCAAATTGAGTCAGCCTTTGAGTCATTTCAATTCCTCTTCAGGAAACATGAATATTATGCAACAAAAATGTCATGGTAAACCAACCAATAGTTGGCAAGATATTTCTGTTTTTACCAAAGTCGTGGACCGACCAACATTGCATCCTACCCCTAAAAAAGCGAGGACAAAGGGGTAGAACAGAAAGGATGCGTGTTTAGTGAACACAACAGGACTGGATGCAAGAAGAAGATGAGAGGAAAACTATGTAATTTAGAGGGGAAAAGGGCATTCCGTATTCAGTAATGACATGAATTTACCAGGTGATGATTGAAGATAAGGAGTCTGCTGCCTGAGGTAGTTTAAACTGAACAAACATCTGCCAGACATTTAACTGTGACTGGGTGGGTTTCATATTAACAGAGAGAAATAGTGGTGAATTCTTATTTGTAAGCTTCATGTAAATTAACAGCTTCAGTGTTTTGCTCAGGGACACCTACACACACTGCTGTTGAAAGGCTACGGTTGGGAGTGAACTTTTCAACCTACCATTGACAGCATTTTCTACAGAAGGTTTTAGTCTAAAGACTAAAAGACACATTGACAGGCTTCGCTGTGCAGTGTTTTTTTCAAAACCTGTCACCATCTGATGTTTTGTACCAGAGTTAACTAATTCTTTATATGTAACACCTTTTAGTGTATTCTATCTTTTAATCAAAAAATTAATTTGTGTATGTTTCTTTCTCTTGTATTCAGTTAAATACCAGTTTATTATTTGCACCCTCATAGTGTAATTATTAAATGTTATTTAAGGTTGTAATGAGCATTGAGGTCGCCTATATCTGTCTAAATATGTCTAGTGTAACAAGCTGATTTCCTCACAGGGATTATTGTTTCATCTAATCATATGAGTAAGGGGCTGGAAGCTGATCCACTAAGCTTTTTTCCCCATTGTATATAAAGCGTTTTAGATAGTGTTTGATCCATTGGTCTCCTGGTGTTTAGCAGATCTTTACTGACCCAGCCAGCATTGAGAACACCAGCGTTTTTTAAGCAACAGTGGTGCAGAGCTTTTCTCTATTTGGCTTTTTTTGAGGCATAAAATGGCCCTACAATGTAACTGTTTCATGATGCATTTCCAGCTTGGCAGTAATATGGGGGACATTGTATTAGGTACTTGTAAAATCGATGTGCTAGGCCAGACTGGAGCCAGAGCCGATGTTTGGCTGCTCTCCTTCGCCCTCTTGGGATCGATAGAATAGGAGATCTTTCATTTAGCGATACTTTGGCTCATCTAATGTGCCTTCAGCAGTCACAGTTTCACCGCATGTGGCAATCAAACCCCTGTCATCTCAACACTGTCAAATAAAGCTACTGTAGATGTATGTTACTAAAGAGGTTTGTCAACATATATATATATATATATATATATATATACTAAGGATGAACCAGTACGCAGAGCCCGCAGTGTCTTGATGAACCCAGTGATGATGATTGATTATTGCATTTTCAACTATATCCATTGTTATTTTTTTATTCATTCAATCAATAAGGGATGGCTATAGAGAAATATTTATGTTAATATAGATTTGCTGATGATGCATTGACTGAGTGATTTAGATTTACATGCAGATCTGTGTGCAGCTCTCTTCAAAACATCTTCTTGCATCTTCAAAACCGTAATAAGTGTGCATTAGCGAATCAGAACGTCAGCAGTGTGTGTGTGTGTGTGTGTGTGTGTGTGTGTGTGTGTGTGTGTGTGTGTGTGTGTGTGTGTGTGTGTGTGTTTGTGTTTGGGATGAAATGAATATGAGCACACACTGCGAGCTTCCACTGGATCCTTTGCTGAACAGAGAGGTCTGATGTGGAGGGTGAGAGTCTGAGGCTAAGCTGTAATTGAATACCAACACAGGAGTGGTGTTTCTACTCAGACCTCTAAAGGAGGACCTGACCTTGAGACGCTCCCGCTGATAGACAGGCAACACAAAGACCCGGCTGGCTAATTAGATTAAAAAACATGGATCCCGAGGGATGGAGATGTGACAAGCACATTGATTCACTGCATCTCCTCAATTTCCATCTCTCCCCTGATCTCGCCCTCTTCTGCACTCCCCACACACCCCCCCCCCTCCTCTCACCACATGCCTCATTTTATCCATCTCATTGTGCTGTATATCTTAGCCCCATCTGTATTTTTTCGTTTTTCTCTTCCTTCCTTCCTTCACCCTAGACTTGCAGTAAATGTCTTCAACTTCAAAACAATAGTTAAACTGACTGCACTTTTCATTAATAAATAATTTGATAAATAGCGACAAAAATATATAATTTGTCTTAAGACATAATGCCATTGCAGTATGTATGATGTATGATGAATCTTACAAATGTTTAACTGTCATTGCAAAATCCCATTGTACACCATGACCTCAGCAAATGTCATGTCTGAAGTCCTTGCCGAATTAAATGTCAGGTTGTTGTTGACTGGACATTACCTGTTACATTACAATATTGGAGAGGACATTTATTTCTCTTGCCTTAACTAAAAACACAGTATGACAAAAGCGTGCATAATACAAACCAATTCGTGAGATGTTTGTATATCTTTCTTGTGTAGGCGTTCTTTTATTTTGCTTTTTTTTTAACAGTAACTTAACACCTTTAAATCTTGCTTTTGCTGACCTGTGGTAGTTCAACTTCTAACAAGGCTGCAGTGATGTAGAAGAGTACTCCAGGGTGCGTCAGTACATTGACACCACTGTTTGGTGTGGTAACAGGGAAAAGTCCATGCACTTCTGATAGCACCCGAACCACACCTTACAGTACAGCTGGGGAAATTTGGTGTGCTTATTTAAAGAATAATCACCTGCTTCAATTCAGCCATGGATTTTTATATATTTGTATAATTGTCAACAAATGTATCAAAAACCAACAATTTCACAGTCATTCGCTCAACACTTTATAACTTCCCTATCCTGTCGGTGGCCTTCAGTCCTTTTCAGCCCAAAGCTTTCCTGCTGAGGATGAACAGTAAATCTTAAAAAAAGCTGGCCACATTTATATATTTAATTTCTTTGAAAAAAAAGTAATTTCCCAAAACAGCTTGGCATTGTAGCTTTTAGCAAACTTTTCACAAACAGACCTTAATAGTGAATTTGTTGAAACTACTTTCAGTTGATATTGTTACACAGGTGGTGCAGTATTTAGCAGGACCGTGAAGTTGAAACCACATCAATATAAATCCTTTTAAAGGCAGCAGCTAGTTAGATAACGTAGAATTGTCTCCGCAGAGGAAGACACACAACTCTGTGCAAAGCCAAATAACACACAGTCTTCCTATGTAGCCAGCAGGAGCTAGCTAACACTGTTGACACAAGGAGCTAATTAATTAGCTGGCACTGCCTCCTCTCTTTGATGCAGTGTTATAATGAAATCTCACAATCCAGCCTAGCTAGCTAGCTGGCTATAGCAGCCTTATTATCTAAAAAGAAAGGAGACAATATTAACTGTGTTTTTGCTGCTCTAGCTAGCAAAGGCTAACTGGCTACATGTGATTGCAGTTGTTGAGCTTGCTAAGACCAAAAGCATTCTCTGAAAAGTTAGGGGTCGTGATAGGTGACAACACCACTGTCCGTGGAAACGCCATTATCTGCATTTTATACAAATGAGTTCAGTTTTTATGATTTATTTCATTATTTCACAATTAATTAGTTCATTTATATGTATTTTAAACAATTGACTGATGTGTTAAAATGTTAAATGTGTTGCACTTATTGCATAACCGGTTTTAAAAATGTATTTGAAAACTTAATATATCGGGCTTTGGCTTCTCAGGAATTTGAAGTTATAAGGATGGATCAATTGTTGGAATTGGTCTTTTTATGGGATTTTATTGACGCTATATAAGAATACACAATGCCACCAGCATTATCCTAAAACTAGTTAGCGTAAGACACCAAAATACCACATCTAAGTCCTACAAAGTTCAAACCAGCAGAGGGCAGGGCCAGTTGAATGGAACCCCTGTACATGTGGAAGTAAAGTTTAGGTTCCAGTGGAACTGGAAAGGGCAGAAGCATCAATTAAAGATGGGGGGGCGGAGGTAACCCTCGATGAAAATCGAGGTAGAAAGAGCTGAAATGCATAATCATCACACTCCCTCCCTGGCCCCGCTGTCTAATTAAGCCATCTCCTTGTAACAAGCCTTCAGGCCCCACTCTCTTTGGAGTGATCGACTGAAAGGACAGCATGCAAATGTCTAACAGTTAATCACTGCGCTCTTTTGCATCGATCACAGACCAAAGAAAAATGTCAAATGAGCAAACATGCAACACATGCTTGCTTTTGAGATTACATGGAGATGCAACGAGAGGATTACTTTCAAGAATCCATGACAACACTGATATATGAATATTTAGCTTCAAAACAGCCATGTGGACTGAAAAAAAAAGAAGTGCTGGAAAGGAGTCTCATCGTGATAAAACATGCACGTTCTTTGATCTGATTTAATACAGTGAGAGGACTTTAATTCTCTCATCAGCTTAGTGCGTACAGCATTACTATCCGTGCACAATGGAAAGAGCGAGAGACTTTAATTTGCCTGGTTAACAACTTCAGTCATTGTCTTCTTTAATTACAACATAGGCAACAGCTCCATTGCTTCTCCTCCTATCTATCTTTCATCCCTGCGCTCACTGAGTATTATGATGTTGGAACAAAACAGCGCAGGCCTTCGTCTCATCTGTAGGCTGGCGAGAGGGTCTGCTTCTGCACTGGAATGTAATCAGCATTCAGAGGCAGACAAGGAATCGAGACGTCCAACCAAAACATGTATCCGTGGCTCCTGATGATAATTAGTGTTCCCTCTGCCAATTGGGCTCAGTTCTCTCCCGGAGCAACTGCTGCTCTCCTTGAAATTGATTTTGCTCTGCATCCAGCGTGCAAGTCAACCAGCAGCCAGTCGGTAAAACCAACCAATCAGTCAGTCAGTCAGTTCCTCAACCATTCAGTAAGTCAGCTAGTAGAGCATCTGTCAGACAGTGAACTGGCATCCGCCTAACAAATAGTTCAAAAAGTTATTCAGCGGGTTTTCCAGCAAATAGACATCTAAGTAAGTCAGTTTGACAGCTTTCCATTCAGGCAGTCCATCTACATATCAGTTAGTCAGTCCGCCAGTCAGTCAGATGGTGATTTATCAAAGATGTATCAGTCAGTCGCCTTCTCCCCTTATGTTACAGTGGCTATTCTGAAGCTGGGACAGCCCACACTAATGCTGTGTGGCTCTCGGAAGGGAGTGATTGATGATATGATGAGCATAACAAATGATCTAGCTCAATCAGCACGGCTCTAAAGCAGCACAATGAGAGTTACGGCTCGTCATTAATGCCTGTATCGTTTAACAACAGCTATACAATCGCTCAGTAGTGTGGATCAAACCACATTAAGACAAATAGAGATGATAGAGATCATAGTGGCAATTCACTATAGATTACCTCCCGGCAGGGGAAAATTTTGGACATTATGTTTTATCTAAATCGGGGCAGCTGGTCCAAGGTTTGAATGAGGAATCAGATGTGGAAATCTGGGCGCGGAAAGTCAACAAGGAGCTCTCTCTCTTCATCGCACTAAAATGACCTTGAGCAAGAGCCATAGACCAGGAAGTTAACCCCAAGGTGCTCAAGTAAGAGACTGTTTAAACAAAATGTAGTTGCTTGAACAACTTCCGGGTATGTTCCCGGGAAGTTATATTCCTAACATTCCGCGAACCTTTCTAAATAACGCAATGAATAGTTCAGGTAACAACAGGGATATAACGTTCTGAAAACATTCTTAAAACGTTAGGAATACAACATTCATAGAACACTAGGGATATAAAGTTAAAAAAAACATAAGAAATACAACGTTCCAAGGACATTAGGAATACAATGTTCTGAGGAACGTTAGGAACTTAACGTACTAGAACGTTAGGATTACAAAATTCAGAGAACGTTAGTGATACAATGTTCCGAGAAAATTACGAATACTAAGCTCCGAGAACACTTAGGATATAACATTCTGTGAACATTCTGAAAACATTAAAGAGCGTTATGAAACATTGTTCTCGCAAACGTACCGAAAACAATGTTCCAAAAACAACGTTCCATGAATATTAGGAATACAGTGTTGTTGAATGTGCCAGGAAAAGGGCTTTCACTTTGTCGTATGTTTAATTAGTTATATGAATGAGTCATTCGTTACATTTGCTCATTTAACAATCTTTAATTACATTTGGAATACAGAGTGGGGAAGTATGGCTAAATGCAGTGACAAAGGCCAAACCAAATTACAAAATGACAACTTGATTCGAAGGCCTCTGATGTGGAACAATTAATGAACTCTGCAGACACACTGTGATAACCAGAGAACTAATGTTGTGCAGTGCTGCCGGAGCAAACAAGCACTGAAACACTTTTGACTGCAAATCTTGGGTAAACATTGCAGTTTGAAAGTGCTCACAACACGCTTTAACCCCCAACAAGTAAACAACTTCTCGATAAACATGTTTCTCACTGACAGTAAAATATGAACTTTTGGAATTAAAGGGTATAAGGTAATTCTAACTATTCATCATCATAAGCCTTTTTAAGGGTGACTAAACACTCAAATTCTGTCAGAACCCTTTCACCCAGCATATTTCAAAACTGCAAGAGGAGGGAGGGAGCAACGACTGTAGGAGGTCGGCCATGTGGCTATGATGCATGTGAGACAGAGGGTCAGCGGACACGGGGGAAACTGATCACAACCAGCAGTAACTTACAGCTGGTAGTCAAAGGTAACCAGCCATGAAAAGCTACTGTCAGATTCACCATTTCCCTGCTTAAAGACTGGGTGTCTGGTGGAGCTTTCACTGTCACTAGAATCATTTATATGACCCTTTGAAAGGGTTACTGTGTGGGTATCTAGACGCTCTACTACAAGAGTCTCTCTGGTGTGTTTTTGTATGTGGGGATTACTACATAGCAGTAGCAATGCTGTTTAACATTACGTAAGCCCGTAAATCTCTTTTTGAATACTGCATAGTTATTGGTGTGGTGTTCGGCGGAATAAATCTCGATCGTGTGGGTTCAACATTAAATCCAAGCAAGACACATACTGGCTCATTTTGAGATGATAAAACGATTTTTCGTCATAATGACACCAGGGGCAGCCTTTTGAATAGCATCTTGACGCAGAAGGTTTGCACATGGTTAGGGTTTAGGAAACAAAACTACTACTTTCCTAAAAAAGATCATGGTATGGCTTAAAATAAGTACGCTTGTTATGTGACTTACTGTAAGCTACAGACGTTACCTAATGTGACTCATTGAAGTAGCATCATTTGATGCTCATTCATCATTTTGATACACAACAGTTTCACAAAACTTCTAAATGATAAAAGCGCAAGTGTGATATGATTTTTTAAATGAATCCATCCGCTGCCTTTTTGTTCACTTCTTTATTCTTCCCACTTACCATTGCACAATGTGAACTCTTGAATCAGCAACTTTAGAAAGGTAATACAATGTAATGGGAAATGAAATGGGAACCAGAGAAACAGCAGTTCTCTGTATTCTAAATACCGAGGTTCTGAATCCCTTTGTTAAAATGGATTATGTGTCCTTTCACTACCTGAGTTTTTTGTGGCCAAGGCTCCTGAGTCAGCTCTCTGGTCGATTTCTGACATTTTGTAAGGCAGTGAAAGCAGATCATGTTTATCAATGAGCAGTGCTCTACATAGAGTAGGAAGCACATTAATTCAGCCTCTGCTCTCTGCCCTGATCAAACGCAAAGACCTGAACCAACACTAGACATCCTATTTCCTATTGGCACTGAGTCTATGTGCTGAATCAACCAAGCCTCAATTATACAAATTCCCTTCAAGTATGAAACATGGTCACAGAATGGATAAAATGGCTGATGTAGAGACCAAAGGCAAAAGGCATCTTTGGGCCCTATTCCAGATGATAATCAGATTTTAAATATTAAAGCCTAATGCAAACTGGTCCCTAGTAGCCCCAGCACTGGTGTAAGTGATGTCCATGTTTGGTCATCAGAAACGGTGCATGATAATCAGGAGAAAACAGGAGAGTCTACAGCCATGCTAGCATCCTTTCGCAAGGCTCTACTCAGTCAAAGTTAAGCTAAATGCTAACATCACCCTACTTTGTCTCCTCCTTTTTGCAGGAATTTGGTCATAAAACAAAAGTGTTGACACATTTCGACCTGATGATGGCTCTTGATGAAAAGTGAAGGAATCACCAAAGTTACTACAATTCATCCTGAGGAGAACATGAATGTCTGTAGCAAATTTCTCAGAAATCCACCCATAGTTGAGTTATTTCACTGATCCATACGTGTCAACCTCATGGTGGTATAGTAGAGTAAAAGTCTAAGGGGAACACCAGAGTCATTAGGATTCATCCTCTTGTGAACATGGAATTCCGTGCAAAATTCCATGGCACTACAATAAATAGTTGAGATATTTCATGCTGCACAAAAGTGAGAGGGGCTGACCAACCGACCATCCGTACAGCCACTATGCTAGTGTGGCTAAGAAACAACCCTGTTGTTGCTTCAGGGCTCATTTGAAATAATGATGATGTGGGTCAGACATGGTGATGGAACCACAATGATGATTAAGTGGTTACTGAATGGAGCATCTATGTGTTAGGTCACAGCTCATTAGTATTCATAGTCTTTGCTGTGTGCTATGTTATGTCATGCTACATTAGGTTATAATGTAATATGTAGAGCCACAAAACATGCTGATCTGTTTTAACCAGATCTGTTAGGTGCAGGGGGGCCACATTTCCTCACAATGTTAATATAGCTTGTAAAGACAGGATGTAAGAATGGAGAGTTATTACTTAATTGTTTGTAACATTATTACAACCCCTGCATTATTTCCATTACAATCTACTGTGAACATTACATGTAATTCCCTTACATGTAATAAATGTGCATTTATTCGTACTAGACTATTTGGGTTATTATAATGCAAGATTTTAAGTATATATATATATATATGTCATTTCAAACTTAGTATATCCCTTCTAACATGGTTTATTGCATTTGTTTATCCAAATTCATTGTGGCTTTTCTTTTACTGTCTTATTAAATGCTTTAAAAATGCGACTCAGGACTTATTCACTAGCTATTAATGTTAATACTGCAGATAAAAGACAGTGTAGAAAGAAAAAAATACATAGTGGGCTGAAAGTTAATACTCACTACTCACTCGCGGCCTAGTTAATGGATGCAAACTTGCTGACCTTGATGTCATGAAGCAAGTCATCTGTAAAGGCCATGAGGGTGTCAATTCAGCCTGCAGCCAAGTGTCCGCATTCAATATAAGTGGACATACTGCAGATCTATTTTCATTTGCCAGTAATGAGAGCTTTGATGAGCATCCATGTCAGCTGCAGACCCAATAAGCTAGAGGTTTGCATGCTCAGATACAAACACATAGAAATGCCAAGTTGCTGCCAAGTTCCATGAGTATGAATATAAAAATATATATACATTTATTTACCAATAGCTTTCCCATTCTTTATTTATTCATAAAATCCACCTGCTTTGATGCACCTTTCAATTAAAAAGAAAAGAAATGAGATTTTTCGGGTGAACTGAATGTCTCTGCACTATCAGGTGATGTTTGAGCAGATGGCTCTCGACCATATGCTTTGGGAGGGAATAAGTTTGCCAACAACCTCGGGGACGTCAGTTTGTACAGGTCTAGTTTCACCTGGGGTTAATTTTACCGGGTATTTAAGCAAGGGTAAAAAAAAAAGGAAGAAAAATAGGGAATGGATTTTTACTGGTGTGTCTGTATAAAAAAAATACTGGCATGCTAGATAGGGATGGCACTACAAATAAAAGGTGTAGTTAATCCAATCCAAATACGGATTGAGCGTTTACGCATTTGGCTGACGTTCTTATCCAGAGAGTGTGCGGTAAAATAAGCCTCAATAATCTTATCACCAAGGACGAGCCAATATGCAGGAGGATTTCTTTACAGCGGTCCAATATAAAGGAAATGTCTTAGATCCAGTGTAAAGCACTTGCATGACCTCATTGTCTGTGAAGGACAAATAGCACATTAGATACAGACACATTTTTTGATTTGAGTCAAACTGTAGTTCTCACTTTGTATAAGTGTCACTAAATATGGAAGCTCGTGTCCAGACCTTTGCATATTCAGACAATATAATGTCATTGTCTGTGATTCTCCGCCGTCCCGCTGGTGAAGCAGTCTTTGTTCATCCTCGTACGTTTGACATTCCCTATTTTAAGCTCTACATGTCATGTCTCTTTCATTTGAAATTAGGCTTTGATGAATATTGTATGAAAAGGAACCTGCTTGCAAAGAGACTGACCTTCACAGCTGCTTTGCCGCTGCATTTTAAAGTGTCGTCAAGTCCTGCAGGCTAACGGAGGCACTCAGACTAATAGAAGTTGAAAGACAGGGGCTGCAAAAATATTTAACTAACATCACCTTAATTTGAAAAGGCTAGCCGCGAAGCTCAACAAGCAGGGGGCTTAATCACCGGGATGGTGGTATTTGAAACGGCACTTTAAATGCCCTTTCCCCCCGTGTTCTGTATTGCTGAGCTGTCCAAGTTTGCCCATTCAGCTGCATGGCTGTGATAAAGGTTAATCTGTCCATGTCGGATATCACAGGGTAATGGCTGTTTTTGGATTAAAATAACAAACTTGGAGAAAACCCAAGTAACAAACACACCAGCACACACACAGTGAGATTCTCTTTTTTGTGATTTTTCAGTTTTATTTGTTTAATCCCTTTCTTTTTTATATTTGCTTCCTTTGGAAATAGTGATCACCTTGCTTGCTAAAAGCACTTGATGGATAAATAGGACTTGACTTCATTTTTTCTCCCTCTTACAGCCCGATGGTCTAGTGCACTGCCAGCCATCTGAAGAGTTTGGAGTAAATAACTACTGACTTTTTAATCAAAGACGCTGAGGCTTATGGCTCCACCTTAACGGGCACGCCTCAAACATCTGGCTGACCAGCTGCTCCCTTCGCTAATCTTATCGGCTCCTTAATGTTCTCCGAGAACATCTGGCAGCGCCTCAGCTCTTTGATTCATCTCACCTGGCAGAACCTTGCTATTTGGCCTATTCCTTGCTCGGTAAGCATTTAAAAAAAACAAAAACACACACACACAAAAATGTCAACGCAACTTGCTGGAATCCATCAACAGAAAGGTGGAGACACACACACACAAACATGTAAAAAAAAAAAGGGTCTCCAGTTATCAAATCTGTGAGGCACTACAGTGTTTTCCTGCGGGGTGTTTGTGCTTACACCGCAGCCTCGGGTGACTCTGATCGCTGGCTCATTTGCTCTTTTCAACGTGTAGCTGACAGTTCACACTTGGGGTTATTGGTACCGGCGGCCTGTTAATATCTGCTGCTCTATTGCAGCGGCAGAAAGGCTGGGGGGCTCAACTGACTGCACACCGCTCACCTCCCTTCAAAGCAGAAAAATGATACAGCCGTGATTGCAGAAGGTGACCAGGATGATTGCCCCTGTAGATCTAAATCAAACTTCTACACTCGATTACCTCTCAAAAAAAGGATGTATGGGACATGTTGGGAATGTCTTGAGGAATAAATTATACTTCCTGGAAAATGCTGTGCCACCATTAGCGAGGATATAATATAACCGAGGAGGTACCGGGGGGGGGGGAGTAACGTAATTACAGGCCCATGTCCTTCATCAATGTTGATTGCAATTTCAAGACTGATGGCGTTCGGAGTATCCAATAGTACTTTGCAAAATCCAATAAAGTATCCTATTTGCAGTGTAATAAAAACATTTCACAAGTTCAAGGGATGCAGGCTAAGGCTCTGGAGCCACAAAGTAAACAATAAATATGCTAAATATCAGGACAGACGTCCATATGCGGAGAATTTTGTCCGACAGGCCTATAGGGAAGCCTGCGCGGTGCCTGGCCCGCCTCCTGTTCAAAACCTTGGCGGCAGAGCGTCTGTTGAGGGCAGCTGTCCAAACTACAGCCCAATCAGGCCCTGTGCCATCTTTTCTGTATATTCAGCCTCAAGCTGTCAAGCTCAAGTAAGCTCTGGCTCACTTGTGGGCAGCGGAAGAGTCCGCCGTTTAGCACGGAAACGCAATCTACGTAAATTTAGACGGAGTGTCGTGGTGAGCGGCTCTATGCATGCTGCTCGCTGTCGTTCAGAGTTTAGCTTCTTACCATAATGAAGATCCCAACAGTTGCACGGCTCGGCCTGTACACATCAGCAGCGCTGCTCTCAACCTTCCTTTTGTGTCTTCCTCCCTCTCATCTCATCCACGCCACACCGCTGAATGCTGCCGGCCTAAATAAATGCTTTGGAGGATCTGTCACAAATAGTATGCCGTGCTCTCCAGAAAATGTCTCTATTTTTGGATGAGCATTAGACAAGTTGCTGGTTTCACCCGGACCTCGTGGCTCAATCTCTGTACTTTTAAAACTGTCAGCTGCAATCATTTTACTCACTTGAATGCAGGTTCTTGTGAACTCAACCTTGGCTAATCCACACAGCCAGGTTTCCTTCCTCGTGGAGATAATATTATTGGATACCGTGTGATAAATCTTTGCTCTGGAGAGATTTGGAGAGGAGGGGGGAGGTGGGGAGCGTTGATCAATAATGTGAGGAGCCTGATCACCCCTAGGGGACTGCACGATTGCTGTACAGTGTCACTTTTCAATTCAATAAGCCCACACAGCCGTGGCTTCCCCCTGTGGAGCCCTTGTCTCTCTGTTTCTGTATCAATTATATAAGGCACCACTCCCAGAACACACAAAGAGCTGGCTCCTCCAGACAGCCAGAGACTAGAATTACCGCCTCCACCAACTGGTCAAGTTACAGTTTACATCCATGTCTGTCCAAATGTCATCACTTCATTATTTTATCATATTAGACAATTATGCCAGATTGTCATAATTAGTTTATCAATTCTTGAGTTGTAGCCAAAATGTATTTTGTGATGTCTCAACAATATTTGACCACCAAATTCTAGTCAGTTTAACCTTGAGTCAGACAAATTTGAAGAAATCCCCTCAAGGTGTCCATAGATCACGATCACGAGAATGGATCGGACGAACAACGCGTAAACATACCTTGACCTTTCTGAATTTGAATTGATTACCCCTGATATAGGACATCATGATCAGGTATTGGTACCAATCGAGCTGGGCGTTAAAGCCTAAACACTTTTGCTCATCTTCACTTCCGCACTCTACTCTTGTCTAAATGGGGATATATTGCAGGATAAAGACATTACAGAAAAGTGACAGCATCTTCACTTTGGTTCCCACAACTAAAACCCAACAGAGCTCCTTTGGGATCAGGTGGAACAGGATGTTTCACAGCATGACTGTGCTGCCAAAAAGAAAATCCACAGCAACTGTGTCATTTGACTGAGCCAAATCGGACAAAGATCCCTGTGGAACAGCTTGCTGAATACACATCTCCAAATCTTCACATGCATTAAGTAGACAGCCAGTCTATGCATGTACTCAATATGTCGTGCACGCATTGCGGTGGGTCGTGTTTTGCTCGGTACATAACACAACTCAGACGTGCTTAACAGAAACAAACAGAAGCAGCCCCGATGGATAACAGGAGAAAGGTCGGAGAGGAGGAAAACAAAGAGCAAAGCAAAGACACAATGCTTAAGCTGGTTTTTCTCCAGCTCTGAGCGCGTCATTTGTTTTTACCTAATTAAGTAGCATGCACAAGGATGGTGAGGTGCCAATGCAATGGACTGTAATGATCCGTCACCTATGCTGAAAGCATGGAGTGGATCTGTGACACTTCCCTTGGTGGATAACCTTCCATGAGAGGGGGGCAGCTTTGCCTCTACAGTTCAGTGGTAGTTGCAAAAAGTTTAGAGACAAGCATCTAAACACAATTCAAAAAATACCCACGTACAAGACCGTGAACACTTCCCCCGAATATAGACTGCAAATATCACTTAGCAACCATTTCTAGCATGGCCTGTCAAGCTTTGGGTTTCTCAACACGTTCTAGTGGTGGGTTGTTAGATAGATACTGCAGTTAAAGACTTTTTTTTCGAAAACCAGAAACTCAAAAGTGTAGTGTATGGATTAAATTGCTTGTATCAGCTTCCTATCAGGTTACCTCCTATAGAAGCACTGTAAACACAGAGCGTTACTTCCAGGATCATTTGCATATAATTAACAACCTTAGTTTGTGGGGTTACAGGTTAAGTTAAAAAAGGCCCGTTCGTTTCCCCGCTGTGTGGATTATGGTGTTGGATGCTATCGAGATTAGGGTATTTCCTGTACAATTGGAAGTTTAAACTCCACAAGCAGTGCCATATTCCAAAACCCCAATCATCCAAAAAATGCAAGACTGGGCAGCTTGTTAGGCACTTCCACGACAGCACCTCTGCACGAGAGGCACTAAACCCTAAGAAAATTGCTTTTGGACAGGAAATAAAAAATAATTAACATCCCTAGTACACACTCTCCATGCAACAAACGAAGCACATGGCTATTTAATGCGCTAAACCAACAAAGACAACGAGTAATAAGAGGGAGACCGGTGGGTCATGCATTCATCAGTAGGAAAAAATTCTGCATAATAATCAGTGGGCAACCTCTGGTTCTGCCGAGTGAAGCCCTTGCATAAGTGTCATAAAACTCGCATTTTCTCTACTGACCAGCAGGAGGCGACTCCTCTGGTTGCAAAAAGAAGTCTGACTGTATAGAAATCTATGAGAAAATGACCCTACTTCTCACTTGATCTATTACCTCAGTAAACATTGTAAACTTGAGTTTATGGTCTCAATCGCTGGTTTTAAGTCTTCTTCAATACAACATGATGTTCTTTAGTAAACTATGATCCATTTAGAGTCAAATAGACCATAGAGCTGAGTATGCTTTATGGCGGGGTTACTGTGATTGACAGATGGCTGCCGCTGCCAGAGCCGTCTCTACATCACTCCTCGGCATACCACATATGGCAACTTCCGTTCACTGGTTGCAAAAGAAACAACATAGCGACAGCTGTAATCCAAGATGGAGACTGCAATATTGCCGATCTCGAGGCTTCAAAACGGCAGTCAACAAACCAATGGGTGACATCACGATGACTACGTCCACTTCTTATATACAGTCTATTATAATATTCAGCCATGTGCTTCTGTTTGTTGCAGTATGCAATTTAGGAACAATGGGCCTTCAGAACAATGGGAGTTTGTTTTCGGGATAACAGGCTGACAGATGGGCTCGGGCCGAATGGGACTATTGGGGTTTCCTAATAAGGGGCTGTTGGAACATGGGCAGTCCTCCCAACAGCCCCGGCCAACTTAACCCAAGATACCATTAGGTTTGTGAAACACAGTAGTTCTCATCCTATAGCTCTTTTCCCTTATAATGTGAAATGTGTGTAAGCTAAGATGGTCTGACCTTTCAGTTTTTCTTATCATACTAATAATACATGGATAAGCTAGTTCTAAATAGGTTTTAATACAAGGACAATGTTGTCTCCTTGGTGTAAGAATTTTGTTAAAGGGCATACATTTAAGGGGGAAAAAAGCACGTTATTAAAGCAGAGGTGCCGATCTTTTTTTCTTTCTCTGCCACCTTTCTATTCATCAGAGGCCACCTTTCTATTCATTCTAAAGTCGTAGATACCGTCAGAGGGCTATTTTGTGCCACAGGTCACGCTCAAGCTTTCATCTCATTGTAAAGAAAAAAAAAAATCTATCAGTGAAAAAGTCAGCCAAAGCCACCTCCTGTGACATCTCAAACTGGGGCTGAACGGCTGCTGTATCTCTCGGAGATCACAGGTGATCTGTCATATCAGGCAGGTATTTTGTATGCTGTTCAGGGTTGCTCCCGAACAGCATCTGCTCCCTCTGCATCCTCCCTATCGGCTGCCCTGTGTTCGCAAACACACACACACACACACACACACACACACACACACACACACACACACACACACACACACACACGCGCTCTATTGAAGTCAGCCCGAGAATGTCTTTGTGTCCGACGTTCTCTCCAGTCCTGCTGTTTATATACACTTTCCCCAACACAGTCCAACTCAACATGACGTCAGAGTCAAACCTGGGTACGAGTGCACTCTAAGTAGTCGAGTTTAGCCTTTCAGCTGCCCAGCTTTCCTGTAAAGCTTTGTGAATGTGCAGGGAAATGAGTTTAGCGCCCAGATAAGAACTGTTACAATTAGTAGCAGTGGAGGACAGAGAGAAGCGTCTCTGGTTGTGAATATGGATGACGTGGTTCCCAACTTCTCAACATTGGGGCTTAATAAAAAAATGCTTGACTCAAGAAGGGGGACTGCAGGATGATTAAACGGGCTAAGCCTTGAATTTCTTACCTCTCACAGTCGGCCCCTCTGACATACTCCTCTGGTCTTTCAGGCAGATCTGAATGCATGCACCAGTGTGTCTGAGGTGATACAGGAAGGCCCCTCCAATCTCCTTCGCCGATGGACTGGATCAATGCCAGTGGAACTTACTGACACTGCATCTCTTCCCTGTATCTGGAACGGGCTTCAGATAAGGACCACAGCGGCCAAAATGATTCCTAATGTGTCAGCCTGGTGGCCGTAGACCCACCAAGTCGACACAGATGGAGATACGGATGACTAAACCCGACTCACACAGCCGTGCAGGTGGCAGCACTTGATAATTGGGCACACTGGCAGCCACCGATAACATCAAAGACTTTGAACTTTGATACAAATACTAAGTAATAGGTAAGGTGATAGCAGTACAATTCAGATGGCTCAATCATGTCTGCCAAGCTGGAATATATTTCCAATTAAAGTGGACACCTTAAGCAAAAACAGTTTTTCATGCACTGATCAGTTTTGAGATCTTAGGCTATGGTCTTCCTTCAGACTAGTGGAAAGAAAAAGTTCCCAAATATATATTTATGTGTTAAATCACTAAAAGTTAGAATTAGATAATGCCTCATTTGCATATTTAGACATGAATTTTCAGGAAAACCAAAAATAACTATCTTAATGTTATTTATGAACTTGAGAATTTTCTTATTTTTATCAATTTGTTAAATTATTTTACTCATTCACCTGTAGAGTCTTCAAAATCTATGGAATTTTACAATACATATCTTTAAAGGCCGTTTCCTTAAATGTTTTTTTTCTCAGGATCTGAGCCAGAAATCTCCACTTCAGTAGCAATAACATACACCAGACTACCAGACTTTCCAGTTTTACTCCTATCTATATGCTGAAGGTTTTTTGCAGAGGGGTTTGTTCATATATCATTCAGAGCCTGATTTGCCCAAAAACAGGGCGAAAATATATTCCTTCTATGGGTGCTGACAGTATTTTCTGATTTTTATATATATATATATATATATATATATATATATATATATATATATATATATAAATAATATATATGGAGTATATATACACATTTATATATACTCCAAAATCTCAACGAAACAACCTGGCTTCCAATGTCCAATGTTCTGATTTCTGTTCTGGAAATGTATGCAAACAGGCACCTTTTAAATATGATAATGCCTAATTTGCATGTTTAAGAAAATTTGCAATACAAAATGATGTCTTAATGAAAATAGTCAACTGGGAAATTCAGTGATGATATCTATTAGTTAAAATGTTTTCCCTCTTCTCCTGTAGTGTCTCCCCTTAAACATTTGTGACATATTATTCAATAATATTTTGCTTCGAGCTGCAACATGGGAAAAGATGGATATTAACTGGGCTGATGACAGAGGAAGAGAAACTTCTCTGGACAGGGTGCTTGCTAACGATGTTCTGTAAAATTCACCTTTTCAGTTAAAAAATCTGTTGACGGGGTCTTAAATAGCTATAGTGGGGCGCTTCTCCCTTCTGCAGCCCTATTTGCTTCAAGCGTATAGCAGGTGTATTTTTCTTTTACATGAAAGTCAAGCACATGAGGATAACTACTCATTTTCAATTGTTAAAAAGAGCTGACCATGCTTCAAGTAAAATTATTTATTGAGTTAAGCTCTTAAATTACATAAAGTAAGTTTTAATCAGGAAATCAACATGTTTCAAGAAGTTCTTCTCTTTTTGATGTTTCTTTTTGAAAATGGTGAAAGAAAAAGCTTATCTCTGTCTTGTTACAAGAAGAAATGTAAGATGGCATTCAAACATTAATTAGATTGCCATATTTTAGTTTTAACTATATATAAAGAAATCTAATTAAAGCTAAACACAGGATCAAATTACTCTTTAAAATGCAAATATGCCCAATCACAGTTGGCTTTAATGCTGTAATAACGCTTTGAATTCAAGGTAAAGATTTAGATTATGCTTGCAATGCTGTCCAGACTTGGTATAAAAACTTGAGTATTTCTCTAACATTTGATAGTTATGACAAAATAAGCAACAATCTCTCAGTTAAAGTTATCGCTCAAAAAATGCGGTGACAAACAAACCCCTACAGATGACATCAAGTTTTAATTCAATGGCTGATAAATCCTGATTGGTGCACAGAAGTACATGACATCATCCTCTTTCCTTGTGAACTCGGCTCACCTCAAGCCTAAAAAAATGAAAATCAGAAATCTTTCACATGAAATAAACAGAATTGTTCAAACTCAGGCAGAAAAATGTATGTTCATGGAGGACATCTTCACTCGTATTAAGAAGTTCACTGACAAAATTTGTTTTCAGGGTCTTTGAAACTTTTGTTAAACTACAACCATGTGTAAATCGGTAACAGTAAATTTGCAGATGTTTACAAGTGTACCTGCTTTCACAAGGATGATTTAGCTTATTGCGAATGCTGATGCATCCTTCTCCCACTCCATCACATGTGATGACGACAGCAGTGGTCTGTCTGAGTGCCGGCTACCATCTGCTTCCCGTTCACATTCATTGGGCATCATCATTGCAGTTGTGAAGGAGGGGTACATCATTTCTCCCCGGCCATATGTATTCAACAGAGGAAGAAAGCCTTCACTTGATATTCAAAAACCAGCCGTGTTAGTCTGTCGGCGTACACCGTCTGATTCCCCGGCTCTTTGTAATACTCTGATTCACTCCCGCTTTCTCCTCTGGTCCTCTCCGGCTCGTTCCTTTTAACTTTGTCGGGGAGAAAGGATAAATTATTTCAATACATCCTCTCCGTCGCTAATTTGTAGGAGAGTGAAACGGAGACTGATGCCCTCTCCGACCCGATGCTGCCGTGTCTAATTATGCCGTCTAACTTTTTTTTAGGTCACACCTGGTGTCACAGCGCCACACTCCAGCAATGTTAAGTGGGGCTTTTTAATGGGTTTTCTGCCACAGGTTCAAGTAAAAAAACAAGGACAGGCGTAGACTCAATACCAGGGATCAAAATTACCTGCAAGAAGGTGCAGAACCATTTAATATCTAGAGGAGAGAGGTGAGATGAAAAATGAAATTGGAATTATCCCTGTCTCGATATTAGATTAATAATTTAATTAATCAGTCTTGTGTAACTGCTAAGTAAACTGCTGTGAGTATTTCCTATGTATGCAAAAACGCCTGAGAAGGATAGAGAATCACTGTTAGGGTTGGTGCTATGGACCACAACGAAAGTGAAATATTCTTAACCATAACATGAAACTTAATAAAAAAAATATTATGGGGCCTCATATTCAGGACATTTAAAAGCTGAAACGACAACACTGTCATCAAAAGACGCACTGCTCAAATGAAACTGTTTTCCTCTGCTTTGCTCTGCTGCACCATGCCAGAAAAACATGAATATAGCTATTTAAAAAAAATCCATGATCTCTGGCATCATCAAAAGGCAAAAAGAACCAGTTAAAAGTAAAATCAAAGGCTTTGGGTTATTTATGTTTTCACTTCCTAAAATTCTCAGTCAAACTAAAATTCAAAGTTCTCTTTGCACAGAAAGTAGTATCAATGGACACTTTTTAAGGGAAACCTGTTAAATATATTGTAGTTCTATAGAACAGCCATACATTTCACCTCTACAAGTTTATATATACATAGTTTATGACTGAGGTCATAGCCAAAGGTGCAGTACTGGACTGGGTTATAGAGGTCTTTCTTTTCTTTTTTTCTTAGAAAGTGGTGTAATGTGAACTTAGCTTAAGGCTAGCTAGATGGCCACAACAGAGTTCCTGCTGAAGCGGCCAAAAACTCAGTGTTAAAAGGTGTTCAAATATACAGGAAAGTGAGTGTGAATCAGTGCTAATGTTAGCAAGTTATGCTTATTTACGTCCCCTTTTCAGCTAGCATACTTTTTAGCGTACTTGTCTAGTTGCTAGCTGTGTATTACACCTGGAGTAAACAGCTACCAAGTTGCCGACAACTCAGTAGGTGTTCAAATTGACCTTAAAGTAATTGGGAATCAGCGCTAATGTTTGTAAGCCAGGATAGCTAAATTCCCCCTTTCCAGAGTTGGGTAGAGTAGAAGTGTCTAGTTGCTAATGCTGTTGTCACCTGTAGCATTCAGTCATTGGAGGATAGATTTCATTCTCTAAGGTGTTCAAATTGACCTTAAAGTAATTGAGTGCTGCTCAATTTTAAGGAGCCGATCGAAAGGTCCAGTTGGGTACGCTAGCATAACTCGCTAGCTGTGTATGACTTCTGTTATAAACATCACACAAGTTGAGACTGATACTCTTATACTTCAGCCAATACTACTGATGTGCTCTTGGTAATGTACTTAACTTTTTTTTTGACCAACAGTGGGCAGACTCTGGATAGACAGGTAAGCTGTCAGCCCTGTCACATGGAGCCAATTCGACTTTCTCTGGATAAGTTGCGGATTAAAACACTTTTATTTGTTTGATTCTATGAATGTTTGATTGAATGTTTGTAAAGACTTGTGTCAGAATAAAAAGGTGGCAAGCCCCATGCTTCAAATCAAAAGGTGAGTTTAGATGGGTTTATCCTCCTCTATATCCCTGCCGCAAAGTGAATTTCAGTCCAACTCCCCTGACACTGAGGCTTTGCTTAACAGGAGGAGTTGAGACAGAAAGCCCAAGGCGCTGTAAATGAAGGACTGTTAAATATTTTTTGTCAGGAGAGGCGTCATATTTGGATTCAGGCAGACAGGGCTTCAGCTAAACACACTGGGATGGTGCTGTTAGGGAGAGTGTGTGTCATGCTCAACACCTTCACAACCCATTCTGATCAAGCTCTTTTACTGGATGAGCAGATTGTAAACAGGGCCAAAAAGACACAGACATGTCAACACACACAGAATTTTTAGTATCCATTTAAATCCACTTTTCTGAAAGATTTCTGTAATTATCACTTACATACTTGACTCCAAATGAGGTCAGCAAGTTTCACTCTCAAAAGGACTAGAGTGTAAAAGGGGAACACATCATCTAAACGTCAGATGCCTTTGTGACCCTGGACTGATTAATTATTATGGACACTAGGTAGGTTATTTTTTCCTTTTATCTGATAATATATGTTAATTTTGGGCCCCATCATTGAGTGTAAAACATAACAACCTACCTGTTTACTTCCCATGACCTGACTGCTGACATTCACTGTTGATCAAGCTTAATCAGGACCAGATGGAGATTCTTTTATTTGGTCCTCCTCAGTACAAACTGCTACTCCAGGATAAACCTGCAGCAATCGATTGTTTTACTAATCCTATTGATTATTCAATCGAGTAAAATATACATTTGCTTCATAAGGGACCAATAGTTAATTTAGAAAAGACAACATAAGACTGAACAACTACTGGAAAAATAAATCAACATTGTATTGCATACAATGATATGTGTCAAAGCTAAACTCATTTAGTGCATTTAACATTTTATGCCTTTTTACATTTGCCACAGTCCCAAAAACAGTCCCCAAGTCAGTGTCAACCATCCAAAAACTCTAAATGTTATCCTTTTACCTTGTTTTTGTTATCTTGTTATCGTTGTAGTCAGATTTTTTTTGCATAAAAACACACAATTCAAATTATTGAAATAATTAAATTATTTAAATTAAATACTAATAAAGTAATAGAAATAAAGACAATTGTAGTTCTAATTATGTTGTAAAAACTGCTTAGAGCTATTATTAGGAAGTTGAACAGGTCATAATTCAGTCAGTTATATTTTTTATATTGCTGTGAAAACATCTCCTCGAACAAACTTTGATGCATAAAATATGCATCAATGATTTTTAGTTATCGAGTTACTCAAGCTTCTCAAGGTATCGTTTCAACCCTAATCCAGGATCATCTCGGAAGCCTATCAGCTAACGTTAAATCTTCAAATTTCACTTTCAGTGGAAGGATGAAAGTGATTATAAAATTGCTTTCTTTGATAAAAAGATTATTCAAAAATAGGATCATTCTTTTCTCAAGGTTCCCTTGCAGAAGTAGTAAATTCCCTAGTCCTGTCTCATCTAGATTATTAAAACACATTACATTGTAGTCTCAGCCAATGTGACATACATACAAGCCAGCTCTGTGGTGGGTCTGGAGCTGGACAGTCTGGAGTCAGTGGGTGAGAGGAGGATGAAGGCCAAACTCGGAGCCATCCTGGACAATCCCTCTCACCCTCTCCATGAGGAACTGTGGCAGCTGGGCAGCTCTTTCAGCCATCGGCTGATTCTGCCAAAGAGCAGGACGGAGCGCTTCAGACGCTCATTTGTGCCCACTGCCATCAGACTGTACAACAACAGCGGAGACCACAGTCTGTCATCATGCTGACCAGCCCCCCCCATGTGGATATACTGTACATTTTTTTTATTTGTATTCTTATTTTTTATTTTATTCTATTTTTATTTTTATTGTATAATATGTGTATTTATTATCTGTTTCTGTGTAGTTGAGCTGCTGCAACACCCGAATTTCCCCCATGGGGATCAATAAAGGAATATAATAATAATAATACATCATTTCTAACTGGTACAAACTGATGCATGGCTTTTATCCAGGAATAATGGACTTCTATTTTAGCTGCCCCACAGTTACTTTTAGAATTGATTTTCAAATGTTAATGTTAACTAATTAAGCCCCTCATGGTCTTGCTCTATCTTATATAGTATTTGTGAGCTTTTCCCCCAGTATGTACTGATCATAACCCACAGCATTGCTGGCTTTACCTTATCAAAACTACCAAGGCATTTGAAACATCTGCCTGAGTATATTAGGTTAGCTAGCTCTGTGTTCGCTTTTAAATCTCTATTAAAAACTTGTGTTTATGGGAAAGAAAAAAGATAGTGTTATCTGATGTTTTTGCTCATGCTCACTCACACTTTTACTTGGGTGTTGTTCTCTCATTGCTTTCATTACCTTGAATAATTGTTAAGGGGCTATAAGAATAAAGGTTATTTGTAGTAGTAGTATTAAATAGAGAAATAAGACATTTTCCCATACTCCTCACTTGCAAATGAACTGTATTACTACAGAACATATTCTTGGTTCTTCTTCAACTTGCAAAGCTATATTTTCTTCCTCATATGGGCAGCTGATCACCAAGAGAGCGAGAGAGCTGAGATCACAATCTCATAAAATTATCATTAAATTGCTCTATATGTCATGGGACCAATGTGCCGTGTGACTGGAGCTTCTATGCTTCTATGGCCAAGCTTAAGCAGAAGATATGAGAGAGGAATAATGTGAATAAAGTGGAGAAAGACAATACGGATTTCTGAAGAGAGCAGTTTTCGGTGTGATTCAGATTGTATGGTTTCTGATAGTAGAAATAGTTATTTTGAGTATAAGATTTTGACTATAGCAATATCCCCCAAAACACTGTATATACCCAGTTTTTTTTGCAGATCTGTATTATTGACCAGGCCAAAATGTCTAGCACGAGAAGCTAAAATTATCTGTGGGTGGGTAAGGTGGGTTAACTGCTACTTACTTAGCAGACTGAGCCGGGTTTTGTTGTCGGTTTTACTGACTGACATCCCTGGAGCTGTTTACTTAAATTCTCCCACACCGCACTGGAATGATTTTTCTGGTCTGGTTTGCTTTCTTGGTCAAACGAAGGAGGGGACTTCCATCATATCAGCGATGGGTGATGGGGAATGCCCAATATCCAGTTCAATTATAGTCCTGATAGACATCTGTTTGCAGTCTGGTTTTTACGTTTAGGTGGAAGGGGTGGCTGTGGAGGCTCAGATGGGATTCTAGGAGTCCATCCACAGGGCTGAGAAGGTATTTAATACCTGCAGGGAATCTGGGGAAGAAGGGAGTCAAGGTCAGATTAATATTGGAGCCATAATTTCTCCTGGATTCAGTTCTTATTTATGCGTGTTAAAACCCCAAGCAGCTCTACTGGGTTAAAAGGTAAAAAAAAAAACATGGCACACAGACAAGGCCAGACTGAATCCTGTTAAAGTTGCATCCACACATTGAAAATGTCATATTTAACTCCTTGTGGACAAGCTGCATTCATCACTCATGGCTATCCGTATTATTAATTAATTAACAATAAAAAAATGACTATAAGCGATATTTTACCTATAAAGAATGAAATAGAAGACATCCTATAATTTCAGAATTTATAGTATGCACTAATAGGTTGTCAGAAAATGAGGAAGAATGTAATTTGTGTAGTATATATATATATATATATATATATATATATATATATAAACATTCAAAGCTCTTCACAATTTACAATCTACACTCATTCTTTCTTTCGAATGTGTATACATACATACATACATACATACATACATACATACATACATACATACATACATACATACATGTATATGTGTATATATTTTTTTACTTATTTCCCAGCTATGCTCTGGTGCTGAATGTACAGACGTGCTACTGTTGTTTTGTTATTGCGATGTTTTTATTAATCTGTTGTTTATTGTGCTTTAACCACTGATTAAATATGCTGTAAAGTGACCTTGAGTGCTATGAAACGCTCCACCAAATAAAATGTATTATTATTATTATTATTATTATTATTATTATTATAATATGCGTATGTATAATATCTCTACATGGCCACGTGTGGGTAAAGTAAATGGATGTGGATGAGTCATTTTTTATACGGACTCCTCCTTCTGCTAATGGCCTTTTGCTTTTCGTCATCTGTATGCCAGTCAGAACGCTGCTTTCTTGGCCAGGTCTCCCTGGAAAACAGCTTTAATCTCAACAGGATTATTCAATTGTTAAACAAGGTTAAATAAAGTCAATACGAGTTAAATATGAGGTCAAGTAAAATGATAAATGCTGTGCCACATTATTTTCTGTTAGGGTTCGTCACAGTTTCCTTGCAGTTTATATCTGGTGCACTTACTAAATAATCAAAAAACCCCAGAGGGAGTGCATTCTCACATGCAGTCGCTGTTAATCTTTTCCCGTTTGCTAACACTGCATGACAGATAGCACTGGGATTTAATAAAAGTTTTGAAATCAGTATTTAAATGCTACAGGCCTTAATACAGCCTACTTGATAGACCGATAGCTAATGGGTTCTAAGACTGACCCTTGGCATATGTTGTAAATTCAACAAAAAGGTTTGGATTTAGGAGAAGCCCGTGGTTTGGGTTAATATTACTACATTTAGTACACTGAAAGTGAAACTAAACAGGACACGAACTACGGTTTCCGTGGGGAAAGTCCTGTGTTTGTTTGTTTTTTGCAAGTAAACCAAACAACAGTAGTTCCTTTGAAAATTTAACAAAAAAATGTATCTGTATTTGTGCGATTTATGGCATCTCGTCCCTCTGTGAATGTCTGTACATTCATGTATTCAGAGGACACTTTGTACAAACCAGGTCACTTAAAGCTTACTGAACCCTTTTCTTGTGCAAAATGGACAGAAAGTCAAGCAGTTAAATGAGTGCATTTGATAAAAAAAAAAATAGTTAGAGGCATTGATTACACATGATTTATATGTAATTAGTGGCACCAAAGTTCTTCAGGCACAGACATGAGCCTGCTGCCTTTGTGATGTGGTGAGGTACAACCAGATAAACAAATACAAGATGATAAGCGTTCAGATCATTGCAAGAGACCAGTATATTTAAGTCCTCTGTCCCTCTTTGTCTCCTCCTGTCAGTGTTATGGGAGGAGAAAACCAATCGCAGCTGTGTTCTTACAGACGAGAAACTAATGTTTCAACCATGCGGCAACAGAAGATTTAACGTGAGCCTCCTGTACGGCTTCATCACATGCAAAACATGATACTAATGTGTCTTTCGCCGCAGATGATGCTGAGTTTCCGCCTCACAGAGTTCATCTAACTAGTCGTGTCCCTACCACATCATTAACGAGTCAACGAGGCGAAAAACTGCAGTAGCCTTGAACAGACTGAGGCATGCAGCCCTGCATGGAAGAGAGAAAAAAAAGAAGAGAAAAATTCTAAATGTTTTCCTCTCCTGGCCCTTATTTCTCCTAGAACAAGGGTCTGACTTCCTATTCTGATTCTATTTCCAAGGCATTGCCACTTCGACCGCTCCAACACCTCTGTGATGCTTTGAAAGCATCAATGGATTCTGTTTGTTTTTGTTCCTCAATCTTTTTCAATCACCTTCTGCCACTACGGCAATGACTCTTTGTATTGGAGAACATTTCTTTCCACTGTCTGACACCTCAATTTCACTTAGGGCAAATAGTAGAAAGCCATGAGGCTTCATTATGGGTAATATGATATGTTTCTCTGGTTCAAATCCACTGAAATAAGACAGTCGTGTTTTTATATAAAAATGTACATTCCACATCATACAAATGAGAACTTAATTTTAAATGGACGTTTGGTATGTAGATCAATTTGCATTAGTCTATTTAGTTTAATTTCCAATGTAAATGCCGTAGTGTGTGTGTGTGTGTGTGTGTGTGTGTGTGTGTGTGTGTGTGTGTGTGTGTGTGTGTGTGTGATGGGAGTTTGTTTTAGGCCAAGACTCTGCAGGACATTTAAAGCACATTCTGTCAAGACATCAGTGTAGGAACTAAGTGTATCTCTAGCAGCCTAGTGGATCTGACACATAGCAGCATCACAATGACACTATCTTTCTAATTGTTCGTGTAAGATGTTCGAGTAAGTGGCCTGATTTGAAAACTCACTAATTACGGTGACGTGGACTAAGCTAACTATGGGCTATGATGCATGTTAAGTCAGAGTCTCACCTCTAACACGAGAAAAGATAATGGCTGTACTTTGCTCACTCTTCACTTTACCAGCCCAACGTGCCGGCAATAGATGTGTTCAAGGTCTAAAAGATTTCTTTATGCAGACACAATGTGGCATCACATCAGTAGATATATTTGCAACAAATGGGAAAGTCTTTCCTACAACTTCAATTTGGTTCAAGCCCTGGATATTGAAGTTCATGGTGGACGCCGTAACCCCTCAGCCGCCCCATTTTTGTCTTTATAAAAGGCAGCACAAAATGTGTTTTATACAGCTTCTTCACAGACTATAACCTCTAAACCTTGAAGGACAGTTTTTTAGGTCTCACCTTAAAATGTTACCTTTTGAGGTGAAACTGTATGTTTAGAGTTTTACGGTAGAAATTTAGAGAAACAGAATCATTTTCACTAATTTCACTATGTTTTGAGTGAATGGCTTCCTATGTCAGTTAAAACTAAACAAACTAAATATCACTGTTGCTTACTGAATTAAGAAGTAATGCTGACTGTTTAACATAAAGGTCTACCATTTGAAAATGCAACGTTCGACACATGACTTTTAGGAATAGTTATACTAATAATGTAGGATGACATTATTTGTCTACTTTCTTTTAACATTTATAAAAACGGACACAGGTGATTGAAAGGAACTTATTGTATCTGGAAGCAGCTGGGAGTAGAACGTCTGCTCTTGTTAAATGAGCATAGACTGCATATAAGAAGTGGACGTAGTCACCCTGATGTAACCCATTGGTCTTCGGACTGCTACTTTGAAGCCTTAAGTTCGGCATTTTGGCTGTTGCCATCTTTGTTTTTGGCTATCCCAATCTAATTTTTATACAACCAGAAGTGACACGAGAGGGTGGCGCCAAGTACAACCGAACACTAAATAAGATATTTGTAGGCGACCAAAATGTTAAAATTAACTTTCATTAACTGAAGACACATCACAAAAGTGTTAAAGTTTAAGACCAAAACACGAACAAATCCCATTCCAGTTAACACTGTGGTAGCGAACTGCTGATCACAAGGTGGCCACGGCCTAAAGTATCTATTTACTGAAAATGGGACCATAATTTACTATATGAACATCATGCTGTTTTTAAGAAGTCTTGAAATTAGAGATTGAGACCATAAACTCATGTTCACAATGTTTACTGAGGGAATAAATCAAGTGCGAAGTAGAGTAATTTTCTCATTGACTTTTACACAATCAGACCTCTTTTTGCAACCAATAGAGTCGCCCCCTGATGGCCAGTAGAAAGAATGCAAGTTTAAGGAACCTTACTGCATTGGCTTCACGTTTCACTTTTGGGAATCTGATCAGGATTCCTCCCAGACGTCTCCTCCGGGCGAAGATATTCCTTGAAGGCGGCCCTGGGGTTGACGCTGAACAAGCTGGAGGAATTACATATCCTATCTAGCTTGAAAACAACTGATCATCATCATCAGATAGAGCTGCAGAGCGTGGATGGCGAGACAGATGTTTTGGCTCTTTTTGCCTACTGCCGATGCTGCTGAAAACAGTGCCCATTGTACTGCAGTTCTGTTGAATTTGAAGCAGCACCGTTGTGTGGGGAAAGAGCCATATACTGTGCTTAAATGAAACATAACTCTACAATTGCTTGTCTTATTTTTAGCTTCAAATCCTGCCCGGTTTGATGGATGATTTTGGAGCATTTCCTGAAGCCATCATTGGACTGTAAAGCCAAATAAGATGTGCATTTGCCCAGTCAACTGTGGAAAGGTTTTATGTTCAAGTACACGTACTGTGAGACCACTTTAAGTAAAATGACATCTTTCCTTTGCCAAACCATCATGAAGCAAAGTGAAAATTATGGGCTGACTTTGCAAAGCTAACTTAATGGTATAGAACAGACATCATGGGGAACTTGATCTCAACTGGTCAAATAAGGGGAACCCTCCCTGATGGATAAGACATTCTTCTCTTTTACACACCCAGTTGGGCTTAATGCATCTTCAAGCAGAACAGACATCATTTTTTGGATGTTTTCCACTTCCTCTCTGGGAGCTACAGAATACTGCTGCTTACTTAGGCTCCTCAAAGACAGCAGAGTGTGCTGTGTGTTTAACCTCTGTGGTGGAATATAATAAAGTATGCAGCACCCTCACATTGTGCCTATGAGGGTGTGATCCATGAAGGGGAGATCATTATAAAACCATCATAAATGAAAAGAGGCTGCAGATAACAGTCCCTAAACACGGCCGCTCCTCTCCTACTACCCATAATCACTGAAAGAAACGGTGCATTACACAGCGTCCAAACACAATATAACGCAAACACTCGGTCATTTAACCTTGACTTAACATCTAATTCTACCAACAGAGGACAGATATTAGTTGTGTCATCCAGCGGGGAGGAAAGCAGAATGTGGAATTTGTTCTACTGGTGGAGATGAGTAATTTTCTGAGGTGAAAAATGAACGTCACATCAAAAAGAAAGCTGGCATTATTCAGTTTTTATCTCATATGTACATATTTTGCACTCATTTCTAATTTGTAAATTTGTTTTACTCATTTCAAGTGGTAGAGTTTATACCTCATAATATCATTTCGGACGATTTGTATATTGTCTTAGATTTTGCATTTTCTCCTCCTCACTAAGTTGTACTGCTGGTATTTTTAAACACCAATGTAATGGTGCAATCATTTCTCATACATTTATATTCTGGGAGAAGCTGCATTAGGCAGCTCATTTCAGCCCTTGAGTAATTAGGGCATCTCTACAGGGTCTCCAAGGCCAGATGGAACACTTTACTTTAGAATTTAGGCTGATTGTGATGTCAAATACAAACCAAATAAAGTACAGCTTATTTCTGTTTCATCATACTTGAGATGTATTATTTGATCGTTTAGTTGGGATTGTTTTCTGATTCAACAACCCATATTTCCCCTCTGGAGTTACTTAAGATCCATCTTCTCCACTTGTAGTGCTGGCCATATGCTCGCCCTCTCAGCTTTTTTTATGTTACTAATCTATGCCATAAAAATGGATGCATTAACCTTAAATAGTGATACAAGCTTACTCAAGCAAAGTTGAGCTTGTTAAGGTTGCTTTAAGCCAACTGTCCAGTACAGTCTATACTTTGATTCAATACTACAAATCCGTAGTCAGTAGACTACTTACTCAGTAGTAAGTGGTTGCCCCTATGGATACTATTACTAGTGCAAATAACTGTTTTGTATTTTGTTTGAATACAATTGTCTTCTCTAGTTCATTTCTTTATTTCTGCTTCTGTCATGATACAACAACATACATTGCAGGGAAAGTGTCTGACATGTTTTAGGTGCCCATAGCCATACTTACTTGTCGCAAATTGAAAAATGTAGCCCTTTTAAAAAAAATAATTAAAAGAAATCTAAAGGATTTTGGACAATTTAACCGACAACAAAAAAGGCAGAAATCCTAAATGTTATTCTTTTACTTTTTTATTATCATCTCCAGCAGTTATTTCCATAAAAACAATTCAAATGATTAGGAAATAAATTATTATAACTTAAATATTTGCTTTGATTAGACGGATTTCGGGGAGGGGGCATTATTAGTTGAAATCATGTATCATATCATAAGCTGCTCAGAGCTAGAGTTAGTAAGATAAACAAGTCATAATTCCATCTCTAATAATTATTTTATATGTCTGTGAAATCCTCATCAAAAAATAAACTTTCAATGGATTTGTTGTTCATATTGTAGCATTATCAGGGATTATCTACTACATTCTTACTGAATATTGGCCCCCAATAAAGATCGCATTTATTTTTCACTTGCTTGATTCGGCTTCTGCATTAGGCATACCACTTGCCCAAACACAGGCTTTACTTGCCCAGGGCAAACATTAATGTTAAGCCCTGCATTGGTAGATTTTACTGTAAAAATAATTCACGCGTATCATCACCACATTTATCACATTAAGTAACCTTTTGTATTCACATGTTATCAGATTTATGTATAGCATACAGCTTAATATTTGGAGAGGATAAGGAAGGATGTTGCTTTACCTCTACTCGATATCTGCATATCATGTTCCCTGTTCTTTTGTGGCTCTGTGGTATTGAAATATTGTATATATTTAAAAGTCTGGATCCGGGTATACCAATGCAACATTACACTACTGACACTATCCACTTGTTTTTCAGTCCAATTGATTTAACTTAAACAACCAATGACGAATAACTCTTTGAACACAGGTTGCAGCAGCGCAAACGCATTAAGGATGTGATTGTGGTTGAAGGAGCTGAAATAACAGTGTTTGATCGCTGATTGGCTGTAATTGTGTGACCTAGCTGTGGGAGGCTGGCTTTAAAGGCCAGCGGTCTGCGTGGTGCTGGCCTGGCAGCGCCAGTCCAGGCTGCAGATGAATAACAGATGTTGGCTGACAGGCTGGACCATTTGTCATTTAAATGTCTAAGCAAAACAGGCGGGGGGGGTGTCACCATAAGTCAGTGTCACAGTCTTGGACGGCGAAGAAGGGATCCAAACATTTCAATAATATGTAACCCCTCTCTGCTTTGTACCATCGTGTCTCTGATGACGGACGCCATGGCTCAGTGCGGCCTGCTGTGTGTTTGCTTTGACACAGAGGAATCTTGCTCTTCTATGATCCCCATAAGTGGCTTGATGTCTCATAGATCTGTCCAAAGCTGAATCCATGGAGCTCAGTTCAAAAGAGCTTGCAGAGCTTTTATTGCATTTGACCAGACTTGGTTTAAAGCAATGGGTTGGTAATCTACTTCAAAAACTGTTTGTTATATTTGTTAAAATTCTCTTTGCGTCATCTGCTTTGACAAAAACTATTTAAAAGCCCAATATGGTCAAAGGACTGTAATAAGTCCGTCCAATCATTTAATTTGGCCTGAGTTAAAATGATTGGACAATAGACTGTATATAAGAAATGGACATAGTTGTCATGACGTCCCCAATTGGTTTGTGAACAGTTGTTTTGAAGCCTGGATTGGGCGGGGTACCTGCTCGTGCACTCATTGCTCGACACCAGAAACAGAAAATAACTTTTATATTACTATTTGTTCTACCATCACTGCTTTTATTACCATTGTATTTCTATTATATTCACTCCTCCTGTATTATTATTAGTAGAATAATTTTTTCTGCTATTATTAGGGCTACTACTGCAATTACTACTCTCATTATCCATAACAATTCTGTTATATGGAATGACTACGTTACATTTTTTATGTTCTTTTGCACTTCTGGCCATCCTTGGAGAGGGATACCTCATCAGTTGCTCTCCTTGAGGTTTCTAACTTTTTTTCCCCGTTAAAGGATCTTTTGTGGAGTTCTTTCGTATAAAATACGAGGGTCCAAGGACAGAGGATGTTTGAAAACACTGGCCTTAGCTTTTAGGTAGGATCATTTCTAAAATCTATCATACTCTTGCTAGTTTCTCAAGATCACCGACCCTAGCTGTAGCAGTTAAGATTTCCAGTTTCTCCTACTGTCCAATTTCTGCCTGTTTCTGTGATGAGAAAATGGAATGCAAAGAAGTCTTGAGTGCAAAATTGGGATATTAAACTGCATGTTTGCTTTTTCCCCCTGAAATACTATTCCTTTGTTCAGATCACTACAGTGGACTGTTTTGAATAATATCACTGTCCGTCTGATATTACTCTCTGTAATCATCAACTGCCTCAGTATGACACTGATTTAACAGTGCGCTGATTTTTAAAGTTTTTACCACGTTTTCAAGCAGTGGCTTTCACGACACAGATTTACCGCAGCCGTTTGAGCAATTGAACTGTAAATTGTGAAATTTTACTAGCGTGAAATGCATATGCACTTAAATAAAACGCCGTTATGTTCAGACTTCACCCAGCCCCCACCGCTGCCTGGAGATAGTTAAGAGCGACGGTAAATGATAAATTGACCATTAACAGTCACTATAATAAAAAGCTTGGTTGTCTCATGATGAACTGTATTTCGGTCCTTTCAAGAGCATTGTTTTAATAAAGCTAAAGCCGGACCAAAGCTGTGCAATGCGTACATCTCTTGGTGGTTCTCCGGTCTCGGTGGCAGCGTTGTTCTTGATGCTCTCCGGAGAATGATGGCTCCTTTTATTACCAGACAACAGCACGACAACATTCCTCATGTTGACAGGACTCTACATTCACCTCAGCGCTCTGGGGGCTCGGCTCGGCCGTTTCTTCCAGAGATCGGCTCAAGGTCACCGTCTCCACTCGCACAAACGCTTCCTCCCAGTTGTTGTTTGTGCGACCGCAGCCAGATGCGCTTAACTACATTTGGGATGTTTCTCTCCCTCCTCGCAGGGTGATTGCATGTTATTTTGTGTCCCTGTCATAAGAATAACTGTGACAAAATCCCCACGGGGGTAAAAAAAAAAAGAAAGCAACAAGACATCATGCCAGAGGAGCCATGATGCAAACAGCCGGATCCCTGCGAGACGGTCGGCCCTGCAGCTACGCAAACCACTGCATCAGTCAAAAGTATCCGACGGCTAAATCTAAGCACAGCTACCCCACGTCTCCATACACATGAAAACCCATCCTCCTTACAAAAAAAATGAAAGATATTATAGGTCCTCTCAGACAGCTGCCAAAAGGATATTAATAGAATTCAATTGCAGAAGAGATTGGACACAGAGATCCCGTTGTGTGCGGTTAATAAAAGGCAGGCTCTGTCCAGAAGGCCAGCTCTAGAGCGCCGTTATGAGGAGGAATGTATAGAAACGGTAGGCAGGATGACATGCACTGTTTGGGCATTAATGTGACACACAGTTATCCAGGCTGACATATGAAAAAGAGATGGAAAGAATGAAAAAAAAAAAAAAAAAAGAATGAGAGTGAGAGTGAGAGACAGCGCAAACAAGGGGTCAAAAAGAACTTTAATGAGAGGGAGAGAAACCTCAGCAGCACATCACAGCCGGGGATTGGCTGCTTCCTGAGGCTTTTTAGAATGAGGAAAATCTTTGGTGGATGCTTTTCAAAACCTACCAATTTACTTTATTAAATTAGTAAAATTTCTGCACGAAAAAATTTATTGTGGACTCTAGTTATAGCAAAAATATCAATCGTAGCATCTGGGGGATTAGGCCGTTGGCGACAGACGACAACACAATACATTAAAAAAAAGACATTTATTTTGCCATTTTGGAGAAATCTGCTGGTTGGATGAGGAGATTGATAACACTCTCATGTCTGCATGGTAAATATGAAGCTACTGGGGTGGACAAAACAGCAGGAACACCTAACATACCACATCCCAAAACCTGAAACTATTGCATCAAAAAAGTACAATTAATTTGGCTCAAAAAAGTGAACACTGACACATTCCTAAAAAGGTGGAAGGCATTGCATCCGACTTGAAGCGTCACAAAGGCGTTCCTGTAATTGTGTCCACCTCCTGTATATTTATGCGCTTTAATTGTAGGTTGAAAGTGCCCAAACATTTGACCGGGTTACTATCCACCTTTGCTCTTTTCTAAAAGATAACAGATTGACATAATTCCAAGTGTTATTTTTTTCGAATTGATGCTCTTGATTAAGAGGCTGCGTTGTGTGTGAAACCTCTGAGCCCACTTTGGCATCTCACTCTTTGATTTGGTGAATGTAATGTCATTGCTCTGACTGCACATTGGGTTAAGTATCATATGATGTAGCATTGACTCACCAGCCTTTTACTCAGTCAGTCCAGGTCATGCCGTCTCCTCTAAAAAGTTGAACTTTTTCTCTCCGTGCTGCCTATAGAGAAGCCGGGCTCAGCACAGCATCTTTTGCTGCAGCAGCCACTCTCCGTTCACCTTGTTTTGCCCTCATCGACTTTGATGTGGAAAAAAAAAAAAGTTGTGGAAGTGTGAGAGATTCAGAATGGTGTGAACAAGTTCCCCAGGTGACCGGCCTGTAAGGAGACGAGGCCTAGGGAAGCCGTTACAAGGCAGAGGTCAGGATGTGAAACTAAAGCAGTCATTATTTTTGAAGTTTTGGAAACAAAATGATGTGTGAAGTTTAAAGTGTCTGGCACTTCTCCCTCGGCTCTTACTTGTTTAACAAATCTGAGAGGAAGCTGGCTTGTTTTGTGGGATTAAAGAGCCAGTGGAGTGAAAAATACCTCTTCCCAGTTTAAATCCTGTGTCCCTGTGTGAATTGTTCATCATGCACTTGTTGTATGCCAAATATGTGGCGCAAAATCAGCATCAGAGTACAAAAAATGCCTGTTCTCTTCTGTAAAACAGTTTCAAATGTTTGAGGACTCATAGGGCGTTTACATCTAACAATCTATTGAGACTTTTGGTGACTTGCTAGCCACACTGGTCATATAAAACAGCTGATAGGAAGAGATGTGTGTTTTGAAATAAGCGTGAAACTTTGTTTTCATTTTCAAAAACAATGTGGCTGAGATCTAATTAATTCAAGGGAAACTTTGCAGAGTTTCAACCCGCTATGTGTCACAGCAGTGTGGGCAGTACATGCGTAAAATGGGCAAAGATCCCTGTTGATCTGCCCTAGGTCCTTCTGATCTAACAACAGGTGAGGGGGTCGAATGCACAGGATTTGATTGAAATCCCTCTGGTAACTTCACACTGCTCAGCTTCACGGGGAATTACATCACAGTACAGAATCGAAACACACTCCAACTTCATTTTCACCAGGGCTTAAAGAAGATCCCGAATACGCATGATTACAACAGTTTATATACATGTGCTATTTTAGGGAATAGGGAGAAAAAAATAGTAACACCAACCACAAACATTTTGAAAATAAAAGTTTGCTAGAGAGCCAGAGTTCTTGGTGAGCTCCATCATCAATCAGCATGTACATAAAACCAAACACACACCTACAGGTGAGTCCCTGCAGCCCGTCGTATCCTGCAAACACTGCAGACTAAAAACTTATCTGACTGTGAGCATGACAGGGGACTTCTAACTTTGCATATAAATTAGATTGGGAATTTGTATCAGTTTGTTCTCCATTGTAAGCGTTACCTCTCGGAGTGTGTGGAGTAATTGCATGTGGATGGCGTGTCTTCACGGGATATTTCTGTGAGGGGTGATGTGCGTGGGGAGTATAAAAATACACACCTGTGAAATTGCTTTCACTCATCATAATTACACAGACAATATCTGCATCAGGGCTATTTCACTTGTGGTTTTGTCACCATTTAAACTGCATCTGAGTAAATTATATCATCATCATTTACTTATCTCTGGGTTATTTTTATAATTCTTCTGTCCATAGATAGTCAGGTGGGTAACACAAAATGCAGTATGCCTCCCCTTATAATCCTATTTGGCTATTCTGCATGTTAAAATAAAGCATTCAGAGCCAGTGCAATCTCCAACTTAATACTTCCCTACTAACTACTGCTACTTTTGTATAAAACAAGAATAATAACTGGCAAAGACGATACTTTATAATGACAAATATGCAGCATGGACTTTGTTTAATGATGGCAACAGTGTGCCTTCTTCAAAGCTTAAAGGGAAAAAGCTTAAAATCATTGTGCTAGCCTACAGGGATACCGGATGTATGAAGCATGTATACTAAGTAAATTAACCATAAATAGAGTATAAAAATATATATATCTGGTAATATAGCCCTACCAAATAAACCAATAAAAAAAAATCTACAAAAAATGTAATATGCTAGAAAATGCCACACCATAGTAAAACAACATGGCACTTTTAATTTGACGTTCTGATTCTTAATTGTGGAAAGAAAAATGAAATATTCAAACTGTAATAACTTGACATGAGATGATACTAATTTCCCAGTCTACTAATTGTCTCTCAACATGTTCTTGGTTTTAGGATTATCTCATGAAATCAAATAATTATAAACCATGTACCGTCTCTTTCCCATTATAAATGTTTTTAAAAATATATATGTATCATTATTAACCGGTCATACCTCTAATGTTTTGGGAGCGCATTCATCACATTGACCAAAAATGAAGTATTTCATCATTTACACTGAGCCATTACATCAGCATTTCATATTGAGATACTCCAAGCAAATGTCATCTCATTACTTGCTTTTTTAATATCTTAGTAACCACTGGCTCTGTTTGGACATGCATGTAATGGAAACACCATGGCCACCTCTGGTCTATACTTACCTATTAGCATCAAATAGCACCCAGAGTCCCCCAAAGTTCCTCCCAGGTCATTATGTATTATTAAACTCAACTGTGAATTCTATTGAAGCAGATTGCCACCTACGTCCCCATCCTCCATACAGCTAGCAAGCAACTAGCGCTGAAGCTAAGCTAATGAGGAAAATTTCAAAGACATAAACCAATCAGAGGTGCCATTTCCAATGCTTCGTGCGTGTGCGTGTGTGTGCATGTCAAATTCAGCGTAATCTCATTATTGCATGTCACATGATGAGAATCTCTCAACATGTCCATCGTATAAGTAAAGGGGGGGGGGGGTCTGTAGGGATTACACACTGTCTCCCAGTTGTGTGTATAATTCCACTTACATTTTCACTCTGGAAGCAATGATAATAATGATTTATAATGATTATTATCATTGCTTCCAGAGTGAAAACTCTCATCTGTACAAGCCTTGGCCTGTGGTACGTAGGGGCGGTGATGGATATTTTTTTTACCACCCTACTAGCAGGAAACTAATGAAATATGTGATGTCTTACAGATGCCTCCATTATGTGAGACATCACCTTTTTTTCCCCTCCATATACCAGGTGTCAGTAAGTGGTTTTCAGGCCAATGGGAGCCATCCACAGCTCTCATTAGAAACCCTGTTGTGACCCTGCCATAGACATGTCATCTGGAGCCATGCATTACTTAAAGGGTTCATTGATTGGCAGCAGAATCACTAGGCCTCTGACAGTCAGCCAGGCTGAGTCCAGAGGGCCCTGGACATCCGCCCTGACTCCACCAGCCTTCAGCTGTTCAATTCCCTCCGCATCAGCGCAGCGGTCAATACGGCTCTCCATCGATAGGACACTGAAGAGAGACGAATTGGGTTTCTATCATCTCAACTACCTGCTGCTACTGACAGCCGTCAGCGTCTTCAAAGATGAAATCAAAAAGGCACAAAAACCCAAACAATAATAGAAAAGGAGGAAAAACAACAGACCTCAGCCCACCGAATTAGCCAGAGGTGTAATTACTTGCAGCCGATTGCCCCATGGCGGCGATCGAATCTGCAATTGATCATCACCGATCGTGAGCAGACTAACAGCGGAGGAGTGTCTCTCTTAACGAGATGAGCAACTGTTTACGTGCCTCGAACTGACTGAACCAATTAGGGCTGAGCCGTCTTCGCCTCCAGTCAACAATCAGCCTACCTCTTTTTTGAGGAATTTAAGAAAACATCTTGTTTGGTGGTTTTCTTTTTTCGCTTTTTTCCTTTCCCCCCTCTGTGTGCCGCTTTGGTATGAAGGAGAAGTGCTGTGATTGTAGTGTTGTGTCTCACTTTGAATTCGTCTAGGTTGAGGTGCATCTATTAAATGAAAAAAATAAACTGAAATGCTATGAGCACAGTGTCTTGGTGTACACACACAGTGCAACTGATTGAAGGAGAATGCCACTGATGGAAAATGTGCTAACTGCTTAAGGAGGAAAGCAGTAGATAAAATGGGAGAGATGAATATCCCATCAGCCCCAGGCATGGGATTTAATTTTTCCTCTATGCGCATTTCTACTTCAGCTTGGGAAATTGATCATTTATATTCCCACACCAGGTGGAAAAGTGGAAGGGCTCATGTGCACATCGGTATGTTTGTGTGTGTGTGTGTGTGTGTGTGTGTGTGTGTGTGTGTGTGTGTGTGTGTGTGTGTATGTGTGAGTGTGAGAGCATAACTAACCACACCGAGCTCGGAACAACGATTTGCGGCTGTGATACAGTTGTTACTCGGTTAAATGATTCAGCAGTAACAGGATAAACAGGAAAAACAAAAGAAATATCAAAGCGACAGTCGGCACCGTAGCCGGGGAAAAACGGACAGAAACTGACAGGTAGATTACCGCCGTCCCCCAGGGCCGTTTAGCTCCAAAGAATAGCACGATCATATTAATCACTGCTTGATTGATCGCCACTCTCCTGGTCGACATCTCTATCATGCGTCACAAACTGCGCGCCGTACACGCACACGTGCAATCACTCCAGCCGCAGTGCTTCGGTTTCATCGCCGTATGTTTCTCCTCGGCGTGCCCGTCACCTACTCTGTCTTCCTGTGAAACCTCATGCAGCCTCTGTGCACAATACTGCAGATACACACATACAGCATGTTCAATCATGTCCTTGTCAGCTTGTTGCTCATGAATAGACATCAGGTCTTGGCGGGCTCTGTGTGCGGCGCGGTGGGAAACGATTTCTTCAGCCGCGCACGGTGACATTAAGATCACTTGACAACAACACACAAATACTCCCACGAGGCAGGGCACGGAAACATATTTGCATTGACTCGACTGCTCAGCTGTAATACCTTTGAAAGCTTTAGGGCCCTGCTGGGAGGCACAAGTGCTCAGCGTAGGTTTGAGATAATGACCTTGTTTATACTAGCGTTTAAAAAAATATTTCCTGTAATGGTTGGAAAATAATTCCCAGTTTGAACACCACAAACGAGGTGTTAATATACGTGTTACTGCTGTGGGAAATGGGTCAGTGAAACTAAAGTGGATGTGAATTTTTGTTCATATTCTCAGAGTTTGCAGCACAGACAATTGAAATAATTAACAAGACTGGAGCAAGAGAAGACTGGAATCGGGATAACATAAATCCAGTAATCGATACAAATACCTAGGGCTGGGCGATATATCAATATTATATCCATATCATCATGAGACAACATATATTCTTAGATTTTGAGTATTGTAATATGGCGCCAGTGTTGTCTCATCCTGGTTTGATATGCTGCATTAAAGAGACGTGATTAAAGTGATTTTCTGAACTTACCAGACCGTTTTAGCTGTTCTATTAATTGCATCGACCAACATGACATTATATAGATAAAAATTGATTGTATAAATATTTAGTATAAGCACCAATGATAAACCATATTGTCCCAATGCCAATATCGAGGTATTTGGTAAAAAAATATGATATTTGATTTTCTTCATATCGCCCAGCCCAAAGCAATTCCACGAATACCCAATGCCCAATAAAAATACCACAGTAGAAAAAACGAAATTAGAAAGGTGCACTGAATAGATTGCAGATCTCTATCAGGTGTGTCTGCATCAACCACTGCTTTATTGTGTGATTGAATGAATACAACCCACAATTGGCTAACCCCCCATCTAGACACCAACGGGCTGTAGGGTGTCGTAACACACGCCATTCAAACTCGCAAACAAGCGGAAATGTATGCAAGCAGTCGACTCGAGCAGTCATAGCACAATATACTTAAAATCTTGGAACAAAATGAAACTCACGAAGCTGGCTGCCTGCACAGCAGCGGCGGAATAGCAGCGATGTACTCAGCAGCGTATGTACTGCTAGTTCTGTTAGCTGATGGCCAAGCACGTACTCAGCTGTGTAAGAGTAGTGAGCATTGTCAGGGATATTTGCTATCCTCCACAGGACACCGGGAGAGTCTTGATCCCTGATCCCAGGTACTGTAGAAAGCGTGTGCCGTCATGTTTTCAGAATTTGGGCTACTTTGAAAGTATCAGTTCCCGTGCCACGGCCAGACTGCTGTTTTTTTGTTTTTCCTATTTCTTTTGTCCTGAGGGACCACTTTTTAAAGATGGCAAACCATCAATAACATATTCACAATATAACTTTGTCTGTTATAATGTCAGTCTATAGATAGTGAGAAGTGTGAATTTGTGCGTAAATAAAAGGATTCCTGACCATCTTTACTGCTATTTCCGCGTAGATCACTTAGTTTTATGTTAGTGCTCTTGAAAACGTATACACATGTAAAATACTTTATAAATAAGACCAAATAAATACATTAAGGTGGAGTAAATAGGATATCTCCTCCATTAATTTCCTTTCATTGGTCAAACAATCAGAATGTTCGTTCGCCTTTAAAATTTGATTCAATGTTACAAGCACAACAATACGAACATTCAGGATCCCTCGTGTGGCTCATGGGTGTACTGCAGATATAAATGTTAAATAAAAGACTATGAAAGAAGACCCTGATAAAATCCCGTGCCACCCGGCTGTGGGTCCCAACCCAGTCTTTGGTTATGACATATAGATTACAGCAGTAAAAGAAGCCTTAATGAAATGGAAACTTAAATTAAATACATGTATGCCATTTGAACATGCTGTTTGATATGATGTATGCTGTATGAAGGTTTTGCGAGCAAAAGCAGAATTTATAGTGTGTGAAAAATAATACATTATACCATTTAGCTTGCAAATGCAAAAACATGTTTGCATTAACATTGGCGGGACGGCAAATTGTCATGTGTACAGAGTAGACGTGCATTGCAAGTAATTATTAATTTATTGTCTTAATGAATTAGATATACAGCGGGTAAAATAAGTATTGAACACGTCACCATTTTTCTCAGTAAATATATTTCTAAAGGTGCTATTGACATGACATTTTCACCAGATGTCGGTACAACCCAAGTAATCCATACATACAAAGAAAACCAGTCCCAACTGGTGGCCTATAAAAAGAAGTCTCATTACCAAGGTGTCACACAAGAAACGTCTCATGATGGGTAAAAGCAAAGAGCTCTCTCAAGACCTTTGCAACCTTATTGAGGCAAAACACACTGATGGCATTGGTTACAGAAGGATTTCTAAACTTCTGAATGTTCCAGTGAGCACTGTTGGGGCCATAATCCGGAAGTGGAAAGAACATCATTTCACCATAAACCGGCCACGACCAGGTGCTCCTCGCAAGAGGAGTGAAAAGAATTATCAGAAGAGTTGTCCAAGAGCCAAGGACCACTTGTGGAGAGCTTCAGAAAGACCTGGAATTAGCAGGTACAATTGTTTCAAAGAAAACAATAAGTAATGCACTCAACCGCCGTGGCCTGTATGCACGCTCACCACGCAAGACTCCATTGCTGAAGAAAAAGCATGTTGAAGCTCGTTTAAAGTTTGCTGCACAACATTTAGACAAGCCTGTGAAATACTGGGAGAATATAGTCTGGTCAGATGAGACCAAAATTGAACTCTTTGGATGCCATAATACACACCATGTTTGGAGGTCAAATGGCACTGCACATCACCCCAAAAACACCATACCAACAGTGAAGTTTGGAGGTGGGAACATCATGGTGTGGGGCTGTTTTTCAGCATACAGCACTGGAAAACTTCATATAATTGAAGGAAGGATCAATGGAAAAATGTACCGAGACATTCTTGATAAAAATCTGCTGCCATCTACCAGGATGATGAAGATGAAACATTTAAGCAAGACAATGGTCCCAAACACCGAGCCAAGGAAACTCTCAATTGGTTTCAGAGAAAGAAAATAAAGCTGCTAGAATGACCCAGCCAATCACCTGACTTGAATCCAATAGAAAATCTATGGAAAGAACAAAAGATCAGAGTTCATAGAAGAGGCCCACGGAACCTTCAAGATTTGAAGACTGTGTGGAAGAATGGGCCAAAATCACACCTGAGCAATGCATGTGGCTAGTTTCTCCATACAGGAGGCGTCTTGAAGCTGTCATTACCAACAAAGGCTTTTGTACGAAGTATTAAATCAATTTCAGTAAGCGTGTTCAATACTTTTTCCCTGTGTCATTCCATTTAATTACACATAACTTAATTTCTGAACTTAATTGTTTGGGACATCTGGTGAACATTTCATGTCAATAGCACCTTTAGAAATATATTTACTGAGAAAAATGTTGACGTGTTCAATACTTATTTTACCCGCTGTATACTACTTGGTAACAGCAGTAGAAAAACATGGTGAGAAGCTGGATATTTGCATCACAGTCTGTTAACGTCATCATAAATCTAAAGTCTATAGTGTATGGACATTGTTACTGTGGTACTTATCACATACTAATAGGAGCAGCAAGAAAATGTTCAGAGGAAATGTCTCCTTGAGCAGCATTGGGTCAGAGTGGAGGATCACGACTGATCTGGATTTGGAGAAAAAAAGATTAGAAAAACATCTCCTTTTTTTCTCTTTTTTTAAGACGCATAATTGGTCTCTGCAACTTCTGATTCCGATTCAAGTGATGCCCTTGGCGGCGGCTCCCGTGAGAGTGACTCCTGGGGAGCCGGGCTAATCAGATCGCTTCGTTCTAAATTAGACCTCCAGGGAATAAAAATGCCCAAACAAACGGAAACATTAAGTGTGTTTCTTCCAACAAGGAGCGACGAGGAAGATTCCCCCTAAAGTGCTGCCGCAATTGGACTGCCTTGTCTCCAGCTCGCCTCTCTCTGTTTTTGGTACATTCTTGTCCTCCTGTAACCCGCTTCTTTTTTGCTACCTCCTTTAAATCCAGCCTTGTCTTGTCGGGCACAAACAGAGCAGCTCCAGGAGGTCCAGAAACAACAGATCACTCTCCAATCAGCTGGCTGTCATTCTGCGGCCGATACTAACTTGAGAAGACGGCCTTCCACAACGCCGCTGAGCACTGATAACCACCCATTCCAACTCCTGGGTGGCATAAAAGGTGAAATTAACTGCTACAAATTGCAAGACCCTGTTTCTAATTATGTATGAATTTTGCTCCCCCCCCAAAAAAGGGGCTTCCATTTTAAAGATTGGAACTTGCCGTTGTAATGCATATATTAATGATGTCCAAAAGTTGCTATGTACAGAGAAAACCATGTGATCACCTAATAGTAGATAAAGTATAAAAAGAAATGTGAAACGGTACAGAGCTGATTTGGAACCAGCCTGATCATTCATAGAATGCAATCTATGTATTATAGAAAACTAATGATTAAATTACATTTCTGCTGAAATCTCGGCAGACAGCTACTGTTGCTTCTCTCAGCCTTTCATGATATCCTTGTGACTGTATTCCATAACTCTCAAAATGATATGGTTTGAGTGTCAAACTGGTATAATTATCCCCAAGTTCTGTTTGCCATACAAAAAATGCCATAAGTGTAACCTTTTGACTTATATGATAGGATATATATTATGTCCAGTTATAAAATTATGATAAAAAACACTGGTCTGTAGTGGGAGCTCTTTGAAATCAACTTGGTGAAGCCATGGCACAGACGTCTGGCTCAGACTGCACATCACCTCATTAAGTTCATGTCAAGAAACATGAAGCAACATAGGCACAAGTCCAATATTCGCTGTCCTTTTACCTCCATTTTGGTCTCCAACAACTTGCGAGATAATATTTGGCTTCGCTAAATTCTACGTTATTTCCGCAGCTGCTTGCTAACTTTAGTGCAGCTTCACCACAATCTGCACCTGACCCAAATCAAGATGTTAAACTGCCTAAACCTTACCAAACCTGACAAGCAGATACTCAAACTGTCTTTGTCATTGTCAAATGTTTTATTCTGACAAGCAAACTATAGCTGCTTTTTACTTTTAGAACATACTGCAGCTGCCCTTACAAAGTACATACTGCTGCATCCTGTACGCATTCAATCAGATCATACTACTTCCTCATAATATGGAACCTTGAACTTTGACCCTCTTGCTCATATATCCGCAGCGCAGAGGATTGTGGGTCAGAATGGCCAAAAAGTTTGCCTGCTTGCATACTTCAAAAGTTCACCCGGATATTTTTGGCATACTGCATTTGACTTACTAAATCTTTTCCTGGCACACTAAATAGTAACGTAGTACGGTATTGAAACACACAGTATTTTGTGCGTCAGTTATGAGGACTTGTGCAGTGTAAAACTCAGCAAACCTTTGACAAGACGAACTGCTACAAGGATAAAAAGGCGGACAGCCCCCTTTACTGGTCCGTCTAACCGCTAGGCATCTGTGCCGCCACACTGGCACACTTCCTACAAACTGTTCTACAGATCTACAAACGCCAACCGCTGAGGTTCTGTGTGTCACGGAGGTCAAGCCAATGCCTCCGAGGTTACAGGTTTAAATATTTGGGAAATTGGCCTTGCTGCTCCTTGCATAATTTACATCACGACCAGGGGTGAGGACAGATATAGCGAGGAATATGAAAAAGGTAAGGCAGCTCCTCAAAAAAAAAAGTAAAAATCCATAATCTCAAAGCTAACAGCGGTGGTCAGAGACTGCTTGAGCACCTTGATCTTCATAATACTCGCCTCTTTTTTTTCTTCCCAGAATCAGTGGCTGCGACGCTCGTTCCCCCGAGTGTTCGAAGGAAACCAGGTTTGATATGATAATTCTGCAGCTCAGCTCTCCACTCTGCCATATGCCTGACCTCTCTGTGGGGAGAGGAATGCAGCTGGCTCTTCTCACTATTAATCAGCCTGATGGGGGAGGCGGAGGGTGGTGTTTGCGGCAGCGTCGGGATGGGGGGCACTAGCTGGAGCCGGATGCTGGCCAACATTGCATTACACACACGGCCACAACCGACTTCTACATGGGCAAAAAAAACCTAAAAACAACAGCTGGCTCAGCATCCTCCTGTTCTCCTTGCTCGCCCTCTTACCTCCTCCGTGCCTCCTTTGCCCCTCTTCTCCCCCCTCGCTCGTCCGTCGTCACCTCCTTCCTTCTCCTGTTAAAAGCCTCCAACATCCATCACTCCCCTCAGCCCCAAATACACTCAGCACGGAGAGCAGCGGTGACGGCCCAGCAGGGCGAGTCCACGAAGTGGGCGAAATATGAGGAAATCAGGAGCGGCTAGTGTCTCCATCCATCAGCCTGCTCAGGTGAATCCAGGTGAAAGCTCTGGTCCCTGATTGATTTACCTGTTGATTCCACTTCAGTCATGGCGGAGAGATGGACATGAAGGAGACTAGACAGCCCAGAGAGAGCGGTATAAACCTTGAGGAAACTGAGAATATGGATTGTGCAGAGATGATATCGGGCAATAAGAGCAGAAACAGTGAATATAGAGGAGGAAATGTATCAAATAGCATAAAGGAACATAAATCAATGAATAAAGGAATTGAGCAGCACAAAAAAGAAATGTTTCGTTTAAATCCCGCCTAATTTGAATATTGATTTATTTGTTCAGTGTTGGTGTCCAATAAGAGAAGCGGCCAAACAAGGATTTACTGTTTCCAATGTTGGCACTTGTTCTACTAACAGTAGATTGTACTCTCATAGCACAGTAATCAGAGTATTGCTACCCTTTGTAGTGACGTCCACAAAACAGTTCTGTTCATACCTAAATCGCATAGTACACAATAGAGCAATAATTTAATGTCTTACTTTTACCAGAAAGGTGCATGATGACCAACAGCTCATGGCTACAATTTGCATTATTCAAAAAAAGGTTATGCCCTTTTAAAAGAGCTGATTCATGTGAGTTGTGTATGTGTATGTGCAATAAACATTGAGTTTGTTATTTGGAGCATTAAAAAGGGGTAGGATCATATGTTTACTTCTGCTTAGAACTTTTCCGGACATAAAATATTTATGTACTTGTTAATTTTATTTAGAATTTGCCGTGTATGTTAAATGTTTATTTTATAGGTTATTCTTGTTTAAATTTCTCCTTATTTGTAATTAAAGCTGTCGCGGTGAAGGAATTTTCCCCCTGCGGTGATTGACTCAACAGCTCAATATGTGGTCCTAATTTATCCTTATCTTGATTGTTAGGCCTTTATTCTGTGTGGCTGTGTAGCAACAAGGCTGTAAAGCCTTGTGCAACAGCACAAAGTATATAATCCTCCAGGCTTAATATTATTATTATTCTTATTCTCCTTCTTCCGTACAAAAGTTTGCCGCGTAACTCCCATCGCAGCGTTGCAAGCACATGCGTAAAAAATACATCAAAATGTGCGGCCTGGTCGGGAATCGAGTGCTATTTCTCTGCTAAGAGATTCGCCCAGCAGTTTCCCGGGAACGGGTAAAAACGGCGAGAAATTTCCCCATAGAGATGAATGCGTTTTGGGCGTGGAGAGAGCTTAAAAGCACTCAACTTTGGGCCCAGACTGACTCGTCATACTTTAACGTAAAAAATTGATTTAAGGTTTAAAACGTGAAAAAAACTCTGGACTATATTGGGCCAAATGGGCATTTTGATAGCTAGCACAGATTTCATGACATCAGAGTTTAAGTTTCAGGAAAATTTAAGCCTTTTTCAGAGTTTACAATGGGTGTGTATTGGATGGAATGTTCAGACCTAGAGCACGTGATGTCATAGTTAGAGTGAAAGGAGCTTCAAAATCTGGTGAAATTGTTTTTTTAAAATTGCCAGAATTCCCACAATTTTCACTCTTCAGGCATATGTTTTGGTTCAAATTGTAGATAAACTTGTCCTAGTCGCAGCCATAACACTATGGAATCCAACAGTCTTACACATTTGACTCCATGTGCCTGAAAGCAACATGAACTCCAACCAACTGCTCCATTAGACTCCATGTTAACTCTGACGACAATTTCTCAAAGAAAGCAGATGGTACCAGTTTTCTAACCTGCTCTGAAGCGCATATTTTTTAAAACAACAAACATAAAAAGTACATCTCTGCGTTCGTCAGAGTGTTAGCTTTCATAAGATAAGAATATATTTTCCATTGGAATTATGGTTTTAGGGCTGCACGGTGGTGTAGTGGTTAGCACTGTCGCCTCACAGCAAGAGGGGCCAGGGTTCAATTCCCGGGCCAGACAACCTTCTGTGTGGAGTTTGCATGTTCTCCGTGTCAGCGTGGGTTCTCTCCGGGTTCTCCGGCTTCCTCCCACAGTTCAAAGACATGCAGCTTAGGTTAATTGATGACTCTGAAATTGCCCGAAATTACTTTTTTTTTTCAAATGTACCTCAAATGAACCCCAAACTAACCCTAAATGAACCCCATTGATACAGCTGTCTCAGAACTGTTAATATATGCAAAGTCTTCGGGCAGTAGCAGCCACACAGTCAAAATGTCTTGCGGAATTTTCTAGTTAGGCATATTGTTGCTTTTTAAAATGATAAAAGTAAAAACTAAAACTAATTAAATACTTGTTTATTGTTGAATGCGGAACACAGAAGGGCAATGAGGCGCAGCAGGTTTTTTTCAGCTGAGACTCCTTTGTTGCGTCTGGTTGCGATGATACAGAATATCAGCAATAGTCAAAATTTCAGCACAAGGAAGAGAACTTGATCTGGATGAAGGGAAGGCTGAGTCACCGAGGGAGATGGGACGGACCCCCGGATCTATTTGTATTCATTTCTCCTCCATTTGTCAGCACTTGTACATGTAGGATGTGACGGTTGGTCTTTATGGTATTTGTCCCGCCCCTCGTCCTTTATGATGGGATGGCTTGGTAAGAAAATGACAGTGACAAGTTTAGCATTGCACACAATATTTTGAATTTTTCTAACCCTTGGCTACTATAATTAAAAACACCAAATATACAGCGCTCAGCGTAAAAATAGACCTTCAACGCCTGGTCGTGCTGCTAGCATTTGTAGGAGTGTAAATATGCGGCGCAAAGAACAAAAAAAACCCAAAAAACATAGCGTTTGCCGTCTGCTTGTCTATAGTGCGCTTTTGCAAAATTGTGTTTTCTGCCACCGCCCAATTTGTAACATGTTTGAAATAAAGAGATTGTTATAAGTTCTATTTACTGAAGTGACATAAAATGTGATGACCTCTGCTACAATACAGATGTCACCTGCGAATAATTTGAACCAAAACTTTTCTTCCCAGTTAAAACATTTTTTTTTCAATAAAAGGTTTGAATGGATCCTGGCAGTTTGTCCTCGGCCTGGTTTTGCGCAGACTGAAGACCAACTGCCAAAACAAAATGCTCTGATGAATTTGTATTCCTCTCTGGTAAACCGTTACACAGTGTATATGTCCAGGGCTTTTATTATGAAAAGTAAGAACAGAATGAGTGGATCTGGTCTGCACTGCTTTTGTCAAGGTTAAAAAAGTAATCAAGTTCCAAAATGTCCGTTCCAGACAACGTGATGGGTCTCTAATAATATTGGAATGTGATTAGATGTTGAGTTATTTTTACCATCTTTGAAATATTGTCAGTCAGTAATTACCAAACTCTGTGACATCTAGGAGGCCAACACAGTCTACTATGGCTCAACTAGCATGGAATCATGCATGAACCATTGAATTGAGGGTTTTTTTCTGCTCCATTGTGTCAACATGGTGTGAACACTCATGTTGCTTTCTTTATGTGCTGTGTAACGTCACAATCTCCTCTGAATATGGCACTGGGACGGTCTACAGGTATGCCGGTGTATTATCAACCATCTGCCTGACGCCATTTCCAGTTCAGGTCGGTCCCAGTCAGACCATAAAAGCTGGTTTAACATCTCACCCACACGGTGAAGTATTATGGGCACGTTTAAGCTCTTCCAGAACTATCAGTGTTGTCATTTGTCACAAGGTAGTCGTCTTGTTGCGTCTGAGTATCTGTACAATACACCAGAGGACGGCCTTGAATGGGCAGGGCGGCTATAAAGCAGCTGCCTCAGCCTCCATATGGATGAAAGAGAGATGGAGAACAACAGGGATGTCGGAGCGTGAGCGGCTCCGTTTCAAATTGATGATTGAAATTTTACAGGAATTTACATTTAAAGTCCCTCGATGCGTTTTCAGTTTTGTTTAATCAAGCTCCCCAACAGCCACACAAGGTTTATCGGTTTAGCTGACGCCATCAAAATGAAGATTCGTCTAACTGTTCGGTTCATATTGCTCAGACAAGACTGACAGAGACACAGGACAGAGGGACGGGGCTCTTCTTGGACGTCTTCCACAGGCTTTTAGAAAAGCTCCCCTGTGTTTTACTATTGGAAATATTTGCTTTTGGGAAGGTCTCTTTTAGCGAGGAGGACACAGCATCAGCCTCGGGGCACGGTATGATGTCAAACAGATGGTCTGCTGTGATTTGTGTCTCGGTGGTCGGTGTGGAGATACCACAGCTTTATTCAAGATAGCAGGTGGTGTTAGTTTTTTTTCATGCTGACACACATGCCTTTTCACATTTATTTTACCAGCTTTGATTAAAGCCCTGAAAACACTTTTCATGCTGGGATCCTACTTGAACACTATTTTTCTTCCAACAGTTTTAGTTATTTCACATCTCATCACGTAAATTTGAGCGGTTTCCACGGTCTACAATGCAAAATGCTTCCTCAGTTTGTTTTGCCCTTTTCACTGCACCCTGCTGTCTTTTATTTTTGTTTGTCTTAGATTCAAAACTCGTGTTACCGTTGCTCCGTTTGCTCTTGCATCAGACTTTTTTTTCTTAAATCTCAAGAAACCACACAAATGCCTCACGCGTTAACGAAGCCGAATCACCTCCGGGAATGTCATCGTCTCCCTAAAGGTGGCACGTGGGCGCGGAGGCATCGGAGGGAAGCAGACACCACACAAGAGTCCGGACATGGTTAGGATTCCTCTCAGGGACTGGGATATGAAATATTAACCTTGTTTTCCGTCCTAATTGGCTGAAGCTTCTGAGAAGGTGAGAGGTGAGGTTGAGAAAGCACTTTGAACATGGCGAGGAGGAAAATAGCGGGCGACATTACTCATTAGCTCAGAGGTTGAGCTTGCGGCAGGACGCTTCGCCTGTGAATACGAGAGGTCACATTAAATTAAATTTTGTTACGTTTTTTCCTCTTCTAGCAGTTCCCTATCTTCATTGATTAGTCTGCTGCAGATGCTTCAGCATCACAACCTGTACCTCTTGTGTCTGGACGAGGGCCTCCTAACCTACAGAAATAAACACATTAATAACGTAAAGATATTGGATGATGAGAATGTGTGACTAACTACTGTGATTCTAATTAAATTGGTATTCATTGTTTTGATTCATTTCTGAACTTTCAGAGTTAAATATTTATTATAAGTGTAACAGTTCGAGAACACGACCACACCTGTACTTTCTCTGTGAACACAAACCCACACATGCACAAAGGTTGACAGCAAACACAACGCCCACTCGAGCTTGGTTCATTAATTTAATTCATCACTCCACATTCAGATTATACTTTTTCTACTCCTCTCTTTTGGCGCGTCACCTTTTTATTTTTCCTTTTGCGGAGGTTCATCTGCCTCTATGGGTTTACTATCTAACTGAAGAGTTTGAACATCTTAAATTTTCTCTCCTAAGGTTTTTTTTAAGACAAAGTTTAATTGACATAGATGTAAGAACTTTAGGTAAATATGGGCTCAAAGCCTTAAATTTAATTGAATCCTTCCTTTTTCTCCAGACAAAAAAACCCTCTGTCTCGGCAGCACCATTCATTTATTGTCCTTCACCGTGAATTATTACAGGGGGGGAGAAGAAGGGAGCCATTAATTAGACAGGGATGTAAGATGTCTCAATGCCAGCCATTTGTCTTGCAAGTGATTACTTAGAGAAAAGCTTTTTCCCTTTGATATGTGGCTGAAAGCCACCGTATTCTCAGGTAGATGTACGGGAATGAAGATAAAGGGAGCGCAGCGCATCATTCAAAAACACACAGACCCAAGGCTGAGATCGGTTTAACCACAGTGGCCACAGAATTGTTATTATCCAAAACTCTGTTACAGTGACCACAGACATCAGAGCACATCATTGAGTCAGCATCGTGTATCGATTCAGGTGAAATATGAACCCATTTGAGTGGCACTTTTTTCCAGCTTTTTTGCTGAAGATCCACAGGAATCCCTCTTGAAAACCACTATTACATTGTGGAAATGCAACATATTATGAGAATTTCAATGCAGTAAATTAAATTGTCCTCTTCCAGGGATACATATGATCATGCAATTATAATTATAGTATGATGAATTAGTGCCTTTATGCATTCAAGGGGGGTGGGGGGGGATCTTATATCTAAATAAGTAAAAGTATCTCCTGTTTTATATCATCCAACAGGAACAACTGGATTATTAAATAGGAAAGATCAGCTAACTACACATTTGAAAACTCACTTACTTTGGGCAGTTTGGCATCCACTAACTTCTCTGGGAAGACTGCCAGAGTGCAGTATGATTACAAAGACAAAAAGAACAAAAAAGAACATTATGCAACCGAGCAATCATGACCTTTTTCTTTATTTAAGTTGCTAGGGATGCAACGATATCAATATCTAATACTGGGCCAATACTAACACATATCTGTATCCTTTATCACTGACAATTGGGCCAATCTACATTACATACTGGAATTTTAATTCCTGTGTAAGTTTTAACCAATTGTTTTTGCTGCAATAAAGAAGTTGACACTTAAATCCAAACCAAGTAAATGTGTGAATTATTATTTTTGATAATACATACCAATTATGTAAAATAAAATCTGTGAATTTGTTATTTTTATTTGGATTTAAATGATGTTTAAGTCAAGCCTGGTGTTGTCTTACACATGAAAGAATGTTCGTAGTAACTTCCACACAGTGAGGCACACAGCTGCTTGATTAAACACTGGTTTCTGACTGGTACTCTGTATCGGCCAATACTCATAGCCCAGGTGTCGGGACTGAAAAAGTCGGATCTGTACATCCCTAGAAGTTACAGTGTCAGTGTGATCAAATTTCTCTGGTCCCCAGCCTGTTCACGGCTATTTGTAACTTTGACAGTGCTGTCGCTCGCAGTTTATACCTGACTAGTGAAACACTAAATGTTCCCAAATATCCAATGAGAGCAGATACCAACAAATGTTATTTCTCAGATCACGCGATTAATAGCATCAACAGTGCGACACATTGACAGAGCCAGAACTTCTTGGTGTTAAAAGAACACTCAAATCATAAATGGAAGTCAGCACTTTCAGCTGGAAATGATGGTTATATTTCAAATGTTCCTGAGTCTGCTGCGTCTCCGACTATGTGTGTTCATGTATAAACCTCTCTGCCTGCCTGGAATTGGCTTTTCAGCAATGATTAGAGCGCGGGCATGGCTACAGAGCAAGGACGTTCTGAACATACTAATCCACTCAGAAACATGGGCATCGGTCTCCCACACAAGGGTGATGTGTAGTAGACAATGAGGCTGAGAAGCAATGCAGAGCTGGCTGCGTCGTGCGCTAGATATTTAGGATTCCAGACGAACTGAATGTGCTTGATTCTTCCACAGTAACATTTCCTTTTAACTAATAGATGACATTATTATCACCTCTTCTGTGTCTATGCCTGTCCCTCTCATTCTGTCTCTACCTTGGTGTTTTCCTCTCCATCCCCATCTCTCTGTCTGCATCGCTCTCCCTCTGCTTGCTGTATTGCTATCAGCACCAAGTCAGAAATGTTCCCGTTATTGATGCACACCAATGCACAGCCTCTGACAGGAGCAGACAGCATGAAAAGAGAAGCTGCTGAAATAAATACATATGTAATGAGGGGAAAAGGGGCCGCCAAATGGCTTGCCAATTTGTGTTTGTCAAAGGCTGAGCTGGGGTCGCATTGACTTATAGATCTATAATGGATCCACTTCTTATGTCATTTAGAGGGGTCCTGCGCAAGTCGTCACACGCTCCCCACCGCCGCAGTCTCTTTGGAGAGGTACTAGATTAGAGAGGTGCCCAGTTTTCTTCATTATAGAAAATTGTTTTGTCCAAGGGAGACTCAGAGTCACTCCGGCTGTCTTCACGGGGGGAAATTGCATGCCATCTCAGCTGACGGCTTTGCAAAGGTAAAAGATACAAGCAGGAGCTGCCAAGTCGAGCATCTCAACAGCAATTTCTGCTCTGCGCAAAAGTAGAGTGACTGCACTCACACTAAGCCATTAAACTCTACTGCTACTTTCAGGTGGATTGCAGTGCATTACAGCCAAAAATGTCCAGACATATGGTTCTATCTTTAACTCCGTAGGTATTGGGCACAGTGCGGTCGCACCCAAGAGGAGGGGGAAACACTATGTTATTTAATTTATCTTTCACACCCTCACAGTAGTTAAAATATAGTCTTGCATCTCCAGAGAGCGGTCTCCAGACATTATCATCCTGGTAAAGGACAAAAAAAACAAAAACATTTGTGATGCGTCTTTGGCGGCTCTGAGCTCAGGATACAGTGATCATGCTTTTGCTAAATAGTTAGCGATAGGGGAAGGGAAAGCTGGCCGAAGTAACTGGCCAACGGCAGGCTTAATCATACAGAATATATCCGAAGAGTCAGACTAGTCAAACTACCAGTGTCTTTATGTCCATGCTTGTTAGCTAGCATTTAAATCTATACATGCTTAATTTTACTGAGCAGAGCTTAAACGCATCGTAACACGAGTCGATGCAACTTCCGTGAACGTTAGCCGTTTAGCTCTGTACTGTCGGCAGACAAGCTGGTCACTGTGATTACTCTGAGCATCATGCATGGGAATGAATTACAATATAATTAAAGTCTGATCTAGTTAGTCCTTCCAAATGTTTTTAAGGTTGTTCGTCAACGGCTCAATTTGATTCGAGTCAGAAATGTGTCACCAGCAAAACCATTGTTTTCTTATGGTACCGCTCACCTGACATGCGTTCTTGCACGTTTTTCCGGCAGTTTTTAAACTTCCATAATTAAACATTCCCGACTTTTCGACGCCAAGCACAGCGTCGCACCGCTCGTCATGATGGTTGATGTGGTAGTGCTGGCAAGCTAGTTAGCACTTTATGGTAAATCAAATTTGGATCACCTGGTTGCACATGCAGCTCAGCTCGCACGCACGCCTCAGTGTATTCAGCCCCTTACAGTTGTAAGAAATGGTGAGTTTTATGTCTGCTTTACTCACCGACACGTGTGTGTGTGTGTGTGTGTGTGTGTGTGTGTGTGTGTGTGTGTGTGGCTGTGAGGTTACGATCTGTGCCGCTGTGTGTGCCAACGTAAAACTATCATGTGGCGGCCGTAAAATACGACCGGCAGATGTTTTGCCACACAGTTTTAAGTGTTGCCATTTGTCTTTAGACAAAGCCCAGATGACACATCTTACAACCTAGATCAATGCAAGCAACGTTTAAGACTTGTGAGAAAGCATAAAGCTCACCTTTCTCTTCACTTGTCGAAGTTTGCTTTTGAGTATAGAATGGGCTCATTGTTGACCCTTGTGGGAATAAACAACCTCTGTAAATGCAGTGCTCACCAACTTTGGGCAGAACGTGTTCTCTGCCCTACAGGCCATTTGTTCAGTGTTTCCTAGTTGAGAAAGTAGTAAAGCCTCAGCATCTCTCCTACACATACTGTATACAAGGTCGGTCAAAGAACTGTTGTTCTTTTCTGTCAGCATTATTGGATATTAATTTCACTTTGTTGAAAAGTCGATTATGTAAGCTTTTAGAATTATAAAAATATTGAGCTCTTTCTGCTTGAGTCACAGAGACATTCAAACAAATGAGTAAATTAGTTCCATTTTAACAAAAGAAAACCACGTATTTGTGCATGCTTGTTGCGTCATGGCTTGTAGATATGTTGGAGATCTCTAGGAAACTTTTGAAGAGCTTTTCTGTATTCACATCAGTTGGAAAAAAACATAGTCTCTTTGGAATAGTAAGGAACAAAAGCAAGAAACTACACCAAGCTATTATTTTGTTACCACAGCTACATTAATGGATCTGTCAACACAATCGGTCAGCTCAGACGTCATACCTAAAGGCCTTTTGTTCTGTATGCTTGATCTAAGCCAACAAGCCATAGTATAGAGGATATTGTGTTGTAACCTTGTCAGTGCATTAGTTACAGTATATTTCTATTAAACAATAACACATTGGTGGTGGTGTTGTTTTTACAACACTTCCCGTAAACTAATCCATAGAACTAGACCATTGTACGTTTATCTTATATACTGTGCTCTTTTACCATTTAGCCCTGGTAGAGCGCTAAAGGTATTTTAGGCTTTAGACATGTTGCTGTACACGGGAGAATGCTGCGATCTTGTTTACGGCGGAGCTGAATTCAGCTGTGGAAATTGTTGATGTAACAGTTTCAATCACACAATTTCCTCACAGATTCCATTCATTCTGCATTATCGTGGAGAAGTCGTCATCCCCTTTTGAGCCTTTAGATTCCCGGCAAGTCTTACTATTACTTCTTAAATTGTTTTACACGGTTTAATCTGAGTATTTACAAGCAACTAGTTGAGCTGAGAAAACAGAGCTTTATAAGTATTGTTTATTTTAAACATTTCTCATGAGAATGAACCAAAAAATACAGCTTTGCAGGAAGACAGCATGAATATGACAATTGCTACATCCACATTTCATCAAATACTTATGTTGATGCATGAATTTATTAGAGTGGACAGCGATACACAAATTGAACCTTGAAACTGAAGATTTCCCATTAGCTTCCTCTACCACAATAATCACCAACGCATTTCACAGTTGTTTCTCTTTCCCTGAATTCATTCAGCAGCGGTGAGCCAAGACGAGTAAGCAAATTACCAACACCGCCAGAGGAAATTAACGTAAAACTGTAAGTCTGCCTAATTTCCCCTCTAAAACTAAAAATAAGAGTAACTGAAATGCAGAAATATATTGCTTTTATTATGATAAATTACCCAAGGAAAAGTGGTTTAAGGATGTGTGCTACTGTTGTAGTCAGATCACAACTGAGACAGATGTGGAATTAGAGTTTAAATTACCTGAAATTGCCATTCATTAACCGAAAATACAAAGTAAAAGTGGATTAAACATTGTGTTTAATCCCCACAATGTAAAAGTATTAGCAGACCAGCTAACTATCTTACAGTAAGCTGAAAGGAGCATTCCTTCTTATTTCTCGACTGTGTGGAAGCTGCCCCTGGATGCTACAATATCAAAGTTTAAGCTAACGTTAGCAACTCTGTCCTGCTTTTCATTCGATTAGGGGGAAAAACTACGATTCAGATGTCATGTTCACTAAACAGTAGCATGCCTATCCACCCTAAAATCCTTTCTTTTGTACAATTGAATGAAACTCACCATTTGAACAATAAATAAGGAATCTAACCTGTGTTGCTTGTCTGTCAAATGTAAGCCAGACCGCTATGAGAACAAAATAATAGTCTAATCTGTGGTGAGAATGCAGACTTTTGGGACGTGCAGCTAGCCTCATATCGGGCTGATACTGAATCAAATAGCTGCATCTGGTATCCTTGACAATGGGACCAATCTATTGAAATCAATTCTATGTTTACATCTGCTAATGTCATATCTTCAGCAGCATGCCGGTAGGCTGCATAGCTGAGGGAGCTAACAACAAACACGTCATCTCTTTGGAAGTATTTCACTCTTGCTTCACCAACAAGTTCTACAGCTACTTGCAACATCTGCAAATCTAATATTTCGAGGGATGGCAGTAGCACTGTAGCATAAAACACAACCAACTTAATTAAGCAGCTCCAGAAGAATCTTGTAGAAGATTTCCAACAAATTTTGAAGATATTTTTTAAATTTTTCCCACAAAGTTGGGAAAGCAGTGTTTAAGTGAAGCCAAGATGTCCCCCTCACACATGAACGAATGATCCCATCCTTTCATGTGTAAAAGTAAGTAAACTTGAATCATCAAAGCGTTATATGTCTTTTTTCACCTTCTCATCACACTATCGTTAGCTTAATGGGTAGCTAGCTAGCCGGGTGAACTAATGGCTGGAAATGAGAAGCTGCTTTGGTCTTCCTCTGTCTGACATGAAACAGCTTTTGTTTCAAAATTTTCTAAGAATTTAATGAAGTGGTGTATCTGCTACTCTTTTCATTGTAACCTTTATGTTGTGCGAGAGGGCAGAGATGGCTGAGATTGTCCCTGGTTTGGCCCGTCTTCCTGTGACGTCAGCCTGGTGTTTGTGACAAGGCTGTATTCATTTAGCAACAGGGACCTACACATTCTCTCTCAAAGCCTATTTTTGTTCAAGCTGTCAATATTCACAGCAGATGGAAAGTGCCTCTCACAGACTTGGTACAAATGAGCCGACAGTGGAGTTGCCAGGGCAACAAGCACCATGATCCCTGATTGACGAACGACAAATTGCAACCGAAACATCAGGAAGTAGCTGGTGCTGCAGGCACACGCACCCGCAAGAAGAATCCACGCTCCCCCCACGTATCTGCCCACGGCTGCTGCACATCCCGAGCATCCAAATTGCGTGTTGTTTTTGGAGCAAATGGTAATTTCTCAGAGTAAATACAGTGAGCGACAGTGGGTATTTTTAGCTCGTAGATAAATCAGTCAGTCAGAGATACATTATACAGTTGTACACTGCAGCACGGTCCGTCTGGAGATATGACTGTGCATGGTTTACAAACAGCCTGCACTTTGCTTCAGTGGAGAGCGAATAGGATCCCTGTGGACAGAGCCAAAGAAAAAAATCACACACACATCCAAGTCCATATTTTAGGCAGTACAAGAGTACCTTACATGACTTTTTTTTCCCGCCCGCTTTCTGCTAGCTGGAAGGCAAGAAAAATAGAAAAACCACAGCAACATTTCCTGCTGACGGTACTACTACTCCCCCCTGCTCTCTCTCTCTCTGTCTGTCTCTCTCTCAACCACACACACACACTCACACACTCTCTGGCTGTCTGATTATCTCTCACTCTTCCTCTCTTTCTGCCTCCCTCCCTTCTCTGTCTCCTCTGACATCAGAGAAGCGTTGCGGCATCACCCGAAAGCCTCGCTATAATGTACGCTGACTGGATCTCACGCCTGTGCCCCCATCACTGGAAAAGACCTTTACAACACACACACACACACGTAACCACACACACTCCCTGAGACGTGTACACCTGCTTTATACCGCCTGCCTTTTACCCCAGCGTCGTCATGCTATTCATCTTGTGCAGCAGCTCATGGACGCAGTAGAGTAGGGGGGCATTACAGGAGATCTGGGACGAAACTGTCTTCATTCATTCCCTCAGCCTGGCTGTGAAGCCCCGGACGCTGGTTAGAGTCCCTGCCTTCCTCTTTGCATGTCTTCCTCCTCGTCTATCTTTTTCCTCCTCGTCCATCTCTCCCTTCCTGGCGAGCCGGTGCATTGCGTGAGCAGCCTTGCAACTCCGCCGCAAAAGAACTAATGGCAGCAGAGGCCTTTATCTGGCAGGGGAACAGGATCTCATCTACAGAGCTGCCCCCGGCTACATAAGCCTACACACACACACAGACATACATTAAGCCTCACCAATGCACTCAAGAGCGGGAGGGAAATAGAAATTCAATTCCAAAGTAGCCTCACAGAGAGACAACAGGGGGAGGCTTTGTTTGTTTGTTCCTTTTGTTTTCCTCTCCCCCTGCCTTGTTATGTAGCACCTTGAATATCAAAATTAATAAGGAAACATGATTTGCATTACGGCGGTCAGTCAATGCAAAAAATACAAAATAAGTTTGTTGATGATGAGCAGAGACACAGCCCGGCGTCAGCATACACAACTCGCAGCAATGTGTCACAAGTTCCATTCAAATTTAGACGTGCCGGGCTAAAATGATTGGCTCTTTAATTAATTGCATTATCATCAGCAAACACAGTGATTTTCTCCCAGCCATGAAAGCTCCTGAGAGAAGGCAGATATAATGTAGCCGAGGCCACTCCACTCAGCCACTGCAGGGGGAAATCAACAGGCGCGGGGCTGCCACATAGTCACAGTGCCCCCTACTGGCCGACACAGCGTCGACACCCTGATAGAGCATTACCCTTGGCACCACATCCAGCAGCAAGAAGCCAAGGGCTGGGCATTTGTGCACACAGCCATGGAACACTCATAGCATCCCTTCAGAAAAGGATTTTCTGCCAAGTGTTTGGCAGTCCGTGCAGCGCTCATGCATACTCAATTTCAGGGTTGCATTTGATATAAAACAGCTTTGCATGATAGTGGGATGCGAATGTGTACCATTGAGATGGAAAATATTCAGCCTGCCATGTAAATCATTTGTGGGATGCAAGGGGAGGGCTGAGTCCTGGAGGTTCAGAGGTTTACAGTACACAGACTGATATGGGTATTGTAAAAGTGTTGTCCGAGACAGAATTTACAGATTTATGTTTTCCTCGAAATCTCCATTAGAACGAAATGTTTTCTATGAATTTTTAACTTGACAAGAGCCAAATTATTGCAGTTTAGAGACCAAAATCACCATTAAACATCCGGATTTGCATGTCGACTCTGCTGGCAGGTCTTCTGGAGGCAAATGGTGAAGCTGCTCCATTGACACTGAATAATGGAGCAACCGCAAGAACACTGTGTGTTAGCAGCTGTGAGATTTCACGGCGATATCGGGACATTTTGAGACTCACAGCTGGAAGCTACTGCCATATGAAACTTAGTTGGACTGGATGACCCAAACTAAAACAATCAGTGTCAATAACAGAATATTAGCTCAACAGCCAAATCTTTAAATAAAAGTCTTTATGCTATGATCTACAGAAAAAATAAAATGTCTATGCCTGTGGGTCATGACTGAACTATTTGGAGTCATTAGAATGGAACAATGTTAATTCAGATTTAAAGTGAATATTCGTTTAACCTCTGCCTCACGGGCTCTGCTTTTAAATATAACGACTGTCCACATTAATACTCCTCGAAACAGGCATGCCAGACAGACTTGTTCTGCTAAAACGAACCAGTTTGTTGGGAAACAGCAGCGGAGGAATGGGCATATGGTCGAACTGGGCAGAGCATATGTCCACAGTACTCATGCTCGACTCTATGTCCACAAACATGGCAGACCCAGGCCAACATCCCCGGGGGAAGAGTCTGCTCCTTGCTTCTTTCAAACAACTCCCAAGTGTTAGGAGTGTGCAATGCAATATAAGCCTTTGGAGTGAGAGTAGCCTATAGTAGAAATGCAAAAATGCAACATTAACAATCATGACCACATTGTGCATTATGTCCATGCAACATTACTCACTAGAATAGCTGCAGGGCTGTTTTACTCTGCTGACAACATCCTCCTACGATCTAAACATAAACTTGGCCTGTATGGAACATTTTTTGAATCGCTGTTAGCGATACGTTAATCTCTATAGGTAAATAGCAATTTCTGTAAAGTGTCCACAATGAGGGATTGGCTAATTTCATCCATTTGTTTTCTACTGACAACTAGAAGCATATGCAACCCTATGAAGATAAATTAGTAAGATATAGTTGCACTATATTTGCTATTTTATACATGAGTGATATTAGAAAGTTGTCTTATGTTTATTAATGGTCCATGATGGATTTTTTATTTCCGCACTGAAAACTTCTATTCACATGCAAGGTGTCTTTTATCAATTATAAAAAACCAAAAAGAATGAAAGAAAAATTTAAACAGCTCAATGATTTGAAATTAGAGAAAAAGACAGAAAGAGAGATAAAGATGATTAAGTTGATTTAATGAGCTACCAGAGGTCATTAGGATGTTGTAGCGGCATAAGTCATAGAATATATAACAAGCCAAGTAATGGTGTTAAAATATTACATCCGACAGTGAGGTGTGCATATGCAAACCTATGACTAGCAGCCCAGAGTGCAAATATGAGTAAAATCCATTCTAAAACACATCAGTAGCCAGTGTGAAAATAGTGAGAAATGAGAAATCTGGCTGCACAAAAAAAAACAACTGGGTCCATGCAGCACAAATCCACATTTGAAGACAGTAAACTGAGGTTTGTTGTTGTGGTTAACTCTCCAGAGGTGACTGGGCCATTAATGATGATCTATTGATTTATCAGTGTTCAGTAAATATTATGTGATGCAGATAAAAATACAACTGATCGTATTCCACAAAACAATGATAATCTGCGTTGTGTCATGCTTGACATGCGGAGGGTATATTGAAAACAATAATGGCTCAAGTGGTGAACCCTGGGGAACTGCCAAACTGGAATAACAACAGGAAAATGTGTTTTTTTGAAGATTACTTATTAAAATAACATGTAAAAAAATATAAACGTTTAAAATGGAGAATATGGTGTTTTCTTGCATTAATTAATAAAAGTCAATTCCGTGATTATTTGTAGCATTTTGTGTTTGTCATGTTTAATGCTAGTGTGAAACTTAACCAAGCCTCAAGACCTAAGACATTGTTATTGTTACTTTCTATTATCATTATCATTATTAACATCTATTCATTTACTATTCTTATGGTCTCTATGTCCTTTCATTAAACTTGTAACAATGAGTAAAACCAAAATACTGAAAACCAAAATAGGTGGCCTTAAGAAAAAGATAGGAGACTGCTTTGCCATATCTTTGCACATCGTACAGCACAGTGGCTCTTTAAACTGGAGCTGTTTCCTGAAAAGAGTACTGTTTTTTGTAAAACCAACAAAGCTACCAGGATCCAACACCTCCTCCTCCCCGGCTGAAGGAGGAGCATCGCTTCTCCTCTGTATGTTCGTTCCAGTCAGCAGGTTCACATGGACACCATCCAACTTCCCTGCAGTCTGCGGGGGGGACATAAGGTCTCTGCAGTAATCTGTTACCATTTCTTTTACAATCCAGCAATTAACTTCACCCGGTGACAAAAATGATTTTTCTCAATGTAATCTAATTAGGAAGTGATTTTCATTTTGTTAAAAAACACCCACAAAGGCCCCCATGGGGATTCAAATTATATGTAATTGAAGTTTAATGGGTTTCGGTGACAATAACAGGCAGCAATGAATATTAATATTTTAATAAGACAATAGCGGTCTGTATGGGTTTAAAATCTTAAGTGTTGCCACAGTTTAACATACAAAAGGCCGAAAAAAGTCATCTGCAAGCAGCGGTGTGACCTGCTGAGAGGTGACAGAAGGACACAAGTTTATTCAGGCTCAGTGTCACAGTTCAGCCAAACTCAATGCAAAAACAGATGGTGCACTTAGGAGTAGAGGCGACACGGGGAGACACAGAAAAGCCATTGCAGCAGCCTCACACTCTTTCTTTTTTAGAGCAGAGTGTAATTATACAGGCAGAGTCAGCTGAGCTCCATGCTGTTTGTCAGCACCGCCTTGCTTCACGCTCTTCCACTTCCACACATTCACGCCGGTAGATTCCCATTACAACCCTGTGCTGTTACTGTCAGCCACTGAGCAATCTTACTGGAGCAAATGATGATCAAGTGCCTTGCTCAGGAGCAGGAGATAATTGCTGAGGGGAGACAGAATCTTAACTTCCCAAGCTTAAAGTTCTCCAAACTTGTGGGATTCAAACCAGCTACCTAGTCGCACATTTCCTTCTCCAATCTTAGTGATTCCAAAACAAGAATACTTGTACTCCAGAGGATACTTCTGGAGTTGTAAGTTGTTACAAGAGTTGTAACACACAAGTTGCAATGAAAGTGCGTGTTGCTTTTTGCTAGCTGTTTAGAATACTAACAGAAGTTGGAACTCATGGTTGAAATATAGAACTAAAAGTAATGAATAGTTGGTTGAAATACTAAATTAAAGCAATGGATAAATGATTGAAATGTATAACTGAAAGTAAATAATTAAGTTGTTTGAAATATATAACTGAAAGTAATGGATAAATGGTTGAAATGTCCAATTTCTGCTACCTCAAGTGGTAGCTGTATGAATGCAAACTTGACCAAACTGAACAAAACATTGTCAGTTAGCCTAAATTATCAATAAAATAAAATTGAGAACGAGTACATTTTGAACATGTGGTGGAGCGGGAGTTTAGCTAATCTGACAAGGCGGTTGAGGTTCATCTGACTATGAGGTGGGGAACCACTGCTATAGATGCTAAATTCTGTCGAGAATATAATATATGTTAACTCAAGGACCAGGACCACTTGAATACTTCACCAGGGCGAAGAGTATGCCAAGAAGTTTCAAAGGGGCCTTTTTTAAAAAAAAAAAAACCATTTCATTCTACATCCCCAATACCGCCTTCTAGGCAGCAGCACCTTTACACACACTGAACTCAATTAACATGCCGCTGACCCATTTCCCTAGCAATGAGCTTGGGGAAGTATCTGACAAAGTCATGTCTGGATGTGCCGGGAGGATTGTGGCTTCAAGGAACACACCAAGATCACAGCTCTGAGGTTAGCCTAGTCAGATGTCTTACCATTGTCTGCTACAAGCTCAAAGAAACAGTGAGAAGAAAAAAAAGGTCTTTGACCCATTGTTTTTGTTTAGCACACTAAAGTCAAAACTGCAGGCTAATCACTAATTAAATCAATTGGGGAAATCAAACACTCAGCATGCATACTGATTACCACGACAATAACTTGCACTGACGAAATGTCTCCTTGTAGAGCGAGAAGCAGTCTTCAAAGAGAATCTATTAGCAGATGAAGCGGTAACGATTTTAGGACATAAGTCCATTAAAAGACATTTTTCTGTAAAGAGACGAAGAGAACGCTCATGGGTCTACGGAGTCCAGTTCGGCTCCTATCAGCGGCAGTGTGGAAAAACAAGAGCACTGGGACATTCCTACGAGCATTATCAACCCTCCTTAACTATTCTAAACTGACATCAATTGCTGTGCCGGCTTGATCCCAGTGGACCTTGTTAGCTCTATTTAATGGCAAAATGAGCCAACTTCTAAGTCCTGCTCTGGCACCGGGAGCGTGGAATGCTGGCTGCACTGTTTTGTTAGGTAGTGAATGTAAAAAGATATCACGCTAATTACTGAAGGGACACAGGTTTGGGATGGCTAAACATTAGCACATTTGTTAGCGCATGCAGCCAGTTTGTCTTGGCAGTCGTAGACAGAGATTTCCATGACGATGCTATAGCTATTGCATTGAGACATGAGCGGCATCTCATCATTTGAGCATGCATTTCCCATGGTTATATCTATGGTGTATGTCTGACTGTCAAAATGGCATTAACTCTGAGCTCATAATAATAACCTACAATACTAGTATTGATAGTTGACTGTATATTCACCCCTGCATCCTGCAGTATTTTATTCAGTGCTCTAATGACAGTATGATGCTGTAACCAAATGCCTCCTCCGCAAAAATCAGCAAGCTATAAAAGTATTCTTTCAGCTGGTAAAAATGCATTTGCCTAGATTCTCCTGAGTATGTTTGTCATAGTTGACAGTAGCACAAGTAGAGAAGAGTCATAAAGTCTGCAAACTGCCTCAGTAATATAAGTAACACAGAAACATCCATACACCTTAAGCTTGCTAACATTAGCTACCATGAGCTAGTGGTCAAACCAGACCATGTTGGGCTGTCATGGTAAAACCCGTTACTGGTTGTGTTTTATTGCTTACACAATTCACATCTAAGAGAAAGATACTCCAAATACTCGCCTGTAAATACATCTCTTACCGGCAGTGACGGGAGTTTGCTACAGTTGCAAAACCCTAACCCTAACCCTAACCCTAACTTTATTTCTCAATATAAGCAGTATAACAGTGATGGTGCCCGGGGAATTTATTATTAAGGGCGGAAGGGAAGGAGTGAAGCAGTGATGCGCTGTTTACAAGGTTGGAGTAATGCTTGTTGCTTTTGGTGTATTGGAGTGTAGGTACACCATAACCCTCGGCTACTGAACAATGGTATTGCAAATTTACTTGTATCTTGAAGTTTGAGCCATGGAAAAACAATGACACTTAAAAAAAAAAAAAAAACAAACTTTGTGCATGTGTATACTTTTGTTCCTACGAGTGCAGAGCCATGATGGGTAACTAGGTAAGGTAAATATGCGATGGTTTTGCAAATGTTTTCAGGACCCTTGGTTCTATATAGCTGTTGCTATCGACTCCTGCTATTAAGAGGGAGACATAGCCAGGGATGGTTGAGAATATAATGAAGATTTAAGGAAGTGAACTCATTGCTGCCCTTTCCTTTGAGAGGCTGGCTGACATTTCCTCCATCTTGCCAATCGGATCAGCACAAATGTCCTGGGGGTGGAGGCTTCTGCACTTTAGTCAGCTTTAGTTTGAAGGATGCAACACCCAACCTTTTTCTTAAATCAGGCAGTTTGTCGTCCACACAGTATGTGTGTGCATTAGGGGGTACGGGCTACTTATCATAATAGACTAGAATAGACTAGAATTCAAATCACGATTAACTTTCTCCTCCCTTTGCAACTGCTGTTGATGTCTTTGAGCAAGGCACCTAACCACCAGTTGCACCAGTGCAGCTTCTATAACACTGACAGTACTGGAAAAACAGGGTGTTGTGGAAGTGGGTGCGCATAAAGATTTGAATTTCACAAGGGACTTGTAAACTTGTGAAATTGAATCAATAAAGAGATGTGTCCGTGGCTTGGGAAATTTCAACAGTAAGAATAGCAATGTAGGTTGTTTTTTTTTCTAACAGGTGAAACCTGTGGGGAGTCGAGGTGACGCAGGCAAACATGTTCATCACAGCTCAATAAGCAGCGCTGAGGTCATCAGGACCATCTTTAAATAGAGCTCAACAGCGAGGAAGTGAAAATCCCACTCATGTTCTCAATCCAGGATTTTAATGACCGGGCATAGTGTCATGACCATCCAAGATAGACTCAACCACGAGATATGATAAAGTGAAACAATGGTATATAACCCTGTAGAAGCCCCAAATCTCTACATCAACCTTGCTTTATGAAAACCTGTTTTATTTGCGGTGTAACAGAGAAATACTACGTGTCACAGCGACATCTCTCATGGTGTTACCATGGAAATGTTTACCACTAACACCTAGTGAAGGATTTGCTCGTACGTTCTGCTCCATGGTCTGCTCCCGGATTTAAAAACCGGACCAACAAGGCGACTAGTTTGGAAACTTTCTCTAATATTACGAAAAATGTTTACCAAAATTAATTTCTGAAAACATCTAGCGAGAAATAAGGCTAAATCTGATGATTAAAACTATTTGGGGGAGTGTCCAGAGGCAACAATTACCATTGCAGTGGTTTATAGGACAAGTAGTCCCTTCACTCTTAAAATACTTAAGTATACAGTCTTGTACTGTTGCCTTTTTGATTTCCCAATTGTAGTTTTGCTCCGAATCAAATGTTTTAAGGTAACAATTCATCTTGTATTTGGTTGGCTTGGTTGCATGTTTAAAACTCTTTCTGTAAGGATTTTCTGAAACGTCAAAGGAGTGAATGATTGGGAATGGCCGCTCAAGAAGTGGGTGATCTCTTTTAAGTTCTGAGAGACAGGCTGACCGTTACCGCGGCAACAGGCAACACCGATGAGCAAATGTGATAACCCCAGACATGTCTGTGAGACTTTGTGTTTATATTGTATACTTGCCTGCTTAATACGAGTGTGTGTTAAATGACAGGGGGTGGAGGTGTTCCCTATGAGTCTGTGACAGTGTTCTCGTTAACCATATTAGAACTGCTGAATCATGGGTAGATTTTTGTAAAACTTGACAGCAGACATGGTCACAGAAAGACAAAGATTACTTTAGGTTCTTGCTACGAACAGAGCCAACAGAAATAACTACCAGCATATTAATTGAAAAGGCTCCTCTGTATCAATCTGCATATTATCTTATGTAGAGTTAGCAAATCAAAGTTAATGAGGATGGAAGTCATTCCATAACTGTGATTCGCTGAGGCCCAATGCCATGACAGAGTGTGCATTTACAGGAGCTGTAGGGGAGAGACTGAAGTCCTTTTGGCACAAGACTAATTCTACTTGGACACATAAAGGGATTTATAATAATTAGTTTTCAATCGTTTCTGCCTTGTCTGTAAAAAAATAACAGCACACACACATTACCCATCATACTTTGCAGACGAGCCTTAATGACACTATTTCCATGTAAATTGAACTCTTTCAATTTCTATTCTTGTCTCTCTCCACGCTCTCTCTTTTTCAAGTGGCGTTCAATTTTTATGCCGTGTTAAGGGGAAGTAGGCAGAATCTGGAAAAGACACTTATAAACCTTGACAGGATGAGAATATCAAGTTGAGTTTTATTGTATCAGAAAGCAACATTTTCTTAACAAAACTTTAGTTTACCACTTTGTGATTATTAACACAACACATTCTGTCTCTCTGTGAAGTTGCTGGCCCTTCCATAATTAAAGAGACACTTTACATTAGAACCTTTTACGAAGTTTCATCAGTGCATTGTGTGACAACTGAAGAATTAGAAAAGGAAGTTGCTAATCCAGCCTGCTAACTCGTGAACATCAGCCAAGATGAACATTACAAGAGAAAGGCCCCACAAGTTTTTCAACAAGGATGTTGTAAAGTCACATTACTGGTGATTTAAGTAGTATGAAACTTAAAAATAAATAGCCTGTTGATGAAGGTCCCATGGTTGTTTCACTGCATATCAATGCTTGTTACAGAACAACCATTGTCTGAAATATGGGAGGGGACGTGTTTCATTACCCATCTCCCATTGCAGTATTAAAGTCTGTCTGAATGAGGACTAAGAATCTACAGCCATGCTAACAGCTAATGCTCAGCATGCTAACATGCGCACAACGCTAATGCTAACATGCTGATATTTAGCTGGCATAATGATCACCATGTTAACCATCTTAGTTGCTGACATTTGCTAATTAGCATTTAACGCAAAGTCATGTCATTACTTTTGCAGGTATTTATTTGGTCATAAACCAGGGCATTGGACAAATTGATGTGATGCTGGTGAGAGATGGAAAAAGTTTCATCCCGATGGCAACATGGACGTCTGCAACAAATTGAATGGCAATCTATCCAATAAGATAATTGTAGTCCGGTTTTAAGAGTATTTAAGCCTACATTCTTGTATTCTGGTTTGTGTGGGTATCTTGCCAGATGAGCTTCGACTACAGTGTGGTCTTTAGGTTTGGTGGTGGCTTCCTGAACACTGTGTGAGCCTTCTAGGCACTGAGAAGTGTGTGTGTGTGTGTGTGTGTGTGTGTGTGTGTGTGTGTGTGTGTGTGTGTGCGTATTTGTGTGTGCATTAAGGCAGGGTCATCGAGGAGTAATAGGATTGCTCAGCCCCGGTCCCTCTCTCGACACCCTGGCAAAGACAGGTCTCCTAAATCATCCTCACATCTCTGAGCAAGATGGAGGACCTGGCATCGCCTCCACCCGCCCTCCATCCCGCACCGCAGCCATAAGCGCTCCCCCCACTGTGGTACAGATACTGCTCACAGCCATGATTTCCCTCAAACCTCCGGGAGGACTGGAATAATATCTACTCAGCATTCTGTAAATATCCACTGGGAGAATGTACTCTAGTTCATTGCGGCTGTGCCTCAGTACTTTATACGGGGCCGGCTGCTGATCCTCAACTTCTGCTCTGGTCTTGAACTTTTCATCTCATGACCCCTAAAAAGGAAGCAATATGTGATGTGAGGGAGACTACGCCGCAGTTATTATACATGATTCATGATCTGTACTCTCTTGTTACTATTCAGGGTCATGAAGAGGCTGAAGCCCCTTACGCCTGTCTAGACATGACACCTTTTTGAGGTCAACATTAGAAACTTTGAGAAATCTTAACTAAGTTACTTTATAATTCAGGATATTAAGCTAGTCCAGTAAAATAGTTCAGTTAAATACAGGAAAAATACCTGACCTAAGCCACTAATAGTAAAATATACTCTACTACTTTTTCCACTTGCTGCTACCAATAATAAATGGATTTCCCTTTTCTGTTGTATTTCTTTCTTTTTATGACACCTGCACAGTGTGTTCAGGTTTTTATATCTGTGTGTCTGCAGTCCCAAACCGGAGCTGAGGTAGAACAGTGTGGTCACAGCCCAGAGCACCTATCCCAGAGCATAAAAATAATGGCCAAGTTTTTATTTGTTCTTTTTACCGCAGATGAAACACCAAAGTTCACCAATAACAAGAGGACTATAACTTGCCATAGCAGATGAAAGGGAATATGGGGTCAGATCAGTCTCAATATCAATGAATGCACACAGAAGGTGATTTATATAGAAATTACTCTTTTCACAAAAAAATAGTTACCATTACATATGAATTTAAACTTAATCCACATATAAAAAAATAAGATTCACAAACAAACACTTCTTGTTTCATATAAAAACATTAGAAGTCCACAAATATGTATTCAAAGGGATTCGAACATTTTATCAAAAACATAAAAGTACTTTAACAAAAAACAAATACTCAACACAGCTGGCCACAAACGTCGTTAGACATTGATATTTGGTTTAATATAGGTTGTGACCAAAATTTTGCAAGGTCAAGATGATGTAGAATACCGACGACATCGGATGTTGATATTTTGTCGGTTTTAAGTTGTGTTGTCAAGTAACAAAAATCTAACATCGTCAAAACATCAATGTTAACGTCCACACCGCATGAAATTCTAACATCGTTAGACATTGATGATTTTTGGAGTTTTAAATCGTGGTGTTGAGCAACCAAAATGTAACCTCTTCCAAATGTCTCATCCCAACGGCATATTGATGTAAAATACCGACATTTAGTGGTGAGGTTGTGACCAAAACCCAACGTCTGCTAAACAAAATAATGTTAACATCCACACAAAAATTCTAACATCCCTAGACATTGCTTTTCTAAAATGGTCAACAAGTATGGCTATAAGGAAGTTACAGACACATTCCCTTTTTTTTATTTTTATGTTTTATTAATAAATAATAATGTTCACAAAAAAACAGACCCACTATGTGATTGCATGGTTGCTATGGAAAGTACACTAGCAGTCTGTCTGACATTGTATCTCGACATCCGTCCAAATATTCTCAGCAAATTGATTTTTCAGTCACAAAAACAACAATTAAAGATTTTTCATTCAAACCTTAATTAAATCCATACCAACCAAATTGCAACATTTTTCCTATGAGTTGGAATTTGACAGCTGATGTTGGGTTTTGACATTAAATCCATTTTAATTTACAACACAATTCAAGATCCATCCAACAATTTCTGAATCTATTACAGACTGAATAACTGTTGATCTGTACATCTAAGTCAAAGTAATAATACTTGAATAAATAAACCTGGATCACTAAACATTGAACTCAAAGTAATAAATGGGCCTGCCTAATATGTAGCCTGTATTAAACTGATTAATCTAGAATTCAGACGAACAGTTTGTGAAGTTTATTGGCATCTAGTGTTTAGGGTGCAGAGAGCAAGAACGTTCTTGTCATGCCCATGAATAGGCTACCACAAGGACATTTGATGAGGGCGAGTGGTTGGACAGGAAACTGTTCCCTGAAATGTGTACTCTTTAGAAGAACGCACTAGTTGTATTTTAGCATGTGGTCTGAATAGACCACATTTGAAATGACCTTTCAGTAAGGTTGGAAACAGGTGTGTTGGTCTGGATATAGAGTTATGCACGTATCTTTGAGAGAATGTTTGATTTGCTGTGCCCAGTTTGAGTATCCAAGGACATGGGGGGTTTTTCATGTTCACGAGCTGTAAGGATGTCAGCCCTCAAAGACATATTTAAAGACTACCATATGTGTGAGATGTGCAAATAAATCCGTATTGTAAGTGAAGTAGTAGTATTCTTTTTCTATCTGCTTCCATGGTTAGCCTTGAAAATTACCTTTATATTTTCCGCTTAATTCAGAAAATTCCAACCCGTGAAGGTTCCAGGATTTTTTGCAACCCTAATTTAACATTTCTACATTTAATTATTTATTTCATAAATACATATAAGGATCAAATTGTGGCACATTTCCTCTCAAACAAAAAATATTTTGGGGGAGGAATTTTTCTGTTTTAACTTTGATTAAAAAAAAGAAAGATAAAGAATTATAAATATTAACGTGACATAATCCTTGACCAGTGCGTGACTCTTTCAAAAAACACCCTACTCACGCACTGAGTCAGAGCCTTGAGAACCGTTTCCAGACCAAAGTATTTAGTTTAAGGAAGAATCCGCCTCAGGTTATATGTATTACAGTTGGCTTATTTAAAAGCATGGTGAAGGCTGAAGGTAGAAACGGATACGTTTTTGCATTCTCACAGTGATGACCATGAGAGTCACACATTGACCGATAGATCAACCAGTTGATTACATGACAACCAGGCTGGCAGTGACAGCCAATTTTAAAGTGTTAATTTTGGCAACTGACAGTTTGATAACAGATTATGTGTCTTCTCTCTTCTGAAGTTCTAAATAATGAAGCTGAATTGGATTTGCCCGAATAAGAAGAGAACTTACAACAATGGTCTACAAGGAACAAAGCCACATAAAAAAATTACTGGCAATATTAAGTAAGCAAGGACACCTTCAAACAATGGATGCAAGGACATTCCTTGTTACATATCAAACTGGAGGACCAGAGCCGAAATGCAGTGGGCAATACATTTATTATGGATAAGAAAAGGTGATTTGCATTTAACTAAGTCAGAAAGCGTCTTCTATATTCTGTTAACCTCAGTATCAATGCTGACGGTATACCACTCTTCAAAAGCAGCAACTTTCAGTTAATGCCAATACTCATTTTTGTGGGGACAAATTAACATATCCTCTTGATGATGATTTTTGATGGAGCATAATAATAAGGGATGCACCGATTGTGTCATTCTGGGCCGATACTGTTGTTGAAACATCAATTTGGAAGATAGCCGATACCGATGCTGGTGTATCTTTGTTTTTCAGGTTATTTTTTCCCTTTTGTGCCAGGGAAACAAAGACATGTTCATATTAAAAATAAATAAATAGCTTAGCTGTTTTTTCATTCAGCAATTCATTTTACTTTATTTGTATGAGCAAAAATTGAATAGTACAAAAGTTTGACACAACGTTTGCTATAACCTTTCCTTTGAATAAGATCCTTAAAAAAGAAAAGCTTAAAAGTCCTTTTAGCGACTATACAACTACCCACTGATGAGAATAATGTTTCAGTACATAGCCCAACAAAAATATTGGTTTTGTAAAACATAAATCAAATGTAATTAAATATAAATGTATAAGGGATTGGAAACATAAGCAGTGAGCCCACATATAGACTATACTTAGACGGGCCACCCAGGTATGTTAAGGAACGCACAAGTATATTTGGCAACCTATTTTAGCATCATTTTTTGTCCATTGGCGAGAACAACTGCACCAGGATCAATTAACTAGTTGACTCGTAGCGGCGCAACATGGACTGGATCACCGGTATGGGCAACGGGCTGCACTGAATGGTTGCCATCGGCCGTTTGACCGATGGCAGTCAACAAGGCAAATATGGGTCATTACAGATGTCAGTGCATCACAAATAACAATCTCACAGACAACAGGGTGGTTTATGAAAAGAAGACCTACACTGTCCATGCTGATGCATTGACCTGCAACGCACCAGCAAGGGCTTATCTGAAGCACATTAGGATTCATAGTGTCTGTCACAGTTGCGAAAGGTGCTTCACCAAAAGTGCTTACATCACAAGAAGAGTGGTATTGAACGGACAGAGATGCTCCTTGCAAACAGATGAAGCTTTCAGTGCAGTAGAGAATGGGAGAATCCTGCTTTTGACTTTGAACATTGAAAGCAGATTGTGACACCGCTACAAACAACTGCAGCACAAAGTAACACTACTACAGAGAACAAGTGCTACAACAGCACAGTTAACAAGCTACAAAAAACCCAGCGGGACACAAGATAGCACTACTACATAGAATGAAAGTTCACACTAAAGTGTAGGAGACCTTACAAAGAGCATGTGACTACACCAACCCAAAGCTCAAAATGAAAGCATGAGCACTGGCACTTTATTCTCAAACTGTCAGACTTGTCAGGGTTGCAAATGTTCTAGAAGAACACAACTACAGCCAAGCATTTAACAGAAACTACTGCGTTAAACTAAACTGCTCTAACACCCTTCATTCACACAGAACGCGGTGCATGTGAAGAACAAAGGTCGGGAAGTGGCCCCACATGCCATCACTAGATTGGAAGTTGACATTTCTTACTAACCTACTGTAGGTAGACTGTAATTTCTATCCAACTACACTTCAAACAAAAACAATAAAGTGGTGATTGTCACTCCAACACCGGTAAACCCTAACCTAGGGGTAAACAAATGAACTCGCCTACTGAAAACTGAGCTTTGGAGTCTCCATTATGTTCATACCCGTCCTCCATGGTGCAAAACATTTGTATGCAACATTTGACAGCTCATCTTAATTCATTTCTTTAATAATAAGAGTGTGTCAATTGTATGAATGTATGGTTTTTAAGAATTTATTCAAAAGGCCGTAATAATTGTTTTCTGGTCCGAGTTGGATTGGTACAACTACTGCAGACAGTACTTGAAACAACTCCACTTCCATGACTTGATTGCAGTAGATTATAAACAATTCATTTATGGTGGCATTTATGTTTCTGTTTGAAGCAATTTATTAGATAAGTAGTGTGGAAACAAGCTGACACTCTATTTTCCAGATCATGGTGTATGCAAGGGCTGTGTGGGCGGGGAACGAACTGCCCCAGTCAACTGGTGATGTTGACAAAAAAAATATTAGATGGACAAAAAAAAGGGAAAGGGCAGCGTTGAACAATCAACATTGCTCTCAGGATGACATTCACCATAGTGAAACAATAAAGGCCTCTATCTAATAGGCATCATTTCACCTTGTCCAAAATAACAATTTGAGAAAAATCAAGTCAATATACTAGTGGTTCAGTCGAGGAGGAACATAAGAACTGTTAAATCTGTCTTGAGAATCAAAGTCTATTCACTGAATATATACAGGAGACACAAAGTACCAGGTTACTTTTTTTAAACTAGTAATCAATGCGTGTTATAAAGATTTTTACCTTGAACACACAGAATCTGTCTATTTGGACGAGGAGAACATGACGGGAATGTTTTCAAAGCTGTTGAAATTTCACACATAAATAGTTAGTTAGTTAGGTTAGTGCTCATTATTGAAATGACTGATGCTTCCATTAATGCCGAGGGACCATTGTCAAGGTGCCCTCCTATCCTATTCTGTCAAGAAAAGCGTCCACCCACATGGGATCTATACTGGATCCAGCAAAGGTTTCTCAGTATCCATCAACTGAATCTATGTAATTTTTAACATAATTTGTGCAAAATCATAATATAAAGATGGTTACAGCATCAGTGTCAACAATCATTTACATACGCTCCTTTTCAGACTCTGGACAATCAAATGCAGCCAGGTGGAGGGTGCTGAGACTGTTCATCAGTTAAGCCATGGTTAGGAGTCCCAGCACAGTTACCAGTCCAATGAGCGGGACCAACCTAGTAACCTGTGCAGGGACTGTAAGTATTCATCATAACACGAATACAATTCACAGTGGCAAGAATTTAAAAGTTCTATCGTAGTGCAAATGTGGACACCTGGTTTCGGATAGCCTCATGGTTGAGAGCTCAATTGATTGTCTATCACCTGTCATCATCATGACCAAAATAGATCTCCCTCCACTGATTGAGCTCGACTGACCGCTGAGCACAGCAGAGGCAGGGACTGCACACTGGGGCTGCACGAGTTCATCCACACTGATTCAATCAGACTGGGCACAGAACTCGCTACAAAAGTTACAACCACCATTAGGAAAAAAGGATGTCTGTTATTTTATCAATAGTGACGTTCTCCCACCAGAAAAGAGTGCATCCCATGGACTAAAATATATGAAAGTTTGTTATTGTTAAGTTCCTGAAGCTCTCTCTCTTTCACCAAGTCTCTCGTGCAATGTCCCGAGGCAATAAGCAACTGCCACTGTTAACTACCGGGCGACCTGCTTGCTTCTGAACTTGATTTTGGGAAAACGTGACAGCCCAATCATTCACTCATGTCTATATCCCATCACATAAGATAAGATAAGATAAGATAATCCTTTATTAGTCCCGCAGCGGGGAAATTTGCAGGCTTACAGCAGCATAGAGTTAAAGTGCACACAAGAGACATAGTAAAGAAAGACAAGATAAAAATAAAAAATAAAAAAACAAGTATTATAAATAAGCAATAAAAACAGTAGAAAAACACAATAACTGAAATATAATATTTACAGACAGAAAAAAAACTATTTTAACTATTATTGCACAGTGTTTTTATTGTCATGTGTCATGTGTCACTCACCACTTTGGTTCTTTACAGTAACAGACTGCAAAAGAAGTCTGGAATTGACGGAGGAGTTTGAGGGAGAGGAGCAACGCCTCACGGACAAGCAGACCTTTGAATCCCTGGCCTTATTTGCGAGACACACTCTGGAAGTGATTCTAATCGTCTGCCCTGCTTCATTTGTCCACATTATTCTGAGGTATGTTGGTGAAAATTGCAGTAGCCCAGTGTTTAAAGGAGTCATTACCCCCATTCATTTGAAAGTGTTGCAGGGAACTTGCAAGGATTGGAAATAAAGACCTAAGGGACTGTGTCCACTAAACACTCGACAGGTATTTTCAACATGTCAAACAATCATTTCTTGTCAGTTTGTCAATAGACTGGATGTGACATATATATCCCTCGTGGTATACCCTTTATTACCTGGCCATGTCTTAAATCATACGAAAGCTAGTCGTTGAAAAACAGGAAGAGCTCCAGAGAACCGCTGTCACTGTTTTAGGTCAAACTGAAGATAAACATTATAGATTAGCAGATGACAAATATGTTTGTGTAAATTGTATGTGCATATATTTAAAAACCCCAAAGCTAATCAAGTTCAAAATGAACGTTGTTAAAGACAGTGAATAGAGGGCTTCTGTGTCTTGCCAGCTCATTGTGTCACAGTCAACCACAATGGCCGCATGTGAATAAAGCTTATTAAAAAGGTGTGTTGCCTGCGTAGAAACTTGACTTGGATGGTAAAGAGGAGGTGTTTGACATGTGCGTGGTGCAGTATGTCATTAGAGCTATCAAAAGGTCACCTCAGAGGTTTGCTTTAATGGTTCCAGAACACACACACACACACACGCATACACACACGCCATTTCTAAATGGTGCAATTTCTGTGTCGGCAGGCTCTTCACCAACCACCTGAGGAAATTGAAGGGGATTTAACTAATAAGGGGAAGAAGCAGAAACTGCCTCTGGGAATAATGGATTGTTTGATGAATGAGAATATTTGAATCAACGGGTTAAGCAGCAAACCATATGATGCATTATGATGTTAATCAACCTTGGCCACTTGACATTATGTTCCAAAGAAGTTTGAATAGCATCGACACTGGGATTTTTAATACGAATTAAATGTTTCGAGATTTTTTTTATTCAGGCATCTTTAAAAAGGGGAAATTTCACTGCAGTAGAACTTAAAAAATCACCAGTTTCTATATAAAGTAATCTAAAAGTCAGTTGTATTTGCTTAAATGGAAGTTAACATAAGCGCCGTGTCTGCTGAACAGTGTTTGGCAAGTTACCTAATATGAGTAATTAGATACAGTTACTTCTTTCTAAAGTAATTCAATTACTTTACCAATTGTTGCATATAAAATAAATTAGTTACAAAGGAAAGTAACATCTGCGTTACTTTTAAATATCTGCTTTAATGCCTTAAATTCTGACTCCACAGTTTCCAACCATACAAGTCTTCACTCTGAATCCAAAACTAACTGAACCAGCAGCCGAAGATGAGATCTGAAGATGAGATGATTTGGGCTGAAACTGCATCATTGGCCATTCACTCTAAAATGGTACAGTTTTGTGAAGAGGAAATGACATTTTTCATGTGTGCTGTGTTCCATATTCATTCACTCTGACCCAGTAACATATGCCGATGCGCACACCTCTGCAGAAATCTCAAAATGGTATAATTATTATAATGCCAAGATTATTAAAATAGACCTTGTGGCTGCAGAGGTCCAGGTTTGAGCATGCGGTTTTTGACCATTCATAATAAAGAATCATATTTGAAGATATAAACTCAGGCTTACAGCAGCATAGAGTAAAGTGCACACAAGAGACATAGTAAAGAAAGACAAGATAAAAAAAAAAAAATGAAAAAAAAAAATAAAAGTATTATAAATAAGCAATAAAAACAGTAGAAAAACAACAATAACTGAAATATAATATTTACAGACAGAAAAAACTATTTTAACTATGTTAAACTAACTGTGATGTTGTTTTCTCTAAATCTGTCTAACAATCTGGGGAATATGTTGCTTTTGTCTGCTATGATTAAGACAATCCTTCATTCAGACTGAACGCAAATCTGCGTTACACAAAAAAACCAGCCGTCACTGAACTCACCTCCAGAGGAGCTGCAGGTGATTCTCAAGGAGGAGGTCCTTCTCATAGGCCACCTGCAGTATCACATCCATGATCACCAACCATACATATGGCTACCGTTTGATGATGTTAGCTCCCAATAATATTTGCGTGCCCCACTTAACCCTTGACCTCGGGTCCTTAATCTCGCGAGATTTGACTCTTTCTCCTCAATTATGCTGCTAAATCCACAATTAAAGTATGCCCCAAAACAGTTTATCCCTGTGTAATTTCAAATGTATCCACGAATGAAACGCACACATAATTATATTTTCTGTTCTTTTAATTAGTAAAATGTTGTCAGATGGAGGGGAGTCATCTGTTACTTCCACCATGGCTGATATTTAACACTTTATTCCAAAACAGGAATGACAAATCATCAAACAGATTAACATGCATTCAACTACATTTCAGTTTGAATGGATTGGAATTTCAGCGTGGGAAAATAGGCTTTAGTATGTTTATAACAATATGAAATTCACATTTTGTAGTACATTGACTTAAGTACTGTACTGAAGATTTTTTTATCTGACAGCTATAGTTAAAATTATCACAGCCTGTAAAATATGATTCATTAATTTAGCTTTAACTACCAATCAGTATATAAAGTAATTAAAATTATCCCAATAATAAGGTAATATAATATGATTTAATTAGAGGGGACTCTGCTTAAAGCTGCTGCAATCAATATGTTCATATTAACAATGGATTAAATAATGAAAGTGAACTGGAGCGTTTAGCAGCTAAAGAGACATAAACGTCCCCCGGGAGTAGGTGGAGACCAAAAGCTGAGCTAAAAGGAGAGTGAATATTGTACATGAACCAGGTGGCCAGATAGACGATTGTTTGCTAACACGACCTTTGGATCGAAAAAGTCACTAATATGGCAGTATTCTGTTCACAGCTTGTTTCTGCTGCCCCCAAAAATCACTTAATGCAAGTTTATGAAAACTTCAAATGAAGGACTTTTGGTTAGAATCAAGTATTTCTACATTGGGGTATTTCTACTTTTGCTTAAGTGAGGGACCCGAGTTCTTCATCCTCCACTGATCTCATGTTAAGGAGAGTGACCTCGAAGAAAAACTGCAGCCTTCGCTACGATAAATCAGTGTGTTGGAAAGTGCTCAAGGATTATGTCACTGTTCCCATCCCGGCTCAATTCAAAGCTGCTTTAAAGCTATCAATTAGATGGATTTAGTCAATTATGATATGAGAGCAATTAGTTCAACAATGTCAAATGTTTCTTATCTATGCCAGATAATGAATCAATCTGAGAGCGTGTGAACTGATCGCCATTAGTCATTCAAGAAGCTCGGACTTATTTGGAAGTGTTTTCTTCTTCTAGGACATGATGGGATTTTTAATTTGGAATACTTGTGCAGTCGTGATTTTATTTACCCTTTCACTCTCCTTCCCTCTGCGTCTCTCAGTCTTCTCTAGTCGTTCTTCAACAGCACAACCTCGCCATCCCCATCACCATGACAACCTGAAGCCGATGAGACTATCTAGCGATTTTAGCTCACCGACAAACTTTCTTCTGCACAACTTTGATTTGGTGGGAATTATCTAAAAAGAGATAGGATAACTTTAGAGAGTGTTTTGCTGCGTTAAACAGGATTCAACACACCAAGCTAAGGACTTTCTGTTTGGTCTTATCAGCTGATGTTTTGTCTCTGGGGGTTTAGAGGTTGAATGAGCCGAATGGAGAGATATTTAGAAAGGGGCCGTGAAGAGATCCCATGGTTCGATCGATAATGCATAGAGCCGTGGAGAAATGGGGGGGAAATGGGATGGTGCTGGAACTGGCGTATAGTTAAGAATAGAATAAAAAAGTAGAGATCTCTTCCCAGTCGAGGTGTCCAGAGGCAGAACGGTGTCTGCGGCACGGAGAGATTAAAGCAGCTGGTTCTTTATTTATCAGGAGGGAGGGATGCTGCTGTGTGCCTGCGCCGCTGTCAATCCATCAAGATGGCTGTCAGCTTTTTTTTTGCCCCTCTGGCGCTGGTGCTCAAACAGCAGCGCCACGACTAATGGAAACAGGAAATCAAACCATTAAAACGATTTACTGATGACCAATTTAATGGCTTCTGAAAGTAAAAAGTGGATTAATTAAGGAAATTGTTATTAAAGTGTCCAAAACAAAACAGACACAGACAAAAAAGGTGTTTAATCGCTGTAGTTAGGACGAGATCTCTCCAACCCAATGCCTCGGGGCCCCTGGCCCTCAAGGGGCCAAAGTATACCTAACTGTAAGGGTTTGTGGTTAGTGTCATTTTGAAGGCCATCACACAGGTCCTGCTTTGTTACCTGATTTTGAAGGTGGGACTTGTGTTTCAACTATAGTTTTATCACCTTCTTTATGTCAGTTGGTATTGTGCTTAAATGGCAAATATTCCCCAAAAATAGAGCGTGCATTTCTTTCTATAGTTGAGTCCAGGTCTCAGTCTGATGAAGAACACGTGGCTGGTCTCAGCTCACTGAGAGAGCTGGAGTTGTTTTGTAAAGAACGCTGGGATATCCAGATGTGCAAAGTCTGATGAGGACCAATCTACACAGACTGACTTGAAGAGGGTCAGTACTTTGCAAACCAGTATTTTATATTTGTAACTGATTTAGATCACTTTGTAAAGATCAATTTTCACTTTGACATTTAAGGTTGTTTTAATGTTGATCAGCATAAAATAAGTCACATTATATCTGTTTCATCATGATTCAATTTATGATTTTATGTGTTTATTCATAATGCTGTAAGACGGGGAAAAAAACTAACGAGTATTTTTATTTTCAAATAGTCTGCAGATCATTTTCTGAATTAATTGTTTAGTCTCTAAGATCCATCCATCCATCCATCTTCCATAACCGCTTATCCAGTTAAGGGTCGCGGGGGTGCTGGAGCCGATCCCAGCTGTCAATGGGCGAAGGCAGGGTACACCCTGGACAGGTCGCCAGCCTATCACAGGGCAGACATATAGAGACAGACAACCACTCACACTCACATTCACACCTACGGGCAATTTCAGAGTCTTCAATTAACCTAAGCTGCATGTCTTTGGACTGTGGGAGGAAGCCGGAGAACCCGGAGAGAACCCACGCTGACACAGGGAGAACATGCAAACTCCACACAGAAGGTTGTCCAGCCCGGGAATTGAACCCGGGCCCCTCTTGCTGTGAGGCGACAGTGCTAACCACTACACCACCGATAAATAAATGCAACTAATGAAATGAATAGGATGTGTGTAAAGCATGTTGCACTTTTGTGCTTATTTTTTTCAAGCACTTTGTTTTCGAGGCAAATGATAAAAGCAGATGACAGAAAACCAACACTCAAAATGTCCATTATGATTTATTTTTTTTATTTATTATGAGAGAAATGTGACTTTACATCACCCCAATGGGTGAGAATAAAACATAAATAAAACATTCTTACAAAATGTTGCAATAGATCACAAATGAAACTTCTTTTTTTTGTACATTTGATTTGTTTTATACATAAATCATATTTACATATTTGTCTTTGCCCTTTTTTTTTTTTTACATGGTTGGGAATGAAGCACATCTGCACCACTTTTACGGTGCAAAAACTCTTCCTTCGTTTCAAAGCAGAGGTAAAAATGATCTCTCTCCTGAGAAGCACTCGGCTCTACTCTAGTGCATTTTATCGTTTAGGATTTAAGGCTACGCAGGGTTCACCTGATGGACACACTCGTCTCATGGACAGCCCTATCATCATCATCATCATCATCATCACTATCATCATCATTATCATCATCATCATCATCGGGGAGGGAGTTTCCTGTCTCGTGTCTGCTGATTGTCCTTTACAGAGAGAGGTTTGTGGTTCTGCCCGGTCGCTCCCTCCGACCGGTGTTGTTTTTTTATTTTCACACATTAAAGCTGCTGCTGACTGGTTTCACAGAATAACCAATTACAATCTCTGACAACTTGTTTGTTTCGCCAGTCAATTCCAAATGCAGTGGGGGAAAATGTCGCAGAGCGTGAGAGCCCACTCTCATCACATTATCTCTGTACTGCAATGACCTGCTGAGAAAAATATGTCAATTTCTCGCAGCAGGTAGAATATGTTAAAAAATAATACATATTTTCATACTTTCTAGTTTTTGTTGTTGTTTTGTGAGGGGAGGGAACTCATTTAGTCATAGGTGCAGTGCTCCCTAGTGGTCAAAACACACCTAAAGCAACCGGGGAAACAAAACAAGGAGCCCATTCCTCTCTGTTCCTTTGACAGGATTACACCAGAAAGCCATAAACAAAAGACATGAAGCAACTAATTGGCTGGCCCCGTAAGCCTCTTAGAAGACACACTAGAATAAAAAACAGGTCCGGACATGAAGTCAAATCCTCAACACAGTTAACAGACAAGCCCTTAAAACACGAGACAAAACAGGCAGCAAGAAAGCAGTTCAGTGGTGCTGCTCTGTAATTCACTGCCAAATGCTCCTTTTCTGTTCTTAAACTTCTTATTTGTTTTTTACTTCCTACCTGTCCAGCAGGTAGCGTGTGTGTGTGTGTGTGTGTGGCCCACAATCTGGGTTTAGTGGGGTTAAAACACAGGGTTCAAAAGTTATGACAGGTCACCGTGGAAACATTACATAAAAGCTACCGTCCCCTGTTTTTAATTAACGCTCACAAAATGTAGCGTCTTTTATGTACTTTTTATCTCACTTTGGATCATCGCTGCTTTTCATGAGCATCAGTGCCCTTGATTAAAAAAAAAACATAATAAAAAGATCTCCTTGATTGATATCTCACACCGATAACAAAAGAATGCATGAACATATTTGGACCAAAGTGCTTCACAACACTGATGAGTGTTGATTTGAAATGATCAGACTGAGCAGGGGTTTATTTTATAATTAGTAGTCCAAACAGAGCGTCATTTTGGTGCGTTTATTTCCTCTAACCAGCTGCTTTGTCCCCAGATTAACAGCCTCCATCATTCTGAAAGCGTCAGCCGTGTGCTTCCACAGAGTCTATCATCAGAACCGCTGAACTCTTTAACGCACAGCAGCCATTAGTATGCTACCTGCAGAGTTACATGCAATTAAAAAAAAGAAAAGAAAGGAAAGCTCCACTCGTCGGTGCTGGGATGAGAGCTGAGCTCTGTATAAAAGCTCATTGACAGGGAGATAAAGCAGGGATCAAGCTAATATCCATCCATGGCTCTAAAACACACTAAAGGATATGAATTGATCCATTAGACGCCAGAAGATATGTCTCATTCCTTTCATCGATGGCGAGTCTGGAAAAAGGAGACGCACGCATCTGAAGAGTTTCACTCAAAAATGGAGATATCCATTATTCAAATAAATTAAAACCGAACCAGGGAACAAGATTGATGGCATAAAGTATTTAGAGAAGATTAAAGAAGGTATTTCAATTCCATTTTAAGTACTAACAGGAAGCTAAATTAGTAGACGTAACCAAATCTGCTTTTCAAGTAGTGAGTAAAGGAATGTGGATCCGTACTGAAGCATTTCTGACTGAAACTCTGAAAACCCTGGACTTGTTTTTTGATTGAGACATGATACCAGGACACTTGGTTTAGGCAGGTTTTCCTCTGAGGCTTCAGTCTTCTGATTAATTGTCAAGAATAGATGATCAGGAGTGATGGGTTTCCAGTTCCACACGGAGCTCGTTGGCATTCATTTCTGTTTCCAAGCGGCCTTTTGGGTATCGTCTGTGTGTGTTTGTGCGAAACTTTACACCGGGACGGACCGTTGAAAGGCTGGGTCCGTAACAAACACTGAAGACTGAAAGGCAGTGGAGCCCGAGACTTACTTGGCAGAGCTTGTGAGGGCGGTCTGCTGTGAAACGCTTTGATTTGATGCTCACAAATTCAGAATTCTTCCAAATGAAGAAATTAATCACGTCACTGTTGTGTCTTTGGAAAAGGAAACCAAATACCCTGATATGTGCTGCTATTCCACGTCGCCTATTTGTATATGTACTACAAGTATGTTTGTCTACTTGAAAGCCATAACAGAATCCTTCAAATATTTGTCTCTCCAGGGCCTAAAGCAGTGGATTTTAATCTATTTGTCTGTCTTTTTCTTGCATGTTCTGTTAAATTGCTACGATTGGGAGAATAAAAGTATTTTCAAGGTGATGTTAAAGGTGCCAAAAAGCCTGGTAGTACACTGCAGTATTACATATGCAGATGAATGTATTACTACTCAGCAGTAACACATTTCTCCTGAATGGATGGTGACGGGTTGATGAGGTGGAGGAGGAGGAGTAGAGCCACGTCTCTCAGCAGAAGAAGATCTCTCCATCCAGAGGAGGCTCCCCGAGGTGTGAGGGGTCTGAAGGGAAGGAGGAGAGAGGAGTCAGTGTCACCGTCACAAGAGAGGATTCTGATGGCCCACTTGTTGGACTTATTGTTCTCCAGGGAGAGATAGCGGGTGAGCAGCGTCAGCCTGCTTCACTGTCTTTGAGATGCGTTCAAGAACTGAACAAAAAAGCTGCCTCAGTGAGCAGCCTGACGCACTGATTGTTAGCCAACCACTCGTATCGGTAGCCGTTGTTCTAATATCTAGAAAGGTATTTGAAATTCTCAAGCTTATCAATGCCTTTCCTATTAAATGTAGTTGGTATGGATCCTGTACTGCACATGTATTGTTGCAATCAACTTGTTATAGGGAGACGCACAGAAAGAGCAATAAAAGCGCTACGCAATAGTTTCATGGAGTCAGAGCCAAACCTACTTTAGATGTTAAAGCTAGCCAAAATCTATGACAGCTAGCTGGGTGTCGTTTAAAAAATATGACTTTATTCAAAACCCATCATGTGAATGAGAACATTCAGTTGTGTTAAAATGCATCATCCACAGATTTATTTGTATTGGACGCCAGAGGTGTGTGGTAAAGTGATAATATCAAATGTTCCAGTAGCATGTCGGCACACTGAACTTTGCACTCAATCAAATCTGCTGCACTCCACTTCACCACACCACAGACTGTATGGGCTGCAGCTGCTGCGCTAGTGGCTCAATCATACATCCCATTAAACAGCTTGTGGTGATTGGCTGCGAGCAAAACCGTACAAATAGTTTACAGATCTGGGAACGAGTGCCGGTGTCGTTTGACCGGAGAGGTTTTGATACTACCTGGTACTGGGTTATTTTGGTTGATACCTTTAAAGATATCGAGTACCAATACCCTGCACTACTGACAGCTGAATAATCATCTTTTCCAATTAATTCAATAATGCAAACAAAATCTAAACTGAATTTCAATGTCTATATTAAGCAGGTTTTGAGTATATAATGACAAAACAGTACATGTGTACTGAAAAAAGTTCTATGATTACTAAAAAAAAAACCTTTGATGTGTTTGATGTTGATGACGACAGTCCAAAGATGCAGTTTGATTGACGTCTGCCTGTGCTTGTTTTGTTTCAATCAAGTGTATTGATTGAGTGTATACGCAATAAAAAAAACGTACACTATAGAGAATAGTACATACTAAATACAGTTTGTAAGTAGACAAAACTTTAGAATCACAGGAGGTTAACACAGCTGGTGCTAGGACCCAGCAGAGACTGCGGCACAGTGACCTGGGGGAAAATGGTGAAAGTACAGCACAGTGGACTGTGTCTGCTGCACTCACTGCAAGATAAAGGAGAAGTAGAAGATAAAGAGGAAGCCTGATGCAAGCTGACACATGAAAGCTAAATTTCTATAAAATGCATCACCAGACTGTACAGCCATGACAGGCTGAACAGGCACCGCAGAGTACTCTTCATGGAATTGTTAAAGATGAGGGTCAGTGTCATTCGGTAATAAACATTTCACACACTACCACTGTGTCTCCTGTGAATCTAATACGGATGATTTATTGATAATGTAATACTGGTTTTATAGGGTTTGTCATTGGCAATTATTCAGAAATATAATATCAGGAAGTGTATTATTCAGCGTGTATGCCAGGTCTTTACATTTCTAAATGTAGAATTATCGAACATATACAGTATGATCTACTGTTTTTTGAAAGAAAATGGGATACACATACCATTTTCAAACTTTTATATGCAATATATTCATAACAACAAAGTCAAATTTGCCAGCAAACATCCATTTTTTGGGCTGGTAATTTGAAATATTTCACTGGGAACTCCCTTAGAATAAAGATGTTTCTCTGTACACCTCCCTGGTCATACCTGATCCTATAACTACAGTGGAATAGTCTTCCCAGCATGCACCGCAACATTAAACAAAAAGAGAAAGCCTGAAATTTTGCACTCAAACATGGGTTTAATTTGTCTCGTTCAGAAAAAACGAATGACTGAATGAAGTTCAGTTGACAACAGAAACACTCAACTGCAGCCTGCTGACAACCTGTTAGATGCTGAATAATCAAACTTATTGTAAATCCATACACTCCCTCATATTCACCATTCTCTACCTGCTGCCGACGTGCTCCCCCCTTTGCCCTTCTTCTTCTTCTTCTCCTTCTCCTTCCCCTCTTTGCTCTTGTTCTTGGCCAGCTGCAGCAGGCTCTTTGAGATCTGGTTGTTGGCATCGCCGCCTTTGAGGTTGGTGGAGGACGAGGTGAAGGGATTGAGGCCTTTCCCTTTGGGCTTAGACCGCTGGGGCTGCAGCCTCAGCAGGGAGGAAGAGGAGGAGGAGGAGGGGGGAGAGCTCCGGTGGGTCCAGCTCCAGAGACAGGGAGCTGCTACGGAACTGGGATTCATCCGACGTGGTGAAGGGATTCCCCTGGAGGTAAAGGACAGATGCACAGCTGTTATCAACATCTGTGAGGGAACGTGTATGAAAGGTGAATCTTTCGATCATTTTCAAAGCTTAACATCAGTGAAAGAGGAGCATGAACGTTTCCAGAAAAGAGTTTAACGGTGGAAAAGGTTTCATAGAAACAGTTTCTATGACACCCATTTCTAAAATGCATTATCAGCATACTTAAAATGTGTATTATTGTATATAATTATTAGTTTTAAGCACTTGTAAATATTTGTGATGCTTTATAACAATAATCAGAACACACTTTAAAGCATTTTAACGACTCATAAGGTCAAATATCATAATTACTGGTGACGCTCTGACCTTCTGTTATGATAACTGTTATAATGCATTTTAATGTGATAATAAGTAAGTGTACATGATCATTGTTTGCTTTAAGTATAGCAATAATCAATGCATTAAAACAGTGATTATAATGCATTATAAAATGACCTATGGGAATTTGAATACACCACGATGGTAAAAATAAGCCATTATGAAATGCTTATATTATGTCATGATTATCACTATAAATCATTCTGAATATGTATGAGCGCTTACTGTAATTATGCAGTGCTATAAACAGATGAGAACACTTTATTAGTGTGTTTATAATGAATTAAGGACATGGGTGTCATAGAGAGTGTTACCCAACGATGTTAACTTCATATCCGGGTTTTAGCATAACAGCCTGGGAGTATAACTCTGCTGTTAGGATTACCATTTGGTCAATTAGGCTCGGAGATGTTTATTGAAATCACTTCCAAGCGGAGAGGTTCAATTCCCCAATGCAAGCACCCGTACACACCGACCCTGCTGAAGGCTCACGGAGCGAAGCACAGCATCCCACCCAGAGTGTCGCCCCGTAGCCGAGGGCAGCAGAGAGGATCACGTGATCATTATCTCTTTGACAGAGTCCCCGCTCACCTCAGACAGGTGGAGCTCCTCCATCTTGTCCAGCTGCCGCTGCACGGCCTCTCTGTCCCTCTCCAGCTTCCTCTGGGCGTCCCTCAGCCGCTCCAGGTCTCTCTGGTACTCCTCCTTCCTACTCTGCAGGCCCTGCCTCTCCTCCTCCAGATCCTTCTGCCGCTTCAGGACCTCCTCCGCCTGCAGTGGTTGGGAGGTGCGTTGATGGATTTATTGAAATGGTACGGTGCAACGGTACAGTGTGTTTTCAGAAACTGAAGAGGAAGTCACTTATTCATAGAGCACACTGATACAAGTCTTCAGACTAGTGCTGAGCTCCGTCATCTGAGATGAAATGAATGGGAGTAGTCTCTAAAACCCCTCTTTCTCTACCTGAAATTTCTGTTTCATGTTAATTGCTAAATAATTTATTAACTGAATAATTAATGATGCCCATTTAAGCTCATATTAAATCATGTGTCCACCTATCCACATCACTAACACATGCAATTTTTTGCAATGGCTTTGCCTACATTTTCACAACAGTTAAAATGTCTCTTTCAATATGCTAAACTCACAACATCATGTATAGTGAATGAATCTGAATCACTGTTGCATTCATCATGCATCATTCTCAATTAATGCTGACAACCAGTAACTATACCGCTTTAAAACAAGATAACACAAACAGCAATGAGTCATTGTATTAGAAAGGATGAAGAGTGAAAATGACTTTGTAATGAATTATCTGGATTATTGTATATATCAATCAAAATTTGAAAAGTCTCAAATCTGGTTTCAGACGAAATATGATTGTGATTGTATTCACTGTATCCATTTAATTTTATTTTATTTTTTACAGTAAAAACTACAAAGTTAGTTTCCTTTCAAGGTGCTAAACTTGATTTCATCTGTTGTAGGTTGAATCCTCTTAAGTACAGACAGCTACAGGGACACTGTGAGGTGGGAAGGCTCACTGAACAACAATTCACACTACTGTAACTGTTTGATTACTGTCAAGGTTTTAAAAGTAATCAAAAGGAAAGAAAGTGCTTTTCTATCGTAGCAATTCAGTTCTGCTTTTAGCATTAAAACTGAGCCAAGGCAATTATAAGATACTGCCGTAGGCTCCTCAGAGTGGCAAACACAGTTTGCGGTTATTTCACTGAAAACGGTAAAGAAACTAATCTAAAATGATGAGATGTTGAAAGTGCAGCCTAGAAAGGTCTGCCTGTTGTTGGTTAGCTCTTGACAAGTCATCAGCAAATTATAAAACTAACCATGTAAGTAAGCTGTCAGTGTGCTAGCTTTAAGCTCATCTAAGGCCATTAGGATAACCCATTCTAGCACTACTGCAAGGTCTTGGCATCTGCATCTGTTTGTATTTGACCCCGCTGGATTTTATCTCAGTGAAAATAAACTTTAAGAGACAGTTGTGGGATTTTATTTATGGTTTTTCAGTCAAAGATGTTTCTAAAGATGGCATGTCTCGCACAATATAATTCATCAGGTAAAATGCAGTGTAAAGTGAATTACTACAGTATGAAACCATGTCACTGTTACAAACATGGCTTCATTTCAAACATAATTAATAAACCACAGAAGTCATAGTCACCTGTACGTGCACCTGCCCCTCCCTGTCCGTCAGCTGCTGTTCCCTCGTCTCCCACTCCTTCTCCCGCCTCCTCTTCTCGTCGGCGTGAGCCGCCTGCTGCTTCTGCAGGGAGGCCAGCTCCTGCCGCTGCTTCTCCAGGCTGCGCTGCTTCTCCTGTTCGATCAGCGAGCTGGGCCGCGAGGACGGCCGCGACAGCGACGTGCAGGAAGAGGAGGTGGAGGAGGAGCGCTCGCTCAGGGCCTGCCGCTGGTCCTCGATGAAGCTGTCCTGCTGGACCACCACCGCCTGGGACAGCCACAATCGGAGGGAGATCAGGTCAGACACATCACTCCAGTTTATTGTCTTAGACACATACTTCAGATATTGGATTTTGGATTGGCGGTTTTGGAAAAGCTTCCCAGAGTTCCGGAGCACATGTGTACATGGCGTGGAGGTCATCTTACCTGCAGGGTGCTGAGCAGGAGGTGCAGATTGGAAACGCTGCTGAGGACCTGCTGTTGGAGAAGAGAAATCATTGAGCAAACTCAACAAAACATCTGATTGATGTGTTCGTGCTCATCAGTGTACTTGACTTTGCTTGTTAAAGTACACGCTACCCGAGTTTTCATTCAGAAACGTCAAAAAGCTCTGCCGGAGGTTTTCATGTAATGTGAATTCACCCAGTGGACAAAGCCAGCATTAAACCAGACTTGATGTGCTGAAGCGATGTGACCTTTTCTCCATTCAAACGCACGACAAAGAGACAAGGCCACCGAGCATTCAGCTGCCACCGATGTTTACTCGGACACAAAGCGCTCCAATTAATGTTCCCCGGGAACCATATAGAGCAGCATTTAAACCGCGGAACGTCTGCGGAATGTCTTCTTGGAGCACATATAAATGCAGCATGGTGTCCATAGCTGTCTGTGTAACAAGTAGAGCGAAGATATGTGTTTAGAATTTACAAGAGCAGCATCCTTTAGAGGTTAAAAGGAAATTAAATTAGTATTTTTTGTTGGATAGTTTATTGGAGCTGTCCTTGGTCTGTTTAGGTTGAATGACTAAAAACGCGGAAGTATTTGAAATAATCAGTGACACTGTACCTCTCAGAAATTCTACATATATAATTTATCGAAAAAGTGTTGAACAGAATGGAAACCTTGTATGAATGCCAAGGTTTAGTGAAATATATTTTCGGATGGATTGCCAAGAAATGTGATACACACATAACATTTGATGAATCCTACTGACTTCTTTGGTTGAGACGTTTCCTCAAGCACGACCAAAAAGGTAAATTTCAGTTTTTTGGTGAAACATCTCAACATCCTCTGGACGGATTGGCACAAAGTTTTGTACACACATTCATAGTCCCCAGAGGCTCAATTATAATAGTTTTGCTGATCACCTGACTCTCCATGTAGCGCTACACTGGGTCAAATTTGACATTTTTCTAATACTTTGGTTTAGGACTAAATGCTGGCAATACTTGCTTAACTCTAATAAAGAAATGTTAGCATGCTAACACACCTAACTTTAATGATAAGGTAAGGTAAACGCAATACCTGCTCAACATCAAAATGTTTGCATAATTGTGTGCATATTAGCATGCTAAAGTTAGCGGTTAGCTTAGCTTCGATGAGGCACTAATGTGATTTTTGAACTTTCTTTTCCTATCTCAGTATATTTAGCTATTGTACTTGCGATGGTTAGCATGCTTGCTTTATAATCCATTTTAATCGTATTTTTCATTTGAAAATGTGTCTTAATGCTTGCTGTTATAGACATGCTTTGATTAAATAACCTCTTCCTTTAGTAGTTTACTTTCCCTGCCACATACGTTTTGTTTGCCATTTTGGTTTTTATTTATTATGCATACATTTTTCAAATGATGCTACTAGCTAATACCACTAATAATACAAACATCTACAATGTTAGTATTATACAGTAACTACTACTGCTGCTGCCATTACTACTGTTTCAGCTGATACCATTACTACTGTTTAAGCTGCTGCCATTACTACTGTTTCAGCTGATACATTCATGATGATGGTAACAGAGTGTTTGGACGGCTCCCATGCAAGCAGCAGCTCTAATTGAGTTAGAGACAGGAAGTCGGTGTTACCTCACTGTTCCTCTTCAGCAGCAGCAGCAGGTTGGCGTTTCCTCCCTGCACACAAGCACAAACACACACTTAAGTACTGCACTGCCGGAACACAGCCATGCACTCACATACACACATCATCTAGTGCGTCTCATTCTGTGTGTGTACTGTACAGTGATAATGACCAAATGTGATTACAGCTGCACATGTGGGTGTGCTGTAAAGATTGAACTGATCATGGGTATGATAATGCATGACTGATACAGGAACGCAGCAGTCCTACACTTACTGTGTTTTCAAAAGGGAGGGCTTCAACAGCTCGAAGACTTTATATTCCATTTACCAAGAAAACCAGGAACTAATGTGAATATAATAGAAAGCGGAATGCTTGGATGAACTCTGCATTGTGTCTTTAATGATCATTGAGACTTCTGCAAACACTCCCTTCTTTTAGTGCTGAACCCCCTCTGAACTTTGGCTCTATTCCCAGGAAGAAATGTAAATAAAAATCAAGCATTGCTCTTTTGTTGGGACAGCAGAATGAACAGGGAACGACAGTACAGCAGCCTGGTTTCACTAAAACATTTTAGACACAACCATGTGCAGTCCAGCTGCAGGATAAACAACTACTTAGGCTAGCATCCAGTGAAGAACAGCAGCAGCATGACCTAAAGGCCGCCCATTCGTTTTTAATGCAACTGATGGTCGCCATTAGCAACCGGCCCTTTGCAGGAAGAGTCAAGAGGCTAATTCACTGGAGGGAGAGAAGTGGCTAAATTCATCTTAATGGCGTTGCTAATGTTGGAGGACAAATGCACCCCCCCCCACACACGGCCTCCCGGTTCTCATTGAGAAACGGGGACGCAGCGGCTTTGGGAGTCAAGAGTGATTGGGAGCCGAGATGCTGACCTTCTTTAAAACGCTGTCGGACTCCGTCCTGCGCAGATCTCCGGCAGTATCCTCGCTCTCGTCGCCATCTCCACCTGGCAGGAAGGGAGAACCACAGCAGAGAGGATGAACCAGGAGGCAAATTATCTACGTTCAGGTCTACTGAAGACTATATGAGAACATGGGCACAACAATATGGAAAATGTCTAATCTTTAATAAAAAAAATATAATTTAGTTATTTTATTTGTATATATTTATTAATCATTTTGCCATTTCTTGATCTTTGTTTGCCATTTCCTGTCTCCTCTACTCAAACAAATCACTTTGTCTCTGCTGAGTCCTCCTTTAACTTTTTAACCTAATTTACCTACAGTATGTGGTTCAGCTGACACCACACATCTCTAACAATAGTTTATATATAAAGTTATATATATAGTTTATATTTTTACTAAATAAAGTTGCATGTTTTAAAAGCACATCCTAATAAAACATTCTGTAGATCTGCAGGTGCTGCTACTGATGTAAAAGTCTGGACCTCTAATGGCTCAATATCTGCCTCAGTGCCAGCAGAGTCCCACTGAGCTCTGAATCCACCAGTTCAGAGGGATTGCCCCAGGCATCGGCTCTTCTGCCCAAGTCCCCATATAAAACTGCTATGAACAGAGGCATTGTGGGAGAAGTGCTGGGTTTGGTGCCCTGCTGCACTAAAACTCAGGGGTGCACATTCCCCGTTCAGTGACTGTGTTGATGCAGTTCTCCGCACCAGCAGGTTAAAGGTTCAGTGTCTTCACGACGCACGTCTGCACAATATCTATCAAATAAAAACATGCATGCAGCGGCGGACTTACTCTTACTGCTGTGCATCTGGTGGCTGTCGAAGCCCCCGAAGGTCTCCGCCCGACGGGGCAAACACACCGGCCCCGATCCCCCTCCCTCCTGGACGCTGGCCATCGCCCCGCCCAGGCTGCCGTTCACCAGCCCCTGTAGCGTCTCCACTGTCACACACACACACACACACATAGAGAGAGAAGGAGAGAGAGAGAGAGAGGGGGGCAAACATCAATGTCAGTAAGTGAATTATCCCGGCTAACTGTGTTACAGTTCAGCTCTGCACTCATGAATCCTACGAGGCACTTCTGCTTTCAACCTGCTATTGGCTCCTGTTGCTTAGCAACTATTGACAACCTGTTTGAACCACAGAGCTCTTTTACTGAAAGTTAAAAACATCTTAACCATCTGAAATTATACCGACTCTGGAAAGACAGTGTATATGTTCATAGACCAAGCAGCTCTGTGACCTCTCCAGGGAAAAGAACGAGAGAGAAACGTTGCTGGTGGATGTGAACACGCAGTAAAACACGATAACCTCGGCATAAGAAATGACATCACTGCTGCCAGTTCATATGAAACAAGGACAGCTATCGCCCCAGGCGTTAGAGGGAGGCGTAGCTAAACCCTGACTGCTTGTTTAAAAAGTTGAGATCATTATAGAAGTTCTCCTTCAAACATCTTTCCTGCATTAGAGATGCAAACAATCCTTAGTTGAATGTCAGTTGCACAACTACTGTAAACCTTTTTCATGGAACACTCTCTTCCGTCAGCAGTACTTGGAAATCATTAAGGGCTAGCTGCGTCAGTGCATTTCTCAGTTTTTGACCACCACTAAGTGCCAAGAACAGTTTGTTTATATTCAGTGCATATTAATTAGAATGCTAATACGGTACATCCAATATACCAAGAAATAGTGCTTTAATATTGCACAATACCACATATCAAGAGACAATGAATTACAATGTTTCAGTCAATAATATGTTATTACAAGAAACCAGAAAATGCTGTTCTGACTAAAAGATCATATTTTTGTCTTCTACTAAGTTGAGTCTAGTAGATCTTTCATTATCTGAAAGTTTTTGCAGCACCTTTTATTTGTCAGTCAACCAAACATTTCCAGACCCAATCGTTTAAATTTAACGTCAACTTTTCTCCACATTTCATTCTCTCTTTTCAAAATATACTCTGTTCACTTCTCACCTCATGCTGCTTCCCTCTCATACACCAAACACAGCGGGAATAAAATCCTAAAACACACTCTGACCCCTTTAATGTCTCCCTTAAAAGGGGGATGTAAATAAAGGTTTTGGGAAAATCTGTGGTAGTTGACAGAAATGACATTGTGTACTTGTTGAGTGATGAGAACCTCATGCGCTCATGTGATATATAACTTTAAGGAAGTTTTCAGCTCTAATCATTTGCCATTAATACGTGTATTAAAAATGTGATATTGTACGGTCTGCCTTTATATTTAGTACAACCATTCTGGGTTATTGTTCAGAACACATCCACAGCACATACATTATCCACACAGTCTTACCTTCCTGCAGGGCGTCTGACATAATGGACGCCCCCCTGGGTGGCTCCAGGCTGCTGGCCGACCTGAAGAAAGGCTGGACCTGCCGGCAGACCTCCTCTCCTGGGTTCAGGCCCTCCCACATCCCCCTGAAGAGCAGCACCTTCTCCTCCAGCAGGGACATGATCTCTGTGTCCTTCTGCCTCAACAGATCTGACCAGCAGAGACAGATGGGAAGGAAAAAAAGGAGAGACAGAGGGTGAGGAGAACATTTTTCTGGTATTTGTAGCCAACGTTTCTCCTTTTTTTCCTTTAACACAAACACTGTAAACGCGGTTCCCTCACCTCGCATCTCCTTGGCTTTCGTCTCCATTTGTCTCTTGTCATCTTCTGTCTCACTGGGAATCCCTTCGTCCTCATCCTTCTCCCTGTCCAGCCAAGGAAGAGAAATAAATCAAACACGATGCATTACATCTGGTAACTTATACAGGACTTAACATCTGCAAATCCTCATCTACATCCTTCTAAATCACTTACAATATCTATGTAGAAATATACAAGCAGGGATTAAACAATAAGAGTTAATTAATGGCCAAAGATTTTGATAACTGAATATAAAAAAAAAAGATGCAGCTATTTTTATATTTTTTGACATTTTATAGTCTAACCAGTTCTTTTAGAAAGGATCAATGAAATAATAATTTGCTTCACCTTCAGTATCTATAACAGCGACACCACAGGACAGCACTTTGAGTAGACAGGGTTTAGACAACGTTGAGAGAGTCAAATAATTGTTGTTTATGTTTTTGGTGGAAAAGACAGAGACAGAGGGTGCATCAGTAAAAAAACTGTTTTTGTTTTTAAATCGCCTTCATTCTTGCCAATAGCCTGATCTCGATTTGGTATTTTGACAGAAGTCAGACAGGGCGAGAAAAAGAGAGAGGGAGAAAGACAGAGCGCTAAATCTCTCTCCTTCCCGCTGGCTGCAGTGGAATAATCCTCTGCTTATAGTGAGCTGCCCTTGAAGCCAATCCAGCATTAGACTGTCCCTGAGTACATCCCATCCCCAGGTAGAGTAGTGCTAATCCTCCCGACAGCAGAGTGCTCTGTCGCGGCTTACCGTTTATTACTATCTGGAGAACTGGGCTGGGTCTAACTCCTGGGTTACAACACAGATATGCCGTGGATGAACCCTAAGAGGCCAATAGTGAATGTGAAGCACGTTTTGTGCAGTCGAGGTTACGGGTTGAAGTAAATGGGGCCTGTGAATTCTGAGGTAAAACTCGGAGTGTTCCTCTGGCTTACAAAGCAGAGGAACATTCTTCAAGAAATGGATTTTTAATGAAAATCATTAAAGCATTAGTGAAATGCCCTAAATGTTTTTGTAAGTAAGTAAGAACTAAACACATAAATAAATCCCACTTACATGGACTGCATGGCCTCCTGGATGAGCTGCATCCAGGTGTTGCGTTCGTCCTTGGAGCTGGCCAGGACCTCCATCATCTCCGGCTTCTCGATGCCCGCCGTGATGAGGAAGAGGCCGCGCTCTTCGTTGGCCACCTCCCTCACGATCAGCTTCTGGAGGGAGATGACCGTGGAGCGCTGGTCCTACGGGGAGGGAAGGTGGAGAAGAGAAGGGGAGGGGATTGATGGAGGCAATGAGGGAGGAGGAGAATGGGGAAAAAAAGAAAAGATGACAGTGGGAGGGTCGAGGAGAAGGAGGGAAGACAAATGGTGAGGGTGGGGAAGGCAGGAAGAAGGGTGGGTTGAAGCAGAAGGGAGTGGAAGGGAGGGGGAGAGGGAGAAGAGAAGGATTATTATGGGAGGAGAGAGGATGGGAAAAGGAAATGGGGGAATAAAAGCATGCCAAACACAAGTGTAGAGAAGACAGAGGGGTAGATAGATAAAAAAAAAAGGAGGATTGCAGGGGGAAAGAAGAAGAGAAAACGAGACTCTGGTTAATGTTATCATCCACATGGGAGTCAGCTGATGAGCCGTCTTTGTATCCACAACGCAAAAAACGGCAAAGCACCGTTTAATAAGCTAACACCACAAACCGCTGTTTCATTTCTGCTCTATCCAGTAAAACTCCGATGCTGTAAACCACATCCCTGAGTTTTTCCAAAAATCTCGTCTGAGGTTTAAGGATTGCTTCTTTATAATGTAGAATAATGGGAACTAAATCCACAGCTCTCGCTCTGTGCAGAGACGAATTTAAAGTTTGAATCAAGTAAAATCGAGTGGGTATTTAGTCTTTTTTTGTACAAAAACCCATCTTTGTTTTACTAATCTTCAACTGCAACTCGAAAAAAGAAAGAATTTATTTTCTAAAAAGACCAACTCTGGATGACATTCACGTGGTTCGACTAACTCCAACTTCCGGCGGCTCGCATCTATCTTCTGTCCGGATAACCTTTGATCTTGCTGCTACAGGCTGCTTTGCCCTGTGTGTGATCCTCAGACCTGAAGCTTCTGAACCTGGTTCACATGGCCGCCGCCCATTCGAAAAACCACATGTTAGTCCTCTTTTCAATGTCGGCGGCCTCCACTCAAACATTCCAAACTTTTTTATAATGATGGATGTGATTATTATGCCACAGGCCTGCCTCTGTTTTCATTCCCCCTACTGTGTGTGTGTGTGTGTGTGTGTGTGTGTGTGTGTGTGTGTGTGTGTGTGTGTGTGTGTGTGTGTGTGTGTGTGTGTGTGTGCGCAATGAAGCTCTGAGTCCTGAAAACATGGAAAAAACAGCTCAAACTATATGATTTATCACGGTTGGGTTGGATGCCAAGAGCGGCTTTATTAGGTGCAGCTAACTAACCAGCCAGAGGCAGGCAATATTACACAATGGGTACGCTAAGCGGGCCAGCTAATGCTAGTAGCAACAACAACAGTGGGATAGGAAAATATGACACCACCATCCCTGGCAGTGATCTTTATTACAGGAGTGATGGAGGGAAAAGGGAGGGAAAAGGGAGAGAACAGCGGAAGGAAGGATAAAGAGAGGAGGGAAACATAAAGAGAGATGTGACAGCGGGGAACCTACCATCATGGCGAAGACATATTTCTGGTCTTTCTCTTGGAGGAAGACGAAGACGTCCGATAGCAGCAGAGCATGAACATCTGGAGAACAGCCAGGAGAGTAGTGGTTGGATAAGTGAAAAGTTAGAATACATATTTCTACAGAGAGATTTTTCGGTCTCCTCACCCTTCAGTCTCCCCTGGACGTTCTTCAGCTGCAGCACTCCGTCGTGGATCAGCCTCCTCCTCAGCAGATCCTCCTTGGCAAAGATCTGGCCGCTCTTGGTCATCATGATGGACTTGCTGTCCATGCGGCCGTGAAAGTCCTTCAGTCGGCGCCGCTTCTCGTGGTCGTTCACCTTGCTGTCGACCGCAGCGATCACTTGCTTCACCAGCCGGACAGCGTCCGTCAGGTCCTCATGGTCTTCATCGCTTTCTGCGTTCGACATGTGACGAGAGTTCAGACAGGCGAAAGAGTAGCAGTCCGGCATTAAAACATGTCTCAGGTTAGATTCCAACTCCTTATAACCAACAGGGTAGTAACCAAAGCCCACTTTTAATATGTTTCTTTGTATTATGCAAGGAGTTTTGATCTTAAAAAGGTTGTTTTTTCACAGCACAAACTGCAGGCAAAAGCCATTATGGTTGGGCAAGTCCATTTGGTAATTTCATGGCTCTGAACTAACCCACTTGAACCAGATGTGAAGAGGAGGTGTTTATGCACAGCAGGTGTTTATGCACAGCAGACTTATTGCAGATGCCATTGCAGAGAAAAATGAATACCTTTTTATGGTTTGAAATGGATGAGTTGAACGCACAAACCATTAAGTCACCAGAACTTATTCATATGTGCTGACTTTTGCCTCTTTCATTTTAACGCAATCTTTTCTCCTAACTGGATCATTTGAAATGCAGAACATATTAAGTTATTTAGAATGAGCCACATCCACATCCGACAACACTTCCTCACATTGTTTTTTTTGCCTCTGGCACTATAACTGTATCTCAAATTAAGGCTATACGCTGTTCTGTCCATTTTTCTGACGAGTCTGTTCTAGTCAACTCTTGTTTATACACGTCTTGTTTATATTGTGCACTTGGGTTTTGGACATTACTATGTAACATTTTTCCCTAAATAGGAATATTTTCCTCCTTTGGTTGTTGTACCTCAGTGCGCTTAAGCACCAAAATACTACCTGTAAATGTGAGTGTGCTGTGTTGTTTCCACTCAGTATATATATCACAGTTGGCAGGAGAAAGTCCTCTTAAAGCACCTTGGGGATTAAGTCAGAGCGCCACCGTCCCACATAGAAGTATAAACAGGCTTTTGGGAGGGATTAGAGTGAATGTACACAGTGGGAGGCCAGCTGACGAAAGCTGCTTTTAAATCAGATATAAATAATGTGTGAAATATTTCAGCTCCTTAAAGTATTTTTGATCTATTATCCTAAAAATAAACACCCATCCAACATAGGCTGTATGTGTGTGAGAAATTCAACTTTTCAGAAGCTTTTCCTAATACACGTGACACTTTGGCGTGGGCTGTTTTCAAGTACCATGACTGAATTAGGCTGAAGATGTGAAATTTGATTATACTGAAATAATAAAAAAAGTTGAGCTAAATTTGTCTGTTCTCAGGATAAACATGATGTGAAAAATAGGAAATAATGTCCTCAGAATGGTGTGTAGGTGGCAACTGTATTTGATTTTGTATTTCGTTATACAACTTTGGCTTTACAATTTCAGATAAACGATTGACCCCGGGTGAAGCCTGGACAATGCTTCCCATTAGCTTGGCCTTTACACGTCGTATAGTTTTGACAAACACACACTTTAGGGCAGCGCAAAAATATGCATCTCAACAGGTCTTGAAACTTCACGTTCTTCAAAGAGAACCGTCATGATTAAATCTTTAGATGTGGTTTGAAGTGCAAATTAATTTGGTTCTCAAATGATCTATGAGCCAGCAACATTTCCTTGGTACCAATGCAGTGATTGGCCCTATTCTGTCTTGTTTTCTGCTACTTGTTTATGGGGAAAATCCTTCAGATCAAAGTATATTTAACATAGCCCACTAGCAGAGAGTTTTAAGTAGAACAAAAACTAATTTACCACTTTCAAAAATCCCTCTTTTGCTTTAGATTGAGGGTTAGAAACTATGTGTTCTAAACAGTAAATGGATGTTTTGTATTGTGTATTTATGCAAAGTGATCACAGGACAGATAAAGATTGATTAAAGACTTGAATTTCTCCAGAAGAGACTGCGAAGAAACCATTTGGTCCAATTGGAACAAGTGATCTCCCTATATATGCTATCTGAATATGTAATGAATCCTGATGTGGTATTACAATACATTTGACCTGTCTACTGACCTAACCGCTTTTTTAGACGTGTTATAGTCTGTAGTTGTCAACATCGTCCCAATTAAAACCAACTTCCTCCTTCAACTTCCCCCAATCCATATTCTCATGTAAACAGCAAAGGCGGGCAGGAAGCTAACCTTTAGTGTGCTGCAGCATTCTCTGTATTAGCACCGGGTACTTTGTTATCCTCTGGGTCACCAGCAAGATGCATTCTGGGATACCAAGCCTCCGCACAATGCTGCTACTCATCTTTTTCTGGAAAAACAAACAACGAGTGCTTTAATGAAACATGCCCACGCAACAGGTGGCTCAAAACAAAGCACATTTCTGTCAAGTAATCAACGGAAACTTAAAACTCATTTGCTGTAGAACAATGCAGTAATACTACTTAAGAAGATGTGTTGCTGTGATTATGGATATGACAGTTACACAACCATAGAAGACAATGGAAGAACGTAGGCCTCTGAAAAAAGCTAAACAGTCTCAAGGGTAGCGTGGCTTTTATACTAAAAAAACTAAAGAAAAGTGAGACAGAACAAGAACATGATCCCTTTTTAACACAATAAGTATGCACTCTATAGAACAGAACTCAGTGTTGCCGGGACATCTATTCAGCAAAAAACAATTGTGTCTGGAAAAGCAGACATCTACTACAAAAAAATAAAAGCAACTCTCTGAAAAAGTACCAATATTGTAGTATATATCTGCGGTAAGCATATGACTGGCTGAAAGAGTCTTACTTTGATGAAGGCCTTGAAGCGTTTGTCTTTGGTCAGGAGGTCCTTGTAGAAGTTCACAGCTTCGTTGTGGCGACTGCAGAATCTTCCGTAAACCTTCTTCATGCTTTCGCCGTTGCACCCTGAGAACTGGGGCAGAATTTAACAAGCATGAATACACAAAACAAATATTGGTACAGCAAATACAATGTAAAAAGGCAAAGCCAGAAAGCTAACTGTAGGTAGTAGGGCTTTAACTTGTATTTCTAGTTGTATTTATTAATTGTTTAGATTCAAAACTTTAAAGGTAAGCTTGGAGAACAATATTTAAAGAACGTGTCACTTTACATAAAAGGTGTATGTATGCATGCAGCACACTAAAACATGGGCATTAACTAAGGATTCAAACCATTGATATCATTTTTTACCAGATCTAAGGACTGCAGGCTTTTTCAGCGGTCCTGAAGCTTGGAAACAGGAATGTACAGAGCGCTGTGTGAGGCTCTGAGTTTAGCATTAGCATTTCTAACTTTAGCTAAACACAAAGCACAGCTGAGGATGATGGGAATGTTATCCGTTTTGCAGGTATTTGGTCATAAACAAAATTTTGGAAACACTGAAATGTCCACCTGGGGGAAAAGTTAAGAAATCTCGAAAGTCCAGAGGAATTATCCTCTGGGGACCATGATTGTACAAAATGTCATGGAAATCCATCTGCAAATTTCCATTTGCAAATTTCCCTGCTGCGGGACTAATAAAGGATTATCTTATCTTATCTTATCTAATAGGAGTTGGGATATTTCAGTCTGGACCAAAGTGGTGAACCAACACACTGACATGGAGTGGTTTATGGAACGTGTTTCTAATGCACATGTTGTGTTTTGTGACTATTTGCATCCCCAATGCTTCCAGCACAATGACTCACAAGAAAAAATATGGAATTCATCATGTGGTATTACAATTTGGGGACCTTCTTTCCCCCTTCACACCAGCCACTCCCTCTTCTAACCTGGCTGACCAGGATGTCCCCTATCCTGTTGATGATGAAGCCTCCCTCCGAGCTTCCCCCCTCCAGCTGGCTCTCCCTCTTCCTCTCCAGGAGGCGGAGGAGGTGCTGCGTGTGGAGGTCCAGGAGCTCGTCTAGAGCGGGGAACAGCTTCTCCACCGTCTGAAGCTCCAGCTGCAGCTCCTTCTGCAGGCCTTTGCTGTAGACCTCGGACATGATGCGCAACGTCCGGATGTGGTGCATCTCCGTTTGCATCAGCTCTGAAGGACACACGGGGGGAGGATGCTTAGTCGAGTAAATACATAAGCAGCACTCTTTATACCCTTTCACAAAGCTATGCCTCCGCATAATTCTACCTCAGAGGTCAGACAGTTACATGGCATGAATGTGTAAGTCCCTGAATACCTTGTATACATATAGAAATATGCTTTTCATTCTAATCTTATTCATTTGCCCTATGTAGATTCTAATCAAAAGCTTGAGGCATCTCAAACAGGATGTTTTGTGTCTCAATGAATATTTAAAAATATGCAGTCTTAATAGACCACAGAGACTTGTGGATGCAACTTCAACAAACTGAAGTGAATGTTATCAAGACATGCTAATGCCATTTACTTTGACTATTCCGACCCCTGGCCAAAAAGCATTATCCCACTTCTCAAGGTTTTCTTATCTTTAAGTTAAGCAGTAGAGACTAAACTGCAGAAACACAGCGGCACTTCTTTAACTTCCTAAACTTTTTCTTAAGATCCAATTTAAAAGCGTATTCTGGTTCATGAAATGTACCATAGATGACGTCCTGTCTCTTCGCCACCTCCTTGTCCAGCTGCTGAAGGTACTGCTGCTCGGCACATAAACTCCACGAGTCAGCTTCCAGCTCCTTGGCCTCTGCCTCAAACTCCCCCATCAGCTGGCCGTCCATCATCTCCGTCCCTGCGCCAACAGCACAGCTTGCACTTACAATTTGAAACTTTGTATGACACACAGCATTGAATTATTAATGCTGAATTGAAAATCATAACTATGTCATGTTCCTGTTTACATTATTTCCTGACTTAGTCTTGTAAGTACAGCTACTTCATGAACATTTGATATATCCTGTTTCTATATGGACTACATTTATTTTCCTTTATCTATTTTCAGTATTCACTCACGCTGACAAAGCAGTGTTCTCATTATTTCATTACATTACATTAGAAATAATAAAATGACTGTTTTTGTAGTATGAACGCAACAGGAAAAATGCATTTTCTTTAATGTCAGATTTTGTTTAAACTTTGTTAGTTATTCACTCAGTTGTAAGATTATTCGTTCCCAGCTGACTGTGTGTGTCTGTGTGTATTAACCTTCATCAGTGAGCGATTCCATGGACTCTGTGACCTGGTTGGTTCTGTTGAGGGAGTCGGTGGACTGGGAGAGATACCGCCGGCTTTTAATGGGCATGTCGTCGAACACCGGACTGAATATAGAGATAATAATAATAATAGAATTTAAAAAAGACAAAATTACACCCACAAACACCAAATGAGCTGATTAGACACAAGTGGTGCAATTCAGATGCAATGGCTTCAATGCAAAAGCAATGGAAATGTTTCGCTTCATTTAAATAGAAATGTGATTATCTGAGTGTCCTCGCATCAATGCATACACTGACATACACACCCAGCTATGTTGCTTATGGAGAGACTCTTGGAGAGGTTGTTGCCATGGAAAGACATGATGCTGGTGTGTCTCCGTGATGCGATCATCAGGGAAGAATGGTCTTCTGGGGACAAGATGGCGGACCAGGGGCGCTCCCTTGTCCCGCCAGCTGGACCAGAGACAGATGCATTACAGGAGATTATTATTGTACTCATCACTGTGTACTATACAGGCGACAACCTCCGGGTCTGGAAAATGTGAAGCCAATGCAGAAGTGCCTTAAACCTGCATTCTTACTAGTGGCCAGCAGGGGGGCGACTCCTCTGGTTGCAAAAAGAAGTCCGATTGTATAGAAGTCCATGAGAAAATGAACTCTGGTTACCCCTCAAGTAAATACTGAACTTTCTATACTTTGCACATTAGAAATGAAATGAATTATAAGGGGTTTTAAAAGTTGAATGCCGTATGGCCTTGGCTGAATCTAAGCTTTTCATTTAGAATTAATCTAGTGATGTCTGGGATTGTCTCTGATGTACTCAGGTCACTCTTTCAAAAGAGATCTAGATCTCAGTGAGATAACCTGATTAAATATATATACTATATATATATATGTATGTATAGAAGTTAAGAGGCTAGATAATTGGTTTAGTTCTTGGAAGATCATTTAACTGACCTAAAATATTAAAGACCTATACTATATCTGGAGATAGTTGTGTTGTTGCATGATAGAGGCAATGCTTCTGTGGGAGTTCTGCACAAGTATATTTCCTGCTGACTTTGAAGAATGGTGCAAGAGCAAGTAGCACCTTACTTTAATATTTTCTCTTCTAGTGAGGAATTTTGACTGATTCCCTTGATCTTAAGACGGCCCTTAAAGATGTTGTGAATTAGCAAGAAGTAGACATAGAGTGCAGCAACTTGGTTTAGTTCAGCTTCCTCCAGCCCAAATGATTGCTAAAACAACACGTAATGTTAAAACTTCTTCAATGAGCTTGGGGATGAAATCTGCAGATGAGAACTGGAAATCAAAGACATGTAAGAGTTTGGTTTGACACTCACATTTGTTCCTCATCGTGACTGTAGGGAAAGAGCTTGAATCTGGTACTGCAAACTGCTGTTTGGGTAACTGGACAGAAAAACAAAAGCATAAAAGAGGAGTTCAAATCAATATTGGCTACAGGAGAGCAGAATACTACGGAATCAGAGGTGGAGTTACTTTCTGGGAACTTTTACCTTCATCTTCACCTTGGCACAAACAGGCAGGCTGTCCCTGCAGCTCTTGTGGACGGAGGCATTACAGTCTGGAAAACAAAGCATCAGAACGCTCAGTGAATGCTATGGGCACGGTGGTGGGGGAGTCGGGGGTGTGTGGAAAAGGTGGGGGCTAGAAATTCTGACTGGTTCTTCATAGCCGGCCAAGAAACTCCACCAGCCCACTAATGAAAGCCAGACCGGAGCAGAGCATGTGATGCAATCGAGGGGTAATACTGCTCGTGGCCGGAGGAGAAAAAGAAAAAAAAAAAGGAGGGCGAGATAGGCTGAGGAATGACACACATTAATATTGCATGGGAAAATTTCATTTATATAAACATTCCCGAATCACGATTTTTAGACAAAGGTCATCATTTAATATTTCTATAATAAGATTTGCTCTGTAAACTGATCCTGTTGATTCAATAAACGATCTTTGACAAATATAGCTTCATAACAAAATTCCAACAATTTTCACAGAGGCATGTTTCCAATATATGGAAGTGTTATCACCCTCATCCCACCAACATATTTAACACTAGAGGACAACCGACTACTGAACACAAGAATAAAATAGCAAAACGTTAACTTATTTCTTCTCAAACCTTTATTAGTTATGTACTTAATGTCACCTAAAGAAAAGAAAAAAAAGATGATTGTCACTTTAGGAAATGTGTGTCGGCTGCAACTGTGTCTGTCTCCTGCAAAGTGACTGACAGAGTGCTCCAACCCCCTTACATAGTGTGTGTTATTGCATCTATTAAAACAGCACAGGCTGTAATTAGGTGCTTTGACTGTGACAAACATTTAGTATTTTAAATTATCAAAAAAGCACTGATTAAAACTGACGCATATACATGTGGGGCCTTTGGGGACTCGGTTGGTAGGATGAGGGTTAAACAGACATGTTGCACAAGTGAAACATAACAAACCTCTTCATCCACGCTAACTTGCCAGCAACATTTCCGCTTTTCAGATTACATCAACGCACTTACACTCTTACACTCTGAATCAGGGTGAGAAAATAATCCTGTGTAAGCAGGGGAAGACTCTGGCTGTCTGAGGGACAGGGACGTAAAAATATAGATTTTTTTTAAGCATCTAGGGCAGCTTATATGGCACTGCATTGTGTCTTCAAAATTTTTAGGCCAATTTAGATGGCATTTAGTCACGTTTTCTCCACTGGAAGGGCACTCTAAAGGGCTTTTGGAGTGTAGGTCCACAAGTTAAGAAAGGCAGCAACACTTTCAGGGTTCCATTTTCACTTCCACCGATCACATGAGAAGTGCATACACTTGTTTAACTGTAAAAAGACATTTGGATAAAAGTATCCACCTAGTAGATTATGTGATAAATATCTAATTACGACCCGCACAGTAAAACCAGCTTGAATTCCTGCCGTGTTTTCCTCCTCTTAAATGCTTTTATTGGGTACTTTACTGCTTTTTGTGGACGTCTTAACTGATTCCAGCTAATCCCAGACAAAGGTTCACTGTATTTGTCTGTTGAATGGACACCAGCCAGACATCTGCTAGTACAAACCTCCAGAAGAAAACAAAAAACACCCTCAGAACCATCTGTGGCTCCAACAATCCGAACCCAGACCAACTGAATACAATGAGAGCTGTTTTTGCCAGTCTGAAGTATCTGAGGCAGATTGTGACCATTGAGAGGATCTCTGTGATCCATTGCAGAGCTGGGTTCTCCTTTTTAGGCTTTTTCTAAGGGTTGCGCCAAAGGCTTGTGCAATAAACTACATCCTCTTTAGGTCTGCTGCTGTTTCAGTGGAAAACGGTTTTGTTGTCTGTACTGAAAGCCAGACTGGGTGACATTAGAAGTAGCCCTTTAGAGAGTTTCACTACTTTAAACAAATCATGAAGCTGTCTCAGCCAAGTAAGAGTGATTCTGCTTTGCCGACTTTCTAGTTTTGTTTTATTTCTTTTTTAAACTTAATTTACATCTGCAAAATAGTAAGAAAACATACATTTCTATTATGATCAGCTGACAAAGAAACCCAACTAAATATAGTAGCAGAAACATCCGGCTCCTATTGCCAAATACGCTTCACTGAAATGTTCGGGAAATCCTCTGTTCCTGCAGAAGTTAGGTGTTATAATCAACAATGTTGATACAATGTCCTTTAAACCTTATGCATTCATTGTATGTGGCCGTTACTTATGCTGGTACCGTATGATTAGGGTTTCTATTTAACTAAGTGACTAAACTTGGGTTTTACTGACCCTCCTATGTTTGCAATGGAACTATGTAATGACCCCTGCCTGGTGTTATCTATTGTGAGATGAAATATTGTATATATTGTCTCTTTGTTGAAGTATTGTGTTTGTCTCTGATTATGTTTGCAAACCCAGTTCCCCTTTGGAGAGCAATACAATTAATTCCATCCTTTTCTAAAAGATTTTTGCCCAATTAAATTACATATGTGGATATATATGATCCACAAGTGCTGACTGAGCCTTTACAGTCAGTTGATGTGACCTGCCGCAGAGCATGATTCAGGCCTGATGATGTATGTGAAGGGTGCACTAAACAAGGAGCTTTTTTTCTCCTTACAGTATATTCAGTGTTGTGTGTTCACAGTAGCGCAGAGAGCTTAGCATGTTTTCACAATTCTAAATGCATTTACAACCAGATAAATACTTCTAATAATGGATCGCAACACTTTACAGGCTTTAATAAGACTTAAAGCAGCAGGGGAGTCCTGATCCGTCGCAGACGATGAAAGAACACAAACTGGGACGATAAAAAAATGCAAAAAAAGAAACACACAGACAAAGGGACTTACGAGTGCACTGGAAAGCCTCCTTGTTGTTGAAAGCCTTATTGCACTGGAAGCACTGGGCTGCTGGGCCCAAGCTGACAGGTGTGAATAGATGACCGTTGATGGCCTTCTTGTCCTTCTCCTTGCCCTCCTTGTCCTTGTCCTTTTTGTCGCGCTCTTTTTCCTGCAAGGTGGAAGCATCATAGTTTAGAAGACAACCATGCCAGGAGAGGACGGTAATTACTTTACCTTTCTTTCCAGACAATTAAATGTTAAGAAGAAAAAAAAAAAGTTGAGTTACCTGTGGCGTGACAAACAACACTGACAAAATGTCTCAGCTGCTGGACATTTGCTTGTGTTAAACTCCACTCTGAATCCAGCAGAGCAACATTAGTACCCTGATGTACTGCACAGCGGGGGGCTTTGCATATTAAGTGATGCATTATTTATGCTGACAACAAATTGTCTCATTAGGGGGCCATTTTAAATGCAGTGCGTCTTTGTTTCAGGCAGTCTTTGCTTTCTTTTTTCAAAAACAATTTAATGTTCAAACCCCTTATTTGATGTATTTTTTACAGGATTACTGGTAGGGGTTTATAATACGGGACATGATGCTAAGCAGTACATAACGACTGTGATAAACAGTTACCAACTATTATAATAATATTGCATATTGTGTTGTTTTCCCAGCTAATGTAAAGCTCTTATTCAAACCAGCAGGGAAGACTTTAGTGTACAGAAACACTATTCTGCGAGATGCGGGATTGCTGACGGAGACACGCTGTCTGGGAATCAAATCTTTGACCTTTCCATAACAGGGCGTACTCATCTTCAGCTGTTGGTCATCTCTGTACACTGAGCTGAATCACAATCCCCACAAAGTGATGGAGAGCAGAACAGAGCTCTTATTCTCTTGGACTTGCATCACAGAGCCTCCACCCAAACCCAGAGGAAATGGGGGAAAATGGAGTTTCCAGCTCATTTTAATGGTCGGCCCCTGGGCCTCTCGGTTTGAGGGGACCACAAAGCCCCGACGCACTGGAGCTCTTTTTTTTTTTTTTTCAGACACTTCAAGACGCAGTACGGCTGACTGGAACACACACGCCTGCTTGCTTTATTACAACACTGCCTTTATTGTCACTTCCTGCAACAGCTGTCCAACCACAGTGAAACACATCGCCAAATATCTAATAAACATTCTGCACCACAGTTACTTTTCTAAGAACCTCTTCCGAAAATATGACACTTGATGATATCTCAAAAAACAATAAGAAAACAGTTCAACTTAAGTCAGAGTCGATTCTCAGCACAGCTCTTTTGGCTGCAAACGTTCACAACAGCAGAAGTGATGGCTACTAAACCACATATTCAGACAAAAAGCAGTGCGACTGAAACATACTGTAACGGGCAATGACTTCATTGGAAAAAGACATCAGCCCCAGAAGGGAACGCTGGGAACTATTTTCACATGATACTGTGACAGCCTCTTTCACTACAAGTTTGACTGGGGGAAAAAAGAAAAAAAGTAAAGAGCACTCTCTTAGCCTACCTCCAGCCAACATTTCCATCTCTTTGAGAAGCCATGGCTCCCTGTGAATCTCCTGTATAACATCTCGGGCTGCGGCTGACGCTACTGGCAGCGCTGAGGCTTCATCGGGAAAGATGAAATGAGGAAGTGACCGGCTAGTTACAGAAGGTGCTATTTCTGCAACGGCTCTTACATCTGGTACAGACGCTGTGTCAAAACGCCACTCACTACATCCCCCTTGCACAACATTCAGACTTTTGAGGATCTGTACGAGTGCACCACGAACCTAAATAATTAAGACATTCGGATATTTTTGAATTCATGACTTGGAAAACTTTAAAAGCCTCATCCAGTTTAATTCAGTGAAGACATTTACAATTTTCAGTGATGTGAGACAGGTCCCCCAGTTGCTGAGGTTTGCATTTTTGGTTGTCACGACAATAAACATACAGCATCCAATCCAATAACTCGGTGCCAATTTGAGCATCGAAGCTTTGCTAATTTTGATCAATAGTTTTGACCTTTGACAGGCTCTGGGGATGATCTCCTTCAGAATCCTGTCCCTTTAAAAGCAGAGCAGTGACTGAGGTTAGAGATGAGATTATACAACCACAGCCAACCCCGTCTTCCTGTTTTACTTCCTGTTCTCCCCGTCTTTGCAAGGGCTGCAGAACGATAGACTGCAAACACAAGTTGATGTTGCGGTTTAGTTTTCCAAAATAAGGGCTATTTATGTGTGCAATTTTAAACTTGGAATATTGACAACTATTCTATTTGCAAATTAGATAAATGGATGTCAAAATACAGTATGTCACTACTGCGATCTTCAAAGCACATTGCTGAGCATTATGATCTCTTAACTGCAGTAATATGACATCCAAGTCATGTAGAGAGGAGGAGAGGAATTTTTTTCTGTCTCTATAATTATTTTACCTATCTGAATCAGGATTATCATCACTCAGAATGTAATAAGAAATATTCTCCATGGTAAAAGATCTTTGGGAGTTAAATAACTTGCTTAGTGCAGGAAAAAAAAGATGACTTTGACCACATCGTCACCACCAGAGATTCTGTGACCAAGAAAATGTTGCTGGCTAAAATACAAGTCCTGCTGGAGAAATCTGAAGCGAGGAAGTTACAAGAGACATCGACTTGCCCTGAAGCAAGACACGAAAAAACTGCTGCCTGCTGTTGGACCGGAGCTGTTCAGAGGCCAGCAGAAGGAGATGAACAGTTCCCAGTGTGAGTGTGTGCAAACATTAAACGTTTAAAAAGGAGGAGAACCACGTGAAGGGAGGCTGAATGAGGAAACGCACTGCACGAATGAGAAACAGTTTGGTTAAATACCCATGTTTCCTCACCCTGGTCTTTTTGTACATCTTGTTCTTGAGGTAGCTGAAAGTCCGGCTGACTTTGGTCACGCTCTTTCCCTCGGTGTCGCTCCGCAGAGGGCCCGGCTCCTCCTCTGATATACTGTTACACACAAACACACACACATTCTATCTTCAAAGAGCTGCATTCACAAGGCTTACCTGTTAACACATTCCAAACATGGTTCTTTACAGCACTGTAAAGCAGTAAAAGCCTTAGGATCTATTTTCTGGCGATGTGTATGTGCAGAGTTGGACTGACCTGTATGCCAGTGACCCAGAGGCGCTGGAAAACGAACTCATACCTGGAAGAAAACAAAAATGAGAGAGGAAGTCAGTGGTAGGATAAAGAATCAGGAGGGTTTCTTTATTCGTTGTATTTGTCTCTTAGTGGAAATTCTCCTTCCTCCCTCTGTATCAAAGGGTGATTTAGAGGTTGACCACGCTAACCCACGGTGAATGAACTCACCGACCTAAAGGCCTGTCTACCAAACCAATATGTCTACCAATATGTTTTTTATTTACTGCTCTGCTAACCCGCAGCTCACACCACGCCAGAGGGATGTTAGTTCCAGTCCTGGCTGTACGTATTGGGCCCCTGTCCTTCAGCAGCTACCTTTAATGTCCTTGAGCAAGGTATTTAACATGTAAGCTACTCCATTGGAAGCTGTGGAGAAAGCCAGAAACAAAATGACTCTGGCACTGTTGAGGGCGGCCAGCACTGAGGCCAGGAGCTAAAACTGAAGAGCTGCCTTTTGATCCAGTGCCATTAATGGCTGCTAGATACTGGCTCCAAATACAGAAATCCCTGAACTCTAAAACTGCAAAGTCTTTTCTTTTCCTGCAAGAAATCATGGTCCCAGTATCTGTTCAAATGTAAGTTTTGCCTCACATCACATAAAGACATGACGGTTGTAGCTTGCTCTTTCCCCAAAACTTCACCCAGGCTCCACTATTTATGAAACTTGGAGAATTAGCATATGAATTATTGAGTCATGGACAAAAATGTGTTTTGTGAGGTCACAGTGACCCTTGACCTTTCACAAAAAAAATTCTAAATCAGTTCATCTTTGAGTAAAAGTTGACATTTGTGCCAAATTTGAAAGTGTTGACTGAACAGCCATGTCTATCGCCCAGAGGCATAAATAAAAGTAAAAAACTCACCACAGAGTCTCTACTTCTCTAATATGAATTAAACGTAGGCATGCATCTTTTCTAGGGGAACAACTCTGCTTCCTTCCCGATAGTCATTTCTCTCCTAATATTCTGAAGTGCATGAAAATATGCAAAGCATTGCTTGCCTGTTCTGCATCAGAAAGTCAAACCTTAAGCAGGATAATGAGGGCAAAGCGTTGTCCTGAAGGAGACAGAGAACACTAATGGAAAAACCTCACAGATAAGGAAAGGGAAGGCTCGGGGTCTTTGACTAAAAGTGACAGGCTCACATTTCTTCAGAGGGCACTACACCTGCAGTGTTTGTGATTATTACTTGTCCTCTTTCTCTGGTGATTGCGTTTCAGTTTTTGCAAAGAAACAAAACAAGGACTAATCTAAGTAAAGGTCAGCTAAATCCTAAAGCATCTAGTTGTGTTCATGGTGAAGTGGATTTTTTTTGTAACTGCAAAAGCGCACATACCACAGGGGGAAGTGAGAGGTTGCAACAAAGTTTAGGTTGAATAGTTATGGAAATTTACTCATATTCAGTTTTATCCATTATGTGTATTATGTGATGAATTCTTATAATAAAAAATGTTTGTGTAATCAGACAGAAAGTCTCAGTGTACTTGGGGTCACATCCGGGTAAAAATCTAGGTACTTAGCCAACTACTAGTTCTCCAAGATTGTTAATGTATTCCGTGATCAAAACAAAACATTTTGTTTTTTGTCTGTATTGCTTATCTGGATGAAAAGTAATGGCTCTGTAGACTCTGAGAGTCCTTTGAGGGAATCCAGGGCTCTAACAGCAACACCTACTTCTCTGTCTCTGACATCACAGCTACTTTCTACTGCAGCTAAGTTTACAGCACATTACTTACTCAAGTTATCCTCATCATCGCTAGATGAGAAGTCCCCATAAACAAACTGAGACTTAGATTTGTTGAGGATGGGGGAAAGGCTGAAAGAGAAGGAAATTCGCCTCTTACGTCTCAGGTGTCCCACCGCTGGCGGGGGAAGGCAGGAAGGAAAGAACCAAAGTAGGCACTTATTAAAATTGTATAAATTAAAACTGTATAATAACAGAGAGCATGGGGGATGGAGGTAGGAATGTCATGATAAATATAAAGTCCAATAGAGTGCTGCAGGCATGAGACCTAAAACCCAGACATGAGTCAGCATCTTTCATCATGTTTCGTCATGTTCCCTCGTCCATAAGTCAATGGGTTTTTGAATCAGCGTTTGGTAAACTGACAGAAATAAGGTCTGTGGTTAACACACGTTTTAGAGATTTTAAAGTTTTATTCTATGAAACTATAAACTATTTTGAATGAATTTTGAAGATTTAAAGCATTTAACGTTAGGTTTTTACATCTAGCAGTTGTATTTACGCTCAGAAATCAGAAGGGGTGTTCGTTTGTGAAGATTATCTCGCTAAACAAAATGTGTAGTACTTAAATGTTTGTCTATCAAAGATCCCATTTTCTGTAATAATCCAAAATCCAATGTAATAATCCCATTGGCTTTATGTCGAGGGAACCAGTGAGATGCTAACTTTTAAGTTGACCAACAAAAATGAGTCATCCCTGCACACACACTGAGTTTTTCCACTTAGTCTGAATAATTAGACCTCGGCTCAGTTCGACAGTGGAACAGGAGAAACAAAAGCTGCGTAGGCGGGACCATGGGTGTGTCGGGCCTTTCAATATTTGAGACAATGGCTCAGTATTTAACTGCCTTTTTATTGTGTTTATCCAGCAATCATCTTAACTTCCACCCTCACCTGCCTAGATCATTTCCATCTACACATCTAGCTTTTCCTCCATCATTGATTCAAGAATGAAAGCATGATGAAATCTTCATTTTGTGTTACCTTTCATTACATTCTCTCACTACACCATAAACAAGCTGTGCTCCTTCTGCACACTGGGCCTTCTGCACTTAGGAATACAAGCATAGGAGGTACACTTTGAAATCCAAACGCTTAGATATTCACCACTTTATTGGCTCATATAATAATATACTATGAGTTTAAAGCAGTATAATGGAAAGGGGATTTCTTGATAAAGAGGTCAAAGATGTCCAATGGTACCAATTCTGGCCATAATCTAGATTTGTAATCGTGATGTGATCGCTGAGGGGTAAAACAACAGATAAGCAGCCTCACGACTTGTCACTCACCATCAACGTCTCTCTGGCTGATGGCGAGCATGGATACAGACTTGGTGAGGGGCAGGGTCATGGGAGGACAGCTGTTTCGCAGAGGACGATACCGCCTTGATTTCTGGGGGCAAAAGACAGAAGCTTGAGTGAGAAACACAGTGCAGGATGATGTTTAAATAAATAACAATAAAGGACACTAAACCAGGCAGAGATAACAGGGAACAAAACATTACCACTGAACTGGAAACAGGAACGATAAGCTAAAAGGGGAAACTACACAAATGGTTTCCGAAGTTGTGTTCACAATTTGTTTTAAATTCAGCAATGAGAGCGGGGAGACAACCCCTGAGGAGATCAGTGTTTATTAATTCCTGCTAATCCCCAAAATGCCAAAGTTCCCCAGACTGTTTATGTGCTAGCTTTTTTTGCAAATCCATTTCTCCTCTCATGTGAATTAAGCTGAGGATGTTTTTTGCGTGACTGTGTGAAGATATGACATCTAAAGGACAAACATGAAGATGTGTGTGTGTGTGTGTGTGTGTGTGTGTGTGTGTGTGTGTGTGTGTGTGTGTGTGTGTGTGTGTGTGTGTGTGTGTGTGTGTGTGTGTGTGTGTGTGTGTGTTAGCTGACCAGGTCGTGTAGTCTGCCATGCTGCCCCAGTTCCTCCTGCTCCTCTGTCAGAGACACTAGGGAGCCCCTGTCATCGCTGTCATGCCGGGGCATCCTGGAAGGCTCCAGGATTCGGGGCCCCTGAGTGGTGGGGCCCCTCAGCTCTTCCTGGACCCCACTGAGCCCTTCAAGGCTGTAGCTGTGAGGACAAACAGAACGCAGAGGTGACCTCAGAGAAGGAGGGATGACTGTACGGTACACACGCGCACTCCACTAGTCTCTAGACTATTGATCACAGCTTTCTGGTTACACACAGCCACTGCAGCAACAAACACACACGGACGTGCACACATGCACCTGCTTGACAGACACACACAGAGCCGGTCCTGCACAGTGTTTAAACCCGCTGAGTTATCACGGGGCTCCGGAGAAGATTTACGGCCAAAGCAGCAGGAAAATATCTTCCGACGTCAGCATCGGCATAGAGAGCTCTGCAGCTGTGATTTACAAACCCAATTGCATCGATCTATGACTCGAAATGAGAGGCCTTGATAAAAATAAAAAATAAATCCAATACCAATAATATCTCCAATGATTATGGAGAGGAAAACTACAGCTACATTTCAGGATGAGCTACTGTACGCGGCTCTATTCCCTTCAGGACCGACTCTGTGATGGTTAAGGCTCCAGAGGTAAATCTCTCTTATCTCCGGCTCTTGGGTTTGTGAGGCACTCCATTATCCACCAAATCATCAGTCCAACACACTCTGACATCGATAACATAAACTGGACCGAAAGAATCATGACTCTGTGATTATCGGTGACCAGCGTAATGCAGCACTCACCTAATCCTCAGGGCTGTGCATGTAAATGACTGTGTCAGTCATAGTAAGGCCTGCTTCCTGCCAGTATCACCACATACTATCCTAGAGAGCCGAAAGGTCCTCGGTACTGGAGCATGAATAACATCAGCCGCTGTAGCAGCCCTCCACTGAAGGAAGCTACTGGTTGACTGACTGACTGACTGACTGACTGACTGACTGACTGACTGACTGACTGACTGACTGACTGACTGACTGACTGGGCAGGGCAATCAAACACTCAACAAAACCACATGCACGCAGGCACACACGCCCACAAAAAACGGCAAAATGCAAATAGAGCAGCATGTAAATACACCCTTTTCAAAGAAGGGCATGTGGGGGGAAAAAAGATATCAAGCGCAAACAAACACACTGTACCTGAGGGAACTAACAACTTCCACGCCGCGGCTGTGGGGAGCATCAGGAGGGCAGCGGCTGAGGTGTGAGTGTGAGGCGGAGGGGTTAGTTTAGATACACAAGGGGACTGATGGGAAGCAGGTATGGCAGACGATGTTCTGGGATGGAAGTGAACTACTGCTGCAAGTATGACTTCGCATTGGCAAGCATAAACACTGTACAAGGGTATAAGTTAATTTCCTGCAGCAGTGTTGTGGTAACATCATCAGCAGACAGGAAATAAACTTGAACCTCAGCCGTTTCCCAGAATCGCAATACTGTCAGAATAGCCAAGTTAATATTAACGCTACTGAAACCAGTGCAGTGCCAGCCACTGCTGTCTTCATTGTAAAAGATGTGGACCGACAGTTAAAGTGGTGTTCTCTGACCATGAGAGCCAGAGAGATGTCTAAATTAGAGCCTGACAGATACAGAGGAAGAGGGCTGACATTATTGGCTACTATCAACTTATCAAAGCTATAGCTGTATCTGCATATATAGGAGACTTTGCAGTGTCTTTGTCCACCACAGAGCACTGACAAAATATTAAAGAAATGACTTAATGGCCTCAATGTCCATCTAATGATCTACTTCTTCCTATTGGCTCATTCTAGAAACCACTGCCATAGATTACAGTGAAAAGATCAATTATGTTTATATAATAATAGTCATTCTGGTCTCATACTTCTCCAGGACTTTACTGAAGTCATGCCAGTAACCCTTGAAATCTAAAAGCGATGTCTTTCAATTTGAGAGCATTTTAATGTCATCATTTCATTGGTCAAAACTTCCCATTGCATTCTATTGGTCAGGAAATTGCAATGGGGTTAAGGCAGAGAAAAAGTGTGAGGACAAGGGTTAAAGAGGAAGCTGGAGTCCAGGAAATCTGGGGGAGCGACAATATATCTGAGTGCAAGCATACAGTTTGAACAGAAGCAGAGCAAATCCAAGCTTCTTGAGTGCAAGAACAGGGTTTTGAGGGAAAGCATTACAAAATCTGAACGTGAAATCAAAGAGTCATGCCCTCAAATTGAAAGACCACGCTCCTGAATATAGACAAGAAAAAAAAGCTCCATAGAAACCTAACAGAGACACGTCGTTTGGGTCCCATCCCAATGATCTGCATTACACTTGTGGCTGCTAGCATCAACCCTAACTGAAGATGCCTACAGCCGTCATGGTAAGTCCAGGATGCAGGTTTGACCCCCTCTTCGTCAAAAGGCAACAAAGCCATTGTTCTAGCTTCTACAACACAATTACAACTCCTACTTTTACTGCTGTGGCACACTGTCTCCTTTACACTTTGGAAAAATTCCCTACAGGAACTTACTATACACAAAACCCTCAGTTCTCAATCTCTCACCAGTACAGTCCTCTGAGCCTCCAGATCTAAATCCCCTCTTTCTGTGTAGCTGCTTGTTGTTACCACAGCAATACAAAACACCAGTCCGTCTCAACCACCTATTTGCTGCAGTATTTCTTGCACATTCCGAGGGGTGAAAGGACAGCACAGTTGCCTGCGGCGATGGAGCACAATGCAGCAGTAGTTCGGCAAGCATACATTGAAAAAAGTGGGGGAGATCCACAAAAGGGTGCACCTACATAAATTTGCCAGTGCGCGTCACCTAGCAACAGGTCAATCTTAACATCACATGAGCTGATGAATGGGATTTATTAGTACCTTCTCCTGTGAAAGGTCAGCTTCCCCTCACCAGGGCTACGGATGGAGCTGGAGTTGATGGATGAGAAAGAGAGACGGGGGAGCGGTGCATGATGGGTGAGATGGGCGGAATGGCAGGTCAAAAAGAACATAATGAATGGATGGATGAAACACTTGCTGATGGAATCATCATCTTTTTAGTAGGTTGGATGTCTATGGGCACTAGTGTGTGTGTGTGTATAAAGCTCTGAAGCCACCGTGTTGGAAGAGTGATGTCAATGGCATTTCTTCAGAATAATGATCTTAAAGGACTAGTAATAATATCTGTCCATGAAATATGACCAGGAGATGGTTAGCTTAGCTTAGCACGTAGACTGGAAACACAAAGGGGAAACGGCTGGCCTGGCTCTCTACTTAGTCTACAAAATCAACCTACGAGCATATCTAAAGGTCGCTAATAAAAAAAGAATAAAAAACTGTTTAGAAATGACACATGGCTGTTTTTGCGGGGGTTAATGTGCCAAACTATTCCTTAGTCGGAAGCAGTGACCTCCTTGATTCTCTCACAGTGACGTTTTGTAACAGTTAACACGCTTACTACGTGCTCCGTGTTTATCTGTAAAGAGCTCCTGACGTCAAAAATGAAAAATGATTCTTTCTGTCAGTAGTTACACTGTAAAGAAAGACTGCAGAACGCTTGGTGGTAGTGGCTGCTTGTCCCAGCTTGCCCCAGCCTGGGTATAATAAAAATAGCAACTGATAAAAACTGTTGTTTTTGCTGTTTTCACTCCAACAGCCTTGCACTGGCCTTTTATAGCGTGGCGACTACTCTGTCTGCAGACAGACCATGATGGGCTTCATTCTAGCGCAAAAGACAAAAGGTCCTGATGTCAACGATTTCCTGATAAGTGTTCTTCAAGTGTCAATGAGAGTGTGAAGTAGTATGTGTCAATTGATGACTAATGTACATGTTGCTGTGAGAGTGTGTCTCTGAGCTTTGGTGTGTATGCATCTTGTGTGCGTACTAATGTTTGTTGCTCTCTACCAACAACAGACAAATGGCAACACAGCTGCTCGCAGCAGGAGGAGGAAACACTCAACATGGCACGGAGAGAGTGACATCAACCATCTCTAATGACACTGACATGTGCACACATCAGGTCTACTGACATCTACTGGTTAACACCAGGCTAACACCGGCAGACAGCGTCCAGGACGAAGGAGCAACACCACTGCCTCGCTATTGCCCATCTCACCTCCTCTGGTTCATCTCTGCGTCTCCTCCGTTCTTTCCGGGACCCCAGCTGTGGCGGCGAAGGGGCGACAGGGAGCGGATGCTGTTCCGGAGGATACTGGAGCGCAGCGGCACCTCCGTCACTCTATCCTTGGCTTCTTCTTCAGCTTCTCCTGCTCCTCCTCCTCCCTCCACTGTCCTGTCCTGCAGCGATCGGAGCCCCAGCCTCCTCTGGGCTCCAGCTGCATTCCAGGCCCCGGCTGCCCTCGGGACTGGAGCTGGACGGGCCGACGCTGGCGGTGTCGTCTGTGGAGGAACAGGAGACGGAGACCTCGCTGGCACTGTCTCCACCTGTCACTGGTTCATCGTTCTGCATGCAAGAAATATAAATAAACATATTATTAGCTTGAAAAGCCTCACTACCCAGCATCATGTGCTAATGGGGAACTGCCCAATTAAAATAAGCACCAACCAAGCCACTGGAATTAGCTTCATCAGATAAAATAAAAACAGTGAACTCAATGAAATGTTGATTGATTTATTATTTCAGGAACCAGAAGTGTGTAAAAGTAGCTGCTTTCTCTTTCACTTCCACATTTAAGAGCGCTACGATCGGCAGCGCTAAGGCCTTCTGCCCACAGGCCCGCTGCCAGAGCCACACAGGAAGTGGAACCCTTAACCCTAAAAGGGAAATAACTTTTTTACATTAACTCCGGAACACTTAAAATACATGAGCCGATTTCACTATTTTACCAGCCGCATAGATAAAGAACATAATGTGATAGAACAGAGCCAAACAGAATAGAACAAACAAGACAGGACAGAATAAAATGGGATGGAATGCACAGAACACAGAATCAAATAGATCACAATAGAATTGAACAGAATAGAATAGAAAAAGAATAAAACTCAATAGGATGGAAAGCAACAGAACAGAATAGAATAGAATAGAGTGGAATAGAGTGGAATAGAACAGAAGACAATAGAAGAGAATAGAATTGAATACAGCGGAATAGAATGAAAGAAAATATTGCTGAATAGAATAGAACAGAGGGGAACAGAATGGAGCAGCATAAAATAGGGTAAGATAGAACAGAACAGATGTCCTTCAAAAATTATAGTAATTAGCGAGCCTATTGCATTGTATATCTATCAGCATTTCTTCACTGAAGCATGTGATACATTGCGAGAATGCTGGCGAGCTGTTTACTCCACAGGAATGGAGTATAATGAGGACCAAATGGCAAAGCTTAGGGATAATGAGCCAGAGCCACTTTATAGCAACACTGGCATTAAAACACACACCAATAAATGACGGCAACCTTGTGAAAACAGATCTTGCCCAGGGGGAAAAACAAAATATATATATATATATATATATATATATATATATATATATATATATATTTGTGCTTATATTACAGCCTGATAGGTGAGATAATTGACTATCTGACGGTAATATAAGACATGAATGACAACGTGTAAACAAATGGCCTGCGTCTGATGGTAAAAAGAGCTCCTGCGTGCACACACACACACACACACACACACACACACACACACACACACACACACACACACACACACACACACACACACACACACACACACACACACACACACACACACACACACACACACACACACACACACACACACACACACACACACACACAGGTATGGAAGGGTCCAGTTAGGAGCTCATTTGGAGGTGTGAGCTTTAACTGGGCCTATTGTGCTGCCAGCTGCAGCCTGCGAGCCGAGCATAGAGCTGCTTCTGTTGGAGAGCCGGGAATGAAAGATCCGCTTCATGCTGCGGACACGACTTCCTGTGGGAACGAGAGGACCTGTGCGTGTGGGTGTGTGTGTGACTGTCTGTACATTCAGGGGCATGTGACTGCAGCGTATATTTGTGAGTCACATGACTCACAGCGTTAGAGTTTAGAAAAGGATTCTGCTGGGTTTTAAACTGTATTTCGTGTTTTTGGCTGGTAGATGATGCTCGTATCCTCACACGCTACATTTAGTAAGCATGTCAAAGATACTCTGTCTTGCTTAAGGGCACGTGGACATGCCGGATGCTCGCTGACAGGTTACCATGATGGATAGAATTCCTTAGGGTTATGAAACAGGCACTGTGTCTTGCAAAAGAAAGAGAATTTCCCTTCAGAGTGCAGTGAGGACATTATTCCTCTCCTACTGAAGTTGGATTAAGCTGCTGAGGTCCTAACCCTCAGCATCATACTGTGTACTACCAGGCAGATGATGTTCTCTGCACTTTTTTCATTGTTGCCTACAACAAACAGGACATTGGGTTCACATTACCATGAGCATGTTTCAGAAAAACTGAGAGACACAAGTATTTCTGGTGAAGCAAAAGGGCGCTTGGCTTCAAACGGACTTTCGACAGCAGCGGAGTGACAGTAGGGACCACGGGTTGCACTTCCCCAGCAGCGGTGTAGAGCTGCCGGCTTAAAAAAAAGATGCTTAGTAGATGTTGGGCGTCTCAGCCTCGGGGCGCTGATAGATGAGAGCCAAGCACAGACTGACAAAATAGCTACATATAATCCCTATAGGGATAAAAAACAACAACATTGTGTTTGGTGTTCAGTGTGGGCGAACTTAATGTTTGGATCGGGGGCAGTGGAGGATTCCATAAAAGTTGTTGAAGCCTGAATTCACGGTTCATCGACTGTTATTTTAACACTTATGTATTGATTGTTTTGCTGGTTTGGTTCTGGGACAAAACGGTTAACCCTCATACAGAAACACAAATAAGAGCTTTATGGATTTATGGATTTTTTTTTTTGCTCTAGCTCACATCTCACTACCATTGAATGAACATTGTTACAACGTCATTGCATTGTTCAAATCAAAATCAACGTTGATTTTCAATAAGTGGATTCAGGGATTTTCTCAGCTGGTAGATGCGATAGAACCAGCAAACTTCCGGTCGTGGTTCCAGTTTGTCCGTCCTGGAAGTAAAGCTTTCCTACTGAACCCCTCAACATACAAAGAGAAAACAGCGAGTCTGACCTTTCTGAAGATGCTGTCATATCCTGGCTCTGCGTTCAGGAGGCTTTCAATGTCACTGCCAGAGTCTCTGTGAGCTGTGGAGGGACAGCTGGTGGCACTGCTGGTTCTACTGGGCAAACTGGGGAAGGTTGAAGACAGTGAGGATCCTGGAAGAAACAACAACAGTGCGTTAACAGTGAAATACAGCAGGTTGAAAACACAGAGAAATACAGCCATCTTAATCTGGAAACCTTTTAACAAATGGAAACATGAAGGTACCAGGAGAAATCTGGACATTTCACATTAGGAAAACTTTCTGCTACAATGTGATTAAAGTGACATTCCGTTCTCAGCGAGAGCATTTCAGCTGTGAAATAATGTGTTTTCATTCCCTTCTCTGCAATACAAGCAGGTCTGTTAGACATGAGTGAAAAGACTTCTGGGAATCTGAGAAGGTGTGAAAAAGCCTGGTGGATCAATGGCCGACTGTCCCGACTACAGCCGCCGTTTGTGTGTTTTAAAGGTCTGGGAGCAGAGCTGTTAAAGTTAAAATCACATTCAGAGAAAGTGACAACTGAAAAAATGCTATTGATGCACCGCAAAAAACAGCCATCATGGCAGAGCATTAGTCACTCTCGGCCCAACCGGACCCTCTGCAGTGTTCTGTATACGCCTTAAAGTTAGAAGTCCTTTTTCCACTTCAGTTACCAGGTGTTTGATCAGAGATCACAGATTCAAGCCTAGTGTGCAAACATCCGCCACACTGATGTGTTTGTGCTCGAGTTAGTCCTCACTCCACCACCTGAATCAAACACATTAAATATTTTGCACTGACTGTAAACCCTTGGCCTAAGATCCCAGTACTTCTCTTAAAATCATTCAACAGCAACCCACCACAAGCCATTTTGGGGTTTGAACACACTATTAAAACTTTTTTTCAAGCCCCCCCTTTGAATAACAAGTAATCCACCCTGAATTCTGCACACAGTACAACATCAGTAATGCAGCAGCAATGTTTTTTTGTACATGTAAGGACATGTACAGATAAAGTCCCAGACCAAGCTAAAAGAGGAAGATCGCACCCAGTTACAGATGTAGCTTACTTTAGCCAGATGCCAAGAACAACTGGATGAAATCATTCGCCGAGTTTGTTATTTTCACGTCATTCATGATGTCTATTTTCTGCCAGAGAAAAGCGGAAGTTTTTCTTTATCCCTCAGGAACATTTTTCCCTGTGCTCATATGAGAAAGAGGAAGTTTCTAACTGTGCCTGTGTGAAAATGTCTACCATAACTAATCAATGGCGTTGCAGAATTAAAGTTGTAGCGGGCACTATAGGAATCCTGAGGCTGAGCACTCAGCTGCTCGGAGGACAGGGTTGTCAGGGGGTCGGGAGATTGGACAAAGGATCGCACTGGAAGTGGACCTTTGCTTTAGCAAGAATCTGTGAATAATATCTGCAATAACAAACAAGAGATGGGGTGGGGCACAGTTTGGACACACCTTCTCATTCAACTACTTTGAAGAATCTAAAATATAAAACATATTCTGGTTTGTTGAGCATTTGTTTGTTTACCACATAATTCCATATGTGTTCCTACATAGTTTGGATGTCTTCAATATTAATCTACAATGTAGAAAAAATAAAGAAAAATAAAGAAAAACCATTGAATGAGAAGGTGTGTCCAAACTTTTGACTGGTACTGTAGGTGGGCTTAAGGGGTGGAGCCCCCAGTCCAGTCAGGTCCTGTTAATATGACTCTTACTCTCTGACTCAAGGACTGCTGAGCCCAAAGGGTCAGGAAAGATCGGGGTAATCAGGATAACAATATCGGCCGCTACAGTAGCACGGCACTCACACTGAAGTTACACTTAAACACATGATCACATTATTTCAATCAGCAGCTCTCAAGTGTCTGTGAGTTCTGTATATTACCAGACATTGGCTCAGTTGAGCGTTTGATTTCACTCATTAATACACTCTTAACCTGGGAGGAAGAACTAATCAGCAATCATTTGATTTCACAGATCAGAGAACTGGCGCTGTAAAATATCAATCGTTTCTAATTACGGGGCTTGAAAGTGCTGCGGAACTGACTATTATTGAAGTCTGAAATCAAATGTATTTATCAGAAGGTGTCAGCGGTTTGAAGCTTATTTAGGTAATTAATGTCTCCATGTTTGCATTCGAGGCTGTCAAGCTGTTTGAATACAGCAGCAGAGTGAGCTGACACGGGGGTTATACCGGTTTTCCTCTCTATTACTGTGGAATAAAAGGTCACACGATTGATTTCTGGAACTACAGTTGTACCTGTCAAAAAATGCAAGAGCAGATCCCTGAACAGCAGAGGTTAACAGGGCCTTGTACAGGGCGATGTCATATGTACGGCCGCTTCATGACATCATCAAAAGCAGGTTTCTTTTAGAACAAAGTGGATGTCACAACACTCCAAAAATAAAAACTACACTGACCTTCGACCCCGACTGCGGCAGAAGAGCTTAGCCTTGACCGAGGAGGTTTTGGAAGCTGATGCAAATCATTTTAACCCTTTGTTCTTCACACTTTCTAACGCCACAAGCCCACCATGAACTGGAGAATCCCAAGATGTTAATGCAAAATGTGTGCGAGTGATTGTGTGTGAGTTGGGGGAGTGACAGAAGTGGATTCTGGGAGTTTTTTCTCGGACTCCACCCCCTCGCACCTGTCCACCAGAACTAGCAGGGGACTGTGAGCTTTGACAGCTGTCCTCCTCCCACTGTTTCACACACACACACACACACACACACACACACACACACACACACACACACACACACACACACACACACACACACACACACACACACACACACACACACACACAAACACACACACACACACACACACACACACACACACAGGCCAGAGAACAGGTGTAAAGCCCTCTGATGAGTCGGTGGGTGGTTGAGGTTTTTGGTTGGATGCGAAACAGCACACGCACCTGTGGATTACTTTGATTAATATGCAACATATTATTGTTCATCGTTCATTTGACTACATATCAACAAATCAAATAATGCTTGCAATCCAAACAGCAGCTGTTGTCGGGGTTTTCAATGCAGTAAAAAAAAAAGAAACAGAAAAAGGTTGAAAAATGTGTGTTGTTAGATGAATGCGGTAGAAGAAAAAAAACTCAGAGGGAGATATGATCCAAACAAATCATCCAGTCTGAAAGTAATGAATGTGGTGAGAAATAACCGACAAGATAAAGTATCCATCGAGCCTCCCTGCCTCCAGAACACTCTTCTCTGCACATCTTCGTACTATTAGTGGAGATAAGTCGCCACTGAGGCTACCTTAAGTGTTTCTTAAGTGCAAAAGATTTTATCAGCACTTACAGATAAAACCTTTTGATTTTTTCCTTAAACACTCATATTTACTTGTCCTGTATTTTCTAAGAACATGACTTGTTCAATTTGTGCAACTAGGCACTACTTTTTTTTTGTCAGTCATTCTCTGAAGCTGAGAAACGGGGGTTGACCACACTTGATGCACTTTGAGGTCTGAGCAGTGTTGAAACCTGAAGTAGAAGTAGAGCAGACTGGTGTGTTCTTCTGTTGTAATTAGGTAAAATGAATCAGCTCATAACCAGCGCTCAACCATCTGCTGTTCACTGTTTTAGTTGGAGCTACACACATAATTAAACTATTATTAAAAAAAAACATTATTTCATTGTATTTGTCAGAGGCTGCTGACATGTTGCCTGCCTGAAATAGAAATCTGTCATCCGTTCCTTCCTTGCACACGTTTTACAGAGTACACTGCTTAGCCAAACTGTAATTTAAACCTTCACTGGGATTCATTCAAACCCCCCATTTACTCCCATACCTTTGTTGTCTCTTTTCAATGTATTATTTTTGCCTTGAATCAAAAAGGCACACCCAGCACGTCTCCTCCTATATAAATAAGGGTTACTGAGTGGAGTTGAGCTAAACAGGACACGGCTTCGCCCATGATAAGTGTAATATCACGCAGCATTACAAACAACACTTTAAGGCAGCAGCAACAGAGGCTAGCGAACCACAGGCCGCCGGGCGCACTACCAAGCGGTGGCATTCCAAGAACACATTAACCGGCTATAATAAGGGATGCAGATCCAGGTCCATCATGCCCCGCAGAAAATAAACAGCATGCTCAGACGCTGAGGCTTTGCATAAGCTTGGAAATCAAGAGCTCCTGGGTCCTCTCGCTGTTGTCTTTTCTGCTGTTTTCCCGCTTTGAAAAGGCAAACTTTGTACAATTAGTCACTTAATATTCTATGCAGACGATTACACATTGTATATTAGCATATAAAGAAAACATGCAAGAAGCAATTGACCACCCAGTATGTTTAAACTCTCTCAAACAGAGCAGAGTATCACCAAGGTCTCAACCCTGACCTTGACCTGGCGAGCTTTGCAAGTAAATTCTTCTGGGTCAACCCATTTGCAATGACCTTTGACACTGACAAAAGAAGGTCAATCCCCCCCAACTTCCTACCTCTCTAGATTGGTAGATTCATAATTCCTTACCTGATAGCAAGAGTAAGAGTCTGCTACAGTTATGCTAGCAGCTCTGTTTCGTTAGAAACCACAGAGTTTGTGTTTAAACTAAATGCTAAGGGCAGCAGCTCTGGAGATCATGAATATCTTTCCAAAAGTACAAGTCAATCTATCCACTAGTTGAGATATTTCCGTCTGGATCAAAGTGATGGACTGTTCGACCGTTGGCCAACCAGCATTGCCATCCCTAGAAGCTTAAAACTTAATAGGGTACTCAAATGTGAACATTAAATTATAGACTTTTTTTTCTCTCTTATGGGACTCAATTATTGTAATCCATAATTTCTGCTGATATAAGTGAATGGTGAATTAGACATTTGCAAGCCAGTCAATCTGTTTCAGACCCGGTGCTTGCTTACCTTACTAAATAAACCAGAGAGAGAGACAGAGACAAAGGCTGAGGGAGTTGGACGAGTTTAGTGAGTAAGAGAGAGACATTTCCACCACAAAGGAAGTGATGTCAACTTCTCCCAGCTGCTGCAGAGGAAATCCCACCCTCACCCACCCTTTTACTTTATTTCCATTTGACAGTCCTTTTCTGTTTTGTTTTCTTTCTATGTCATTCTATTTCCATTTTTTTGTTTCCTGTCTTTCCCTCTGTATTTATTCACCTCATCCATTAAAACCTTTTTTTTCTCTCTCTTCCTCTATCCGACACAATGATGTTCCATCGGTTTTCTACCAGGGATAGAAGATGGGTTGTTCTCATCGATCTGTTGGTCATGTTTTATTGAGACTGGTCTCACCGCAGACAGACTCATTTACCAGAGGTCATAGGATCCTGTTTTTCTATCTTGCTTAGGCTGTTGCCCATACATACATATGTCAACCTCTTATTTATTCACATTTCTTTCGGTCATTCCTCATGAACTGACTGAGAAATATTCACAGCTGCAACAATCATCCATTTGCTGCAGTGACGAGCGAGCTGATGCTGTTTTTAGCCATACTAGCTAGGGTTGATATGATTTGTTATTATTTGGGGATTTAAAAAAAGCATCAGTGTAAATATAAATATAACCTGCATGTTAACATTTTTATTGTTAGCATTTATTAGCATTCAGCACCACTTTACAGTCTTTTTTTAAGACCTTTAAACACTGGGGACATGACAAATAAACACCGAGAAAAAGAATCAAGACTATTTATATACGCAAAGATGCGAATTTGCAACAGGTGCTACACTTTTTCAATAAAAGGTAGGAATACATTTGCAGAAGCATAGGACCACCACCGGCATCCTGTTGACCCAGAGCAGCATCTGATAGTCTGTCTCAGGTAAACTGTTCTATAGCCCAGACTACGATACGCTCTTTTATTGAGTTTCTTCTGGTAAACAGTTAAGCAGTGTATATGTATAGGGCTTTTATTGTAAAAGGTAAGAAAGGAAGGAGTGGATCTGGCATAAATGGCCTTGATCAGGGTTGAAAGGCATAAGAAATAAGTTTGCGTGGATCAGACCACGGATCCCCACTGTTGTTCTACACTATAGTTACATTTGGATATGTGCGTTATGCGCAATATGAAAGTTGATGCCTTTATTTTCTGTGCGAAAGCTCTGAAAATCAAGCTTGTTTCGTTGGCTGCCCAAGTTTAGCATTCATAACAAAAACAACAGTTTGAAAAAAATGAAATTGATATGCAAATGAATAACATCAAATGAAAACTGGGGTCAAGACAGGCTCCTTTTAAGGCCTACGTAAAAAAGACAAGATAATGTCTAGACATTTCTTAACTATGAGTAACTTCCTCTACCACTGCTGCTGAGCTAACATCACAGCTCTGACCATCAGGTTTCTGCAGTCCATCCTGCTGTTTCTCTGACACACTGCTGGCACTAACATTAATTAGCTCTGTCACAAGTACTGGGTCACTTCCAAAGACGCCATGAGGTCAACTGGAACACAAAAAGGGTCAACAGGAATAACTGTTGCCACCCTGCGGAGTTGACAGAGACACGTAACACATCATCTTGTGGTGTGTATCCACGTCCTTGTTTGAGCATGAGATACAAAACCGGGTCCCGCTCATCAAAATGGTGCTCTATAGGACCACTAATGGCCAAAAACTCCATACACTTTAAGTCATTTACTCATACTGAATAAATTCCTGCCCCAGTTTTTAAAAGAGGAAGTACCCTTTAAAAAAAAAAAAAAGGTTTAGATGTTTACAGTGTGTTTATCTGTTAAAGAGCAGGATGGTTTGTGTGCGGCTTCAGAACTCCTTTGCCCAAAACCCCAAATTTAATGCGGGGTTAAGTATTGAACATTTGAAACTGGACAAACAATCACAGATATTAAATATCGAGACAAAAATGCTATCAGAGACTGTGAGGCTCCACCAAAAATATCGGTGTGTCTTGACTTGGCTTTTCAGAACAACTAAATTAAGTCTCAGTCTCAATTTCCTCTTTTGAGAGAAAAAAAATAAAAAAAAATAAAAAATGGCAGACAGAGCTGTTTTACTTAATCCAAAAAGGGAAAAAAAAGGCTGTTGCCAAATGCTGAGGCTCCAAAAAAAAGCAAGTGTCTTTGCTTTGTGTAAGGGAAACTTAAACCAGACGGTTTTTGCAATTACTCCAAACACTCTGGCTTCACATGACAACAAAGAATACACATAAATGACCCACTTCAACACATTTGTCACTGGAGTTTCTTGCAGCGGCTTACAGCACTACACACAAATCCTGCTGAATAAAAAAGAAAAAAGTAGAGAAACATGCACAATATGTGATCATTAGCGGTTGAGAGTAACTCTTACCTGAGTGCTGAGTGTTGCAGGGCTGATGGAACGACGCCTCTCTGTCTCGGTGGATCTACAGAGAAACAGGAAGACACTGAATCAGCCTCAGCAACATGTGACCGTCACCCCACAAAGAAATAATGATGCAGACCAGCGTGGCAGTTAGGAAGTGTTGCTCGGCGCGCACAGGATAGGAGGAAAAGATAAGACGCTCTTTATAACAGAGGACTTCAGAGTATTCAGCGGATATCAGTAGGCTGTGCTCCGGCTCCATCGAACGGGGGAACCGTTTGGGGGAAGATCTGAATCTGGTCTGTTTTCGTGCTTTCAGAACTCACAGTTACACAAACACATGTGAACAAACACATGCACACACACACACACACACACACTGCCTGTCAGAGATGTGGGGTTGGCTGTAAACACACAACGCTGGGGCTCTGCTTCCTCTGTGGTCTGTGTGTCTATGCAACAGCTGTGTGTCTGTGTGTGAGAGAGAGAGAGAGAGTGTGAGAGAGAGAGAGAGAGAGAGAGAGAGAGAGAGAGAGAGAGAGAGAGAGAGAGAGAGAGAGAGTGTGAGAGAGTGAGAGAGTGAGAGAGTGTGTGTGTGTGTGTGTGTGTGTGTGTGTGTGTGTGTGTGTGTGTGTGTGTGTGTGTGTGTGTGTGTGTGTGTGTGTGAGAGAGAGAGAGCTGGTTTGAGCTTCAAAAAGCCACAGGCGACCCCTCCTCCTCCGCGCGGGCAACACAAAAGCTTCAACAGTTTGGCCGGAGCTATGCAGATCTGACTGGCAGCTCTGGATGTGAAGCTAACGGAGGCTCAGAGAAGCTCGCTGTGTTTTAATAAATTCCATCAACGACGTGTAGATTAAGTTGACGAGCTTGGATTTCGAATGTGTCCGTCTTGGCTGACGAGAGAGACATCCGCAGTCCGAGTCCAATGTACAAGCAGAGTCAACGAGAAGCAGTTGAATAATATGTTAGCAAGACGGATTGCCGAGACCTACGCTCTACAGCGGAGACCCTGACAACATGGATCTTTTTAGGGGTCAAGTGATTTCTGACCTGAGCTGCAGCTTCTGCAGTGCAGGAGAGATGGTGCCTCATTAAAGACGTTTATGGCCTGTCCTCCTTCAATGGTTTGTTCCCTCCTTTCCTCCTACTGTAGCTTGTTTCCTCCCCTCCTTAATTCTTCCCATTTAACTCCCAACCCCAGTTAACCCAGGTTAAGCCTGGCTCAGATCAACAGGCTTTAGTGTGGCTCTTTAAACTTGGCTGTGTAGGACTTGTACAAAGGAACCTCCAGACTGGTGTGAACAGGTCCCTGATCTAATAGGCCACAACCTCCAATCTGAAAGAGGAACAAAACAAAGATGGCGTTCCAACGTGACCCACCAAGTCAACTCTGGAGTTTCAGTTACACCACTGGGCTGACGCTGGATGTTCTCCTACCAGTCGCTGTTTGGATCTTTTATTGCCAAATTGAGAGGCAGTAGAAATGCTCCCAATCTTGTATATAGCCTCTTCAAGGCCTTCATTAAACAAATGTCAATTTCCCCCAAAATTTCAGCAATAGCCTTTATAACGTACTAACGTTCTGTCATTTCTCCTTACAGTATTTATCACTTTAGATGGCGGAGTCTGCCATTCCCACTGGGGACGCAAAAATTGCCAACCTACGTGCAACAAAAGACAACGTCACAAAAAATATTTAAATACAGCTACAAATAAAAAGGGGAAAATAAGTCAGAACTTTACTGGAGCACATACACTGCAGTTATTTAATGTGAAACTGGGAACAGAGAGGGTTTAACACAGAGGAGGATGAGGGAGTCCCAACCAACCAGCAAGGTTGACCCTCCCAGAATGCTCTGGGGTGAGGGGGGCTGAGCTCAATTTCTAAACAACTAACCCTCGACTGTCCCACAGCACACTATTGAGAAGCCTGCTGGGACCAAGAGAAACACTGGGCCCTGTTGTCCAGGCCTGGGAGTGGCGAGTGTGTGTATGTGTGTGTGTGTGTGTGTGTGTGTGTGTGTGTGTGTGTGTGTGTGTGTGTGTGTGTGTGCGTGTGTGTGTGTGTGTGACCACTACGCTTTTGCATTCCTACATACACAGTGACAGTCGCTTCCATACCAACTGGCACCGTCTACATGCATCTCCATCAGCCAACAGCGGTGTGCATGCATGGAGACTTATTACAAACACTCGAGCTACTTTCGTTTCACTCGTCAAGTCTCACGCACACGACAAATTCACACACACGCAGATGCACGCACAGACAGCACGGTCGGGCTGTTTCTTTTCTCACAGCTGCGTTCAAATATCAAACAGGGCCCGCTGAGAGAGAACAAACACGCTGACGAGGAAAGATTAGCTGGTCACAGAGGGCGCCAGCACACACAGACCCAAACACACACACACACACACACACACACACACACACACAGACACAGACAGACAGAGACAGACACAGACAGAAACGTACGCACAGGTTCCGCTCAGATGTGAAATGATTGCCAGTGATTGCGACAAATTACAAAAGGCCACATGGCTTGACCTCACAGTGGAGCAGTGGCAGCAGAACTTCAAAATGGAAACAAAGGGTCCAGAATAAAAACAGAGATTAAAGCCAAAGTAAAGGAAACAGCAGCTTTAAGTGTTTTAATAGACTGTTTGCACACCGTGAGCCAGCAGGACTGCTTCAGTGTGCTTTGGCACTGATTATAGAACTAAACTCTTAGTGGACATGCTCTTTAAGTTATATATTTAATGGACATGCATTTCCTTTATTTTGGAAGGGTTTTGCAGTTCATATTAGTTAGTAAAAAAGTTGACCACATGGATACAGCTCAGTCTGTCCAAATTCAATCATAGAATCGGTTGGGTTGGACATGAAGTAATCAGTAGAGGTGAGAGTATGTTTTTGTCAAACCAAGAGGCAAAAGGTGAAGGCGAGTCAGGCTGCCCTCCATTTAACTAGTCAGCCAACCAAACCTTCATCAAACAAGTGTTCCAGCCAGTCAGCAGGCCGGGTGAAGAACCGATCCCAGTCCGGAGTCTGGCATATTTGTAGCGACGGGGGAATAGAAACTGTACCCAGTGAAAACACATCTGGTTTAAAAATATGATGAGAAAAAAAGGCGGACTGGTCTGTGTATGCCGGGGCGGGCAGGACTTGGACAGCTGCCTTGTTTCTAAACAGGCAGGCCGCCAGAGAGGTTCCGCAGCGTTGAAGGATGCCACGGCTGACTGAGTGACTGTTTCCAGCCCGCTAGGCACACACAGTCGGATCCCTCGGGGACGGCCGGCACGGCAAGGCCCCTTCTCTGTCGCACCCTCGAGACCGCAAGCAATTAATCTCACAAACCATTTAAAGTATTTTTATTAAATATTCCAAAGACCAATTGAAATCCCATTGTCCAACCTCCCTTCACTGAGAGGTCACAGGTACAGCTACAGAATAGTGCACAAATGGAGCTGATGGGGACGGGGGTTTCAGCATGGTGAAGGACTTTTTAACAAGAATACTTGGAATACTTGATGATTTCCTTTGAGATCAACAGTAGAATATTCTTCAAATGGCAGCTCACCAATAACACAAGCAAAGGGGTCATGAGTCAGAGGTTGCAGCACTTTAACGAAAAAGGGAACAACTATTCCTGCCATCATAACATTATCTAGAATGCTAGAAATGTGCTAAAGGGCGAATAAGTTTCCCGGGAAAAAAGAATTTCCCAGGCTGTCAGAAGTACATGTTTGCCATCTACCTGCAGCACTGAATGTGCTTGAACACACCGTAGCACCATGTTAGTTAGTATAAAGGCTCATTGACGGTTACTGTGCCGATGATGTGTTCTCTGACTCCGGGCCAGCAGAGATGCTGCGATGTGAAACGCTGGTCGGAATGAAGTCATTTGGCCTGATGCCCGTTTCCATCTGAGGCCAGAGGAAACCGTTAGCCCGCCGCTGCCTTTTTCCCACCATCGTATCGCTCTCTCACACACACACTTTCACACACACACACACACACACACACACACACACACACACACACACACACACACACACACACACACACACACAACACACACACACACACACAGTTTCCCCCCACCGGTGATGAGGAGAGCTGACATCAGGTACAAGTTTAGAATGTGACAATGGACTAAAGAGGGGCTGTTACATACACCAGAGCAATCCACTTCATAGATAGATTTTTCTCTCAGTACCTCCCGCTCTGCTCTGCTCTGCTTCTGGATGTCACAACCAGCAGACAGCATGGCGGTCTATGAGACTTACTGTACGACATGTCCAACGTCTAGAGCGATGTGGGTGATAGTTTAGTTTGCATGGTACTTTATAGTCCAGCTTTAAGTCAGTTGTTATTAGTTTAATACTCATCTAGCAATAGGAAATGAGTCATTAGCCAAGTTTGAATCTGACTAAAATGGCGGAGTCTCTGTCTGTGCTTTGATTTTCTCCACAACTGTTCATCAGATCTACTTCACAGATCTGATGAACAGTTGAGAGGGCACTCCTTTTAACTTTCACACCGACAAACGGCATGCTGGGTACAGCTTGGTCTCTGTCTCAAGCTAAAACGTTAACTGTTCCATCGTTGCACGGCATGCTGGGTGATATTACTCTCTATCGATGTTTGTCTGAGCTTTTGCAGCCAAATGACTCGCATGTACTCCAACACTTCTAGAGGATGCAGCGATGTCGTGACAGGTGTTTTGCTGTGTGTATCATTGGAGCCAAGGAAGGGCAGCGTGTCAGTGAAGTTATTTGGATGAGCGGTTCTCGAAAAAACTTCACAACAATCATGTCATCTATCGAATGTGGTTCCGGGAGGAAGTCAAGCAGCGTCATATAAATCCGACTGCTTTTCTCAGCAAGGCCCGCCCTGTAGCATTCAGGTGCTGGGATTGGCCAGACGTCCAGGTTCGCCGAGGTACCGGTAACATGATTTGTTCGGGTCCTATGCCATGACCTTGACTACTCGAGGTCATTGACAAATCATCTGACTCAACCAGCTTTTAATCAGGACTTTCCCCCCCAAAAAAGCAGTGGGATTCATAATTAATTAACTTATTTTACTAATGTCATTGCTGTTTAGTTTTATCATAGACAAATGACATTACCTCCTGTTTAGTTTCACATGACTGTGTTTGCTACAAAGACAATAAGACAGAGAGTCAGAGCAGGGCTTTGAGCTAAATGCTTAACGCCAGCACCACGTAAGTAATTATAATTGATCTTTGTGGTGGAACAACTGACAAACAGGCAGATTTCCATTTCCATCCTTAAAGTGACACCGTTAGAGTGGCTGAAATTGAAGAGAGTGGTCATTTGATGAACAGCAGAGACAAATACAACATTTAATAACAGAATAAAATGAAAGATGCAACCTCTACCCATCTGTATGGGGTTGTGCATTTGTAGATACTTGTGCAGAGCCCTTTGAAAACATGCCTGTTCAGAACTGGCCGAATGCTTGACCTGTGGTCTTCCTCAAGAACCGGTCATACAAACAACTTCACACTCAACACTGAGCTCTTTCAGGTCCTGAGCAGTACACCTACCATGACATAGTTGTAACACACCCACTCACGGTCACATCCAGAGTGGAGTAGGCCTACACTCTGGTTCATGGGGGGAAAAAAACACCAGACACTACCGGTAGGCAAGGTAAGTAACCTGGGACTAAAAGAGCCCTTAACAGCTAAAGATCTCTTATGATGTTTAGATATTAATGTTTTTAAGTTAAAATTCTAACTCATCAGACCCTGAAGTAACATCAAAAGGCTCCAAAGCACTTAGAAATATTCTACTCGGCTCTATAGCGTACTTCTTACTTTGTACTCCTACTTCAGGGGAAAAATAAGTGGCACTTCATTTACCTGACAGATTCAGATTTTACTCAAAAATAAGACAATTAAAAATATGATTCAATATTATTATTCATTAAACTCTCCAGCATCATAGAACTGAGAGCTCCACCTTGAACAGACATTAACCCTTACCTTCAGGCAACGTTCTTGAAACGTTCTTGAAACGTTCCCTGAACCGATATGTTTGCAATAAAACAGTTTGTCGTCCGTGAACGTTAGAAAAACGTAGTAAAGGCTTTTGTTCACTCTTCAGTTGAAGTTCTTTTACTGTGCGGTATCAATAGTTCTACTACTGACGATTAATACTTTTACTTTAGAAACATTTTTGAATACTTCCACTACAACTGCCAATACAAACATGCCCAGTTAGAGAAAGGGTGTGACGTATGCGTTTGCCTGGACCTCGTAATCATTAAATCTGGCCCTGAAAACACATAGGAGAGACAAACTTTCTTGATTTACAAAATTATCTTTTAAACTGCCAAACATTATATGTGTAATTCATGCCTCAATTTAATAAAATAATCAAAAAAGGATTGGTCTCTTGCCGTTGACTACTTTACATATTCATTTCTGAAATAGGTTCCAATGGGGGGACACCGGAAGGGGGTGGGGGGACTTTGCCTCTCTATAGGAAGGGAACTTCGTATGATGAAAACCACAACCCTCTTACCAACAACCAACAGGACCGACTGCTGTCCACCAGCCAAAAGAGGCACGGTGGAAAAAACGTCCTGAAGGGTTCTATATGTCTGAAGAGCCACAAGGGCTTTAAATAGCACTTTTGGGTGCCATAATGATCCCATTTACCAAGATTCCACAGAAGATCCAGTTCAGCTGGTTTGACACATGACTTTATGGTACGGTAACAGGACCTTTGAGAGAGAGAGAGAGAGAGAGAGAGAGAGAGAGAGAGAGAGAGAGAATTGTCCTAACTGCTGTGTGACGGGACATCAGTGGACATTCTGTTCTGCTTTAGCTTTAGAATTTTTCAGCACTACTCCGTCAAGTTCCCGCTATCCAGATGAAATAATCCGCAGAGAGAGACCCTAAACTGTGCGGGCCTCATTAAGTTTCATACAGTCATTCCACAGAGACGGACAGAGCGCAGGCATCCGTCCCGGTTCTTACAGAATATACCCACGCGCCGTGCGTCCACAAAACCGCACTCCACCCCGAAATAATCAGCACTCTGTGTCTGGAGGGCCGCTATCAACAACCATGTAATCATCTCCCAGGGTGCAGCACAGAGGAACCCGTCACAACATCTCAGGCGGACGAGTTCGGGTTTGCAAAATAGAACATGTTGGAGCACTTTGTGACAGCTGTGATCGTGTTTTACCTCAGAGGTAACTTTTCCCCTCTGGGCCGCTTTGAAAAAGAGGTGAGATCAGGCCTTTAAACACAAACAGTGTGAGGAGCTTCAGCTGCTGAATGGCTTCATGAATCTCTCTTTAATGGACTTCATTTCATGCAACAATGTCGGTAATTATCTCTGGGCCCAGCTTTTTATGAGTTACTTTTACAATTTCGGTCAGCTTTTATTGGTTTGCCATCATCTTTTTTATCTGTTTCAAGCACTTAACAACTGTGTTTTAAAAGTCTCAGCTCAAATAACTGTTATTGCTGCAGCAGTTGGCGATATTACCTCACCGAGCAACTTTTTTCAAAGTGCGGATAGGTGGCCTACCTTTATCAAAACCACGTCTACGGCTCTCTCCCCTTTGGCACGGAGGCTGTACCTCCGCTTGTGTCGCTCGTACATGTTTTATTCCTTAAATATCCAGAGCAGATTGAACCCGAACAGCAGAAAAAAAAAATATCCAGCAGGAGCAGTGTCGAGGAGAGCCGAAAGCCGTCTGCTGTGAAGCTTCACATCTGGCCACAGTAGCAGTCCTCCACCAGACTCCAGCTCTACTCCACTCCCTCCTTCTCCTCTTCCCTCCCTCCCTTTTCTTTCCCTCTGTCGCCTCTCAACTTCTCTCCTGACTCATGCCTTTGCTCTCTCTCTCTCTCTTCCTCTCATCCTGTAAACCAGCCAGCCAAAGCAGTACATTGTTAAGAGTATGACAGATGACAATGGAGCATTATTACGTATCACTTTACTCAGCCAGCAGACTTCACGCTGATTCAACCCCCCCCGTGAGGCGCCGCTCTGGGTGTGATTTGCACCCCTCTCAGATGATAGATATGGCAGTTGCTTGCATATTCATCCACAGAGGGGCAGAGCCAGAATGGGTCAGTTACTCACCAGCGCAGATTGCATTTGAGTTTGTTTTTTCCTCTACATGTTGTGTTGTGTTGTTCGGTAATCATCCGTACAGGGCGCTCTAATGCTGATATATTCAAATACGGAAACAACAGGGGGTGGGGACGGCAGACAAGCACATTTTTCTGTCAATAAAGCTCTGAAAAAAACCTGTTCTAGGCACAGACTGTGAAATGTATGTCATCTGGGCTTAAGAAGGGGAAAAAAAGGAAAAAACGTCATAACGGTACTATAAACAGATTGCATGGCCATACATTAAGGTTGTTCTTATCCATCAGACCTCTCGTTTTAGCGTGTCCTTGTGCCCCTTTAAAAATATAAAAATATATATATATATTTTTCATCACAGTTATCATTGTGATTAAATATTACAAAAAAAGATATATAGGGTACATTCCAAAAACAATTACAAGTGTGTGTCTCCAGCACCTCCAAAACCAAACTGGGGATTGAGAGACGGTGGTTGTTCACCTCCTGGATGATATCACGACCCATGTAAACCGTGTGGTAGTCCCCAATACAACACAGAAGACGTGAATCCCGGCAGTCGTAAACAAATCAAACTCTCCCCCCTGAACCTCCGTGCAGCACCAGGTGTCTCCGAGTTCAGGGAGACACCGCAATCGATCCGTTGGACCGAATGAAACCACAGCGTTTGCACACTAAATATCACCTTTGAATATAAACCGAGGCTTGGTGGATTTGAAAACTCTTTCCATCATTATGAAGAGGGGGCCCAGCATACAAGCACATGCTTGTGCTAAAACCATGATGGTAGATCCATATATATAAAGTTATTATAACACTGCTTAAAGAAAGCTGCAGAAAAAAAAGACACTTTTTTCACACTCTTCTTCTGTCTTCAACAACCAGAGGGTCAATTGTCAAGCGCAGTTATTAATAAGACTGGCAGGTTGTTGTTTTTTCTTGACCAGGACTGAGGTCCTATTCACAAAATGTTTTCACCATTAATTCTTCCCGTTTGCATCTCATCTATGAGTGGAGCAAGTGAGGAAAGCAAGCACACAACTCTTATTGATTAAAGGGGTGTTTTGGTTTTTAAAGATGCATATTGCGGTTCATCTGTTACTTTTGTCTCTTTAGGTGTTGCTAGGACTTCCCTGAGTGCATAAGCTTATACCAACTCCACTCCACCGATCTAATTCATCTCATGCTTTCGTCTTGAAGACAGAACTCACAGCTGCTGATGGAGGCTGTGCTATGAGAGCACCAGGAACATTGGGTGGTGCTATGCAGGCTCGCCAACTACAAGTACCTGCGTTCTAAAATATGAAATGCAGATTATGTCACACATGCTGAATTAACCAGCACTAAATTATTCGCCGTCTAAGCAGCTCACGCCTTGTCAAAACACTGACATTTTAATCACTTCATTACTCAAACACATCCTTTTGTGCTTCTATTTGTTGTCGCTGTCATTTAGATCCTGTTATCCAGGCTGTTTTACTCTCTGGCATTTTAGAATCCTCTCTCTCTCTCTCTCTATATATATATATATACTATATACTATATATACTTATATTTATATGATATATGTTCTGAGGACGCATCTCAAGTGAGTGAATTGGCCACTTCACCTCAACTGCAGTTGGTTCAACACCAGCCAGACTCCTAACTGCCTGCTCATCATAGAAACGACAGATAGATTTCTACAGGATCAAATGGCAGGTCGTTAAATTGTCTCCCTGCTTTAGAGGGGCGAAAACAAACTCCCATCAATGCCATTGAGGCTACGTCGCCCTCTGCTGGCGACCCCCGCGTCCTGCAGACTGTGCGTCTACATCCTCCTGCAGTCAAACATCTGGCATTCAAAACAAGCCGCTGACCAAGACCGCAACCCAGGAATAAGCAGAGCCACTCCAGTCTATGGCTGCTGAGGAATCTGTCAGTCAGCAACATTTCGGAGTAAAGCCCAGTGTGCTGAACATCGCATCCGTGTGCTCAGCGGGCCGAGCTGAGGCGCTAAGTGAGCTGCATAACAAGACTCCCGCACGGTGAGGTAGGGAGGTCGTGTCAGATTCTACAGTTAAGAAAATGCAGAGGTCACACTTAAGGACACACTGGCAGGTGATATATTTCTGGTTGAATGATTCAACGAACCAAAAACACACACACACACAAAAAAAAAAGGCTGCAAGTCTCAAATGTTTTACCCAGCAGGGGAAAATGTTCCAGACAGCTTCATTACTGAACTCTCTGCTAATCTCTAGTTGGCACATCAAGCGGCTTGTAAGCAAGTTCGGCCTTTTCTGTCTCTCCCCCAAATTGTTGACGTACTTTTGGAGATATTTCGTAGTTCCTGGCTATTTCTGCTAAATATTTATAAAATCTTGTTAACTGTTTAAGCAAACGGAAAAAAAACATTGACTTGTTCAGCAACATCGACATGAGCGTACTGTAGAGAAGAATGTATGGATGTTTCTTTGTGTGCGCATTGCTCATTCAATTCTGCAGATGAAAAGTGCGAGTTGGACTTTGCCTTAAAGCTACAGAGGCATGGTTATCACAAAACTGGCGAGTTATGAATTAGTTATATTCAGAATCTTACTATGAACTTGTCTTGTAACAAGCTCAAGATGTATACTCAGTGTATATGAAACCCACTGCATGCATGTTAATATTCTTCTTTATTTTCAATGGATGGATTATTGATCATTAACTATCAATGAGTCATCTTATTTGTATGATTTTCTTAACATGGACATGAAGGAAAAATAGAAGAAAAAATGATACATATAAATATACACACCCACACCCACACCCATATACACACATTGTACCCCTGGTCACGTATAAACTCTGGCACGAAAATGTTGTGAACAAACTGGCAACCAAGCTCAGTTCCAAAGGTTAGTTAGGGTGTTTCAAAGAGTTTGGCAAACAATGACTCATCTTAATCAAGCCTACGTCCAAGCAGAAGTTGCGAAGCAAAGATATCAGACAACAACAGTAGAGACTTACCATGGAGACGTCTGTTTCCTCTGGGAGGTGATTTTCTTCCTCCCCTGCACCAATTACTGTTCCTCCAGACATGATGGCTTCCACCTCTGGATAAATGCAAACAACACAATGCAATCAGCTCAAAGGCAAATCCTCCAAATACAGGAATCAATAGCAAGTGTTCTGAGTGAAAGGAAGTGACACATCCTCACAGCAGATACACTGAGGAGTTTGACTGTGTACAATGCTGAGGTCTGTAGGTTTTATGCACTAGTTAAACTTGCAGTATTATTCATTAGTTGTTGTTTTTTGTATGATTATTATTGCTTTATTTATTTTATTTATTTTATTTATTTTATTTATTTTATTTATTTTATTTATTTTATTTATTTATTTTATTTATTCATTGTTTTTATTTGGGTGTGTGGACAGAAATATGTATTTGTATTTTTAAATGGGATAACTATAACTAATAAAAAAAATTTGCTTACTTAATTGAAAGGAACATTTCCCATATGGACAATAACAATTCAATTAAATGATCATTCTTTGACTTTAAAAACAGAAACCAAATAGCCCATGGATGGCACTGTATAAATAGCTAAGAGAAATTAAAGGAATCTATCTTGGAAGGCTGGAGTAAGTGAACATGACTCGATGATGCTAGAGGGAGTGGAAAAGTCTCAGCACCAACTCTCCATTCTTGTGTTTTTAAGCATCCACTGGAATCCGGATTGAATATTTACGTCTTTATTCTCAAACTATGACACAGCAGAAAGCTGGCCTCTGATGGCCTACGATGTGACCCAATGCTATTCTACTGTCAGGCTGTAAACAGATCCCCGTATTTAAAAGCGACACAACTGGTCTCTGTGTGACGCACGGCACCAACCTTGCCCTTGACCTCTCTTTATTGGACTTTACTGGACTCCGGAACAATTATTCCTGCTGAGTGAAAATTGCCGACAGAGGAGTGCTGGAAGTTCACTTAGAGAGGAGTTCACCTCCTGCTCTGCACACTCACATCAGCTGGCTTGTGTATGTTTGTTTTAAGGAGAAGCCGGCCTCCTGGCTGTGCGTCTGAGCCTCGGTCACATGCCCCGGTAATGTGACTGTGTTTACTGACATACGGTGTGTGCTGTAGGCAGAGTGTGCATGAGACAGGGAACATGTGAATATAAAGAGAAATGTCATAATTATCCCAACGCTATTGTGCTAAAGTCGTATCTTAGACAAAGTGTTTTAAAATAACCTCTCCTCTTTAATTAAAAAATGATTACTTGTGGCTAAATCCTCATTAGAGAAATAATTACAGCCAAAACTGCAGAAAGCCTCAGCAAAGCATGTGTTCACAACAGCAATATATCACTACAGGATGTCAAATAAAAAACTCTATTACGGGGAGCTACATTGCATTTAGCTCTGCTGAGCTATCGCCATTAGTCACCAGAGGAGAACGGGATTTGATTAAGCATATTTGTTTAGGAATAAGACTTTGACAAACATATTGGCCCCGTGATGAATGCGAGTGGGTGCAACTAGAATAAACCTGAACTGCGACGGAAATAAATCAGTGTTTGCCCACCTTGAACTGCACCGTCGGGGCCTTGCGATGCTCCGTCCACTGCGTCGGGAGTCTCTGGGTTTTCAGTAATCTGGTCCTCATCACAAGGAGAAGGTGGTTCTCCTTCAAAGGCGTCGGCACCTTGCGAAGAAGACGCAATGATCCAATCCTCACCGGGTGACCTCTCATCCGCTGTCATCTCGGTATTATCCTGGTCGGGTTGCGGGTCTCCGCTCTTTTCAGCTGAGGCCACTGCAGATTCGTCACAGGTCTCTGTGAACTGATAGCCTCCTTCAACCGGGTCATTTGCTTCGCTCCCTTCTGCGACAGCGGGACCAGGTTCTAATAAAACCCTATTGCTGAGCTCTAATGCCAAATGCTCAGTCCCTGTGTTTAGCTCAGAGTCACCGGCGTCCCCGTTCTCTGACAACACCTGACCTAGCGACGGATCCTCTCTGGGAAGTTCTGGGGCGAGTTTCTCTCCTGTCCCCTCAGGATTCAAAGCCTCCATTGTGTTGAGGCTTGGTGACAGTTGTGACTCAGGCTCAGTGCCAGCCTGGCTGCACTCTCTCACTGTTTGTTCACTGGCAGGGGAGGACCCGTCCACAATTAGTGTGTCTTCCTCCCTTACCGCCGGTTTTGAATCGTTTGGTTCCTCCATCGTGAATCCTGTTGAGGACAGATCTGCTATCCTGGTTTGAAGCACGTCCTGATCCTCCATACCAACATTGTCAAGAGTGGGGTGAAATATATCCGTCGTGGAGCTTCCGACTGACCGGAAACTGCCATCGTCGTCGCTGGAGATGACGTGGGTCGCCCCAGAATCGGGAACAGCCGGTCTGTCGCCGGAGCTGGGCGTCATTTCAGGTGACGGATCTTCAGTGGAGTTACCAGCAGTCCGGCAATCCGCTGTAGTGTCAGGTTCCTCCATGGGCAAACTGGTGCTTTCAATACCGCATCCAGGTCCAGGTTCTGCTGCGTCTTCACCGTCTAACTCCTCACCACTCGCTGTTCCAGTACAGTTCCCAGTTTCTGGAGCCGAGCCCCCCGGCTGCTCTGTGTCGTAATCCCTGCCAGCTGTTTCCTGGTTTTGTTCCAGGCTGTTTATGTCTGGCGGAGGTTCCCCCTCGTGGAGGCCTTCTATCAGGAGATGTGGAACAGCGGATTCAGGTTCCGTAATTACATCACTGCAGTCTATCGGCGGTGGGTTGGGGAGGCCCGCTAGGTTTGACAGAGGCTCTGTTAACCCCTCACTCTCTGCCTTCTCCTCCTGGAAAGAGAGTCCGTCGCAGAGCTCCTGGCTTGGTCTCCCACTCGAACCTCCTTCCTGAGAGCACTCCTTCATTTCAGAATCAGAGGTGTCGGATAGCCCTAAGGCCTCTGATGACGGTGACTGGCCCATGACCGACGCCTTTGTGACTCCGCAGTGCTTTATTAGATCTGTTGACTCTGTGCCGGTCTCCTCCTCCCTCCTTGTAGCTGTGCTGTCCTCCTCTGCTTCCTGTTCTGATCTGTCCTCTCCCTTCGTGGCCTCCTGTCCTTCCCAGATCACAGCCTCTCTATCAGTTTCCTCTGCCCGCTTATCACCGTTTGCCGGCGGTGGGATTCCCACAGTGAGGCTCTCCCCTTCCTCCCCGCTCTGCGCTCCTTCACTCCTGTCACATGGACTCAAACTCCGTGTGGAAACCACGGGCTGCTCCCTTTCCTCATGCTCAGCCTGGCAGCAATCTCTCCCAGTGTTTGTGCCGAGACACGCCCAGTCCGCTGGGGTGCCGGGGCCATGCTCCCGGGGCCTCACTTCTGACGTTGGAGCGCTCACAGACAAACTCCAGTCCCTCTCCGCCTTCCCAGCCCCACCATGTCCACAATCAGCGCCGCCGCAGCTTTCCACGGAGCAGTTCTCCACCCAGCTCCCTCCACTTGTTGCTTCCAGGCACTCTGACGCCGTGACAGGCAGCTGTAGTCGCTCCGGACAGGTTATCTCTGTTTCTGCACCATCACAACATTCGGCGGCCGTGTGCAGGGACTCAAACTTCAGCTCCAGTGCAGAAACTCCCTGCGGAATATAGAAAAAAAGGAGGAGGATAATAAACGTTAGCTTCTCCCCTCAGAGAAACCAACAGAGCTGCTCTCTAGTTTCTTATCAATCGCCAACTCTGTGATTGCACAAGGTGTTCCACCGGTTATACAAACTAAGCTTGAAGGTTAGAAAAAACAAAACAGGGCAGTGAAAAGACAAACAATCCGACAAGCTCAGCAGAGCTCCTGGATGAAGCCAATGCCAGTAGAGATAGCGGGCTAAAAGGGCAGCATGGCATGACTCACCTTGGCATGGAGATGGTGTATCAAGTGCAGCAGCTGCTCCACGCTCCTCCGGAGGGTCGGGGGGTCATGGCCCGGGCGGTTGCTCAGTGTCAGAGTGTGCGTGTTCAGCCTGGGGAGGTGGCAGACAACCCGGGCGTCCGCGAACACCAGCTGGACAGTCTCAGTCCCTTTGTCCGTCTCGGCCCTGCCGTGAAATAAACACTTAGATCATCCCGAGTGATGTCAACCTCCCAGCTTTCTCTGGATAATCCTCAGGCATTGCTGCTTGTCTTTTTTCGCTCCAGAATGTGAAAGCCCATCTGTCAAACGCTGCGGTTGTTGTGTTTGTCTACTCTAGCAGGTGATCAATCAACCTATAGAAACTGGTACAAGTTAGAAAGTTCCAGAGGCTACTCAACCAAAACTGTTACTTTCCTTCCCTGTCGTAAAAATACGCCCTGAAGACCACTCCTACTCCGTGAGCTTTCCGAGAAAACCCCACTCCCCCTGCTGCATTTGCTCCGAGTGTTTGAAGGTGAAAGTATGTGCAGTGTTTTTTTTTTGGTCATAAAGATGGTGCTGTAAAGGGGAGACACCTCCCTGTAAGGCAGATCCATTTGCGTAATCCTGGGTGGATTGCTTTAGCTGCGAGGCCCCGGCGGCTGAGGTCACCAGCCAAGCTGCCAGTGACTTCACTTCTCATGAGGGGGAAATGTAATTACCGACACATAAAGAGAAAGCTGTGCGCTGTAAAGCAACTCCAGCCCACGCTCGGGCACAATGAGCAGAGTTCGCTAAGTGGTGGTCGTCTTTCAGCTTGTGGCGTCTTCATTTTGAGTTAAGTGAAAACTATTTTGCAGCAGATAAGAAGGGTACTTAAAATAAAATAAAAATATTTTTTTTTAATAAGGGGATCCATTTCCACTTTAAGCCGTGTCTCAGTCCATTTACCAAGAAGCTGTTTTTTTTTACCCCTGCAGTTTAATGTGTCACTAGGAAGGGACATGAGAGGAATCTGACCTCATAAGTCACTCAGAAGGAAAGGCATGATTAGGGATAACACCTGGCAACTGCAAACAAAGCGCACACATCCTCTTAGCACCAAACTCTGTAGACACAACACTGCAGTGTGTGGTGGATTAAAGGAAAGTTACACAGAGTGTGATGCTGTGGAGCGGTACAACAATCAATGCTTTAGTTTATATAGTTTTCTAGGTCTGCCACCTTGTTTTGGCCTTACTAAGTACTCAGATTGATTTATGTGTGCTTTTGTGTGATTCTTTGTGGAGAAACTCAGTTTCACAGATCTGTCCATTAATAAATCAACTAATCCATTAGTCGATAGAATTTCTTTGATGAGGACGGCCCAAATACTCTCCAATCTCTCTGTATTCTCCTGAAACAATATTGGCAGTCCACAACTTTTCTGTTTGCCCCTCAACTATCTGGCTGCAGCTGAGAGTGCTTAGCTGGGCTTCAGTGGGCATTGTGGTGACGCTCTTTGGATGCTTTTTTTTTTCTGTGATGCAACAGACAAACGAGAACTACCCTTAAGGGCTTGGAGAAACATCTGCCCTGCGATATATTAACATGAGACTGTTTGTATAGGGAGATGAGATCCAGCATCACATTGTCTTTTATAGTCTTCTTTCTTCTGCTTTGATTATTTTTGAATGCTGAAACTGGAAAACACTATTTACTTTGGGCCTGTCGACTGCCATAACAAAAGATTGCTTACTGCGTGAGGAGCTCGTGCAGGCGTTCGTGTCCACGCAGGGCTGCGACGGCGGAGGGGGTGTGGCCTTGTCTGTTGGCCAATCGCAGCGCTTCCCCTGCTCCGGCCTGCTGCAGCAAGAAGCACGTCACCCGAAAGAGGCCTCGACGCGCTGAGAAGTGCAGCAGAGTCTCCTGAGGATTCAGGTCTGGGGGGGAAGAGACAGAGGACAAGAAAGTTTGGCAAATTAATAGAAAAGTACAGAGGTATTCAAACAAGCAGACAAAAGAGAAAGAAGCAGGAGAGGGCGGCGGTCCAGGCAGCCAATTTGTGGCGCAGTAGCTGACATACCATCACATCCTGCAGCTTGGCAACACCTCATCGTCGTCTAATTAAACCAGTGCAGGGTCCACGGGGACCCAGCAAACAACAGACCTTTACACATTTACAGACTGATAAAGACACCGCTCGTCCCTTTCCGTCTCAAACATTGCATCAACACACCTATTTGGAAGCCGATACTGCAATTTTTGGATTAAAGCCAACACCCCATTGACCTTTGGTCTTTTGTGCTTCCGTAATAAAGCACTTGTACGGCAGTCAGTGTGGGAAAAGCCTCTGATCTAGCAGCATTTAATATGTGATGATAAAATGATCACAGCAGCCACAACAATAATTAGGCATGTGACTAAATCAAACTAGTCAAGTCAGCAGAGGTGAGCAACACTAAGTGCATCGCGCTCCCATTTTTAATGCAAGTCCATTATTGAGCCCATGTATCAGTTGAACTCTTATTAACGCCATCAAACACGGAGACACTCCCCTTTACATCACATCCACCATGACAATAATGGAGATTCATGGGCACGCGCACACACACACACACACACACACACACACACACACACACACACACACACACACACACACACACACACACACACACACACACACACACACACACACACACACACACACACACACACACACACACACACACACACACACACACACACACACACACACACACACACACACACACACACACCTCAATCTTTCTGCCTAAGCAACAGGAACTGAAACAGCCAGGATGAGTGTCTGTTGGTTATTCCAGAGAATAACCCCCACTGCATTTACTGGGAGAGATTATTAAAACATTTCTTGGTCTACGGGAGTTGCCCAATTTTTTCTGGTAATATCTTTTACTGCCCGACCCACTGGCAAATGTATTGTCAATTTAAAAGGGCATCTTGAGATAAGAGGGTAAGCTTGTTTAAAACGAGTGGGGAAAGTAAGTCCTGCAGTTCAATCAAAGGGGGATTTCACAATGTGGAACACGCAGATCATTGGTGAAATAAAAACCTTCACATGCATAAACTGGTAAGTTAGGAGACTGGAGGACTGTTTATGTTGGGAGGATTGAAAATGGTGTGAAAATCTCAACCTCAGTGCCCAGATGTCTTGTATTGCAGAGTCAGTACACTGCAAACAGAACGCAGCTGGTCTGTGGTTATTTATAACAGGGGAAAGTACAGGAATGAGAAAGATAAAACATCTACAGTACGGTTGCAGAGTCCAGATTTCTACTCTTTATCTTCCATTTGCCACTACACTGCACTGAGGATTTTCTTCCTCCAGTGTCTATACACAAAAAATTGTTATTTATTCGAGCAAACAGGGACAATTTGTGTTTTTTTCCAGTTGGACACAGTCAAGTTGTTCTATATTTCAAGTGCGGGTGAGATTTCTTCGAGGACTTTTTAACCGTGCCTTGTGCAGAATTTGACAGTATGAAAAAATGAGTTGGAAAAATGTGAAATAATGGTTTAAAGCTGAAGTTGAGTCCCAGCACGCAGCTCCCGAATGTTGGGATGGCGCTGGAAACTATGATCTGTTATCAGCACCATTAGGTAACATTTACAATGCTGGTTGTGTCTGCTGATGAGAGGTTTCAGTCCATTTAACATGGGCCAGTCTGAACCAGCCTTTCCCTGATGAATCTCAGGCCAGTGGGTCAAATGTTACTCTCCACTTGGCCAAGCTGGGCCGGACTGGAATGTGAAGTGCCGAACGGTAGCAGGAAATGCTTTACTGCTGGGCTAGGCGGTCGTTCTTCAAATCTGAGGGCCGCCATAAAATCCACAATGTATTAGCACTAAAAAGTGTAGACTGGGATGTAAGTTACGTGACAGCTATTTGCTGCAGTACAGGAATCCCCAACATGCAACATTTTGGGTCACCAGGAGCCACCATGACACCTTCAATTTTCTCCCTGAGAGATGCTAAAAGGCAGCTTCACTGGCGATGCTATGGTCAAATGTTTTCTCAATTCAGTCAAATGACTTAACCCAAACTAACTGTTGATTAACGTTAGCAAACTTGGGTCCAAAAATCTGTTATTATCAAATACTCAGTCAACAATTTTTTGATTAATTAACTTATTATTGGCTCCAGACAGAAAACAGAGAAAACTCTCAATTTTCCTGAGCATAGCTAACCTTAAGATATTAAACTTCATAAAAACTAAATTCTGGGGATGACCTCACTAACCGTCTAGCGCCGTCATCAGGTCATCATCATGTTTTAATTCCTCCAATACTTTGGTTTGTAAAAAAAGAAGAAACATGCAAATATAAATGACAACTTTGTGTTCAGTGATAATAAGGGAACGTTAGCATGCTAAGATGGAGAACATGGTAAACATTATACCTGCTAAATATCAGTATGTTAGCATCGTCTTTGTCAACATGCTAGCACCATGATACTAACATTCAGCACAAAGCACTGCATGGCTGTAGTCTGAATTGATGAATGATGTACACAATAAATTATCTAAAAAAATCCACCAAACCACAAATCAAATTTGAAGGGCTAGTTAGTGACCACGGATAGGAACTATAGTTGGAAGAAAATAGTTCCTACTGCTCACAAAAAAAAAAAAAAAAAAAAACCATCTCATTATCTTGATTGGCCATGATTCATGGAATGAGTTTTTTTTCAGATGTATTTTTGCTTTGAGCACCACAAGCTGAATGCCCTATAGTCCCATTATATGGGAAAGAAGGCAGACATCTCCACGGCTGATATCTCCAAAACAAGGCAACTCACACCAAAACAATCTGGATTGATGAACAGCCCTACAGGTGAGAGGAAGAATATGTATTTTTGATTTTTAGGGGTGAACTGTCCCTTTAAAAGCATATAGCAAATAAATAAGATGAATACGTTGATGGGATTCTATCATTTGTGTTTGTTGAGACTGCATATCACTGAGTCATTTAATGGAATGGTATTGATTGACAAACCATAGGTTACAGATGATTTGATGCTGAATGTTGCCAGTAAATTAACTGGGTGTTATCCACCGTTTTCATTGACATGCACCGTCCTTGCAGATGAAGTGATTTATTTATTTTGTTGCCCCCAAAATACAATAAACGGCTGGCTACGCTGAGATCAGTGACTGCTGCGTGTGTCCACGGTGTGAAGGAAGACAGAGATAAACCACCGTCCCCTCCACCTGTAGTCCGCTGCTATCCATCACCTGACAGGCCGGATAAACGGAGAGCAGGGTGAGACTCCTCTTACTACTACCTGCAGTTCACCGCGGCCGAGCGTCTCGTATTGAAGCGGTGACACATTGCGAAGCGGAGCCTATTAGAGCGCACATCACTCACCGCAGCAGGCCGCCGCCTTCTACATCAACAACATGACAACTGACTTCAATGGAAAGGAGGTGTGTGTGTGTGTGTGTGTGTGTGTGTGTGTGTGTGTGTGTGTGTGTGTGTGTGTGTGTGTGTGTGTGTGTGTGTGTGTGTGTGTGTGTGTGTGTGTGTGTGTGTGTGTGTGTGTGTGTGTGTCCATCTCTAAAAAGCTGTGAGGATTCTCACAACAGTAACAAGCAGATCTTACCGAATCAGCGGGGAGGGCATTACTGAAGATTGGATTTGATGACTTTTCTTTTCAGGCCCCAAACAAACAATGAATAAAACATTTTAAGGAGTGTCCGGTCCTTCAATCTCCACTACACACTTACTGAGTCGTCAGCTTTTTTGACAGAAACCCTACTGGTGCTGCTGGTTTCGATCTAACATCCGAGTCCAAGTTTAAACAACAAGTTATATTTCTTAACAGTAGCCGGAGGCAGAGGCGACGCTCGGACTACTCCCAAAAGTCTTGTTTATGTTGCTTCACAGAGAGCAATTACCTGGTTGAGTTTATCATCCTCCTCAGCTCGTTTGGCTTCCTTTAACTGACTGAAGTCGTCTGAGTCAATGGCTAGAGAAAATTGCCATTTCTAATTCTAATAAAAATGTTGCTGCTGTTTCGCAGAGATGCCCGGCTCCGTTTGATCACACTAATACCAGAGGCAGATGACAGTCCATGCAGGGACGTGCTTTCATGTTTATGTCTGTCTGTTAATAGAAGCTGCCAGCTAACACAACATGGACACCAGCCGTCTATTTGGGATCGCAGAAAGATGTGTTTGCCCTCTGTTTTAGTGTCAAGCAGTGCTTAAGAAAAGATTACAAGAGAATGTTTATCATTCACTCATTGATCAAGTAAAAAAAGACCACACTATTCTGGCAACAGCTTCACAAGCGCTAAGATTTGCTACCTGAGAGGTTACTGCTCCCACTGAAGCTCGGGTTTGATTCATAGTTCTGCCTCGGAGATCAAGACCACAATATATTCTCCAATTTGAGCTGTACTTTTATAACCGGAGCTACAGTACATCCAGGTAACGTTTATTTCACATTACTGATAAGGTGACTGCTGAAGTGCAATGGCCTCAACCAGTTAAGGAATGTCATTAAAATATAGCGGAAACAAACAAAAAAAAGACTTTATGTCATGAAGTGCACACTGACATGAGTCTTGCTTCATTTTGGATGATTCTCGTTGTTGAATAAGAATAAAATGACCCTGTGAGTCTTTTCTTAAAATGGAAAAAGTCTACTAAGAGTCTATGGAGTGCACAAGCCGCCGTTACTGCGGGGGCACCTCACTTGTAAACCTGCTCATAACATTATATTGCGTGTAAAATGCTTAAATCTTAAATCCCCTTTGCCAAGACGTCTGTCCTGGACAAGACTGGTTACATGTTGAACATAAAGTCATCAATTGTCATTTAAATAAAAAGGTAATAATCTAGATAAAAAAATGTAAAACATTTCAATAAATTATAGTTCAGTCTAAGCTGACGGCTAGACGTTTTTTTCTGTGCTTGGCTCCTATCAGCTGCTCCAACAACAAACTGAGACAGAAACGGTTAGCCCCTGCTCCATTAAATCTTTCATAAATCTTCAACAAACATATATCCATTGCATTTCAAGCAGCTTGCAGACAGAGCACCAACCAGGAACCCGCCAAAAACCGAGCAATCTGCGCATACAGGGCCAATGGTGAGCCTCTCCCAGTGTATCTCTATCTCTCACTAACGTCGCACTACTTTAGCTTTTATTAGCTATCAAATCCTGGAGTTTAAGTATGTGAATCATAAACTTGCAAGTAATCCCTTCCTGGTTTCAGTTGGCTAGCCGTTTCCACACAGCACTTTCACTTCCAGAACTGTGGAGGTCAGACAGAAGCGGTGCCTTAACGTTAGAATGAAATGTGTTCAGTTCCACTTGCTCGTGAGCACGTCACATAAATCAGCTGCCAGATTTTCCTATAAAGGTGGAAGCTAAACAGCAGTGACTTCTAATAATAAGCAGTAGGACACACGCAAACACACACACACACACACACAAACACACACAGAACATGGAAACAGCTAACTGTATGATGCCAGTAGCACTGATTTGAAAAATGCTGCATGCCTTGTTTCATTGCCACCTGGTCAGCACTGTGAAATATATTGCATGTGACATGCACACAAACAGAGGTGCCATGTGTGTCACATGCCTCAGTACAGAGACTAGCTGTCTGACGTTTTATTTGTGAGGAAATGACATGTTCCGGACCCCTTACGAGCCTCACCAGTGTTGTTGGATAGCTGGTTCCCCAGTAAGCTCCATCCCGGAGGCAGGGCGAGGTGGTGCAGGGCCAGCGCCAGGCTCTCGTCCAGACGCTCGCACTCCTGCAGGGGGATCTGACACTCGTCCAGCAGCAGCGCTCCGTCCAGGCCGTCGGCCCTGCCCGCCGTGCTCACCTGCGTGGAGGGTGATAACAGAGATGAGTAAAATTGTTTACGGTGGAGGAGCGGAGGCTTAGTCCACTGAACGCACTCGCTTTAAGACGCCCAGCTTAAGAGCATTAAACCACATGCCTAAAATGTAAGATGTAAATGCAGGAAGACACATCCACGTGCATTTATCGGCGCTGAGCTCAATTTGAAGCTGAGCTGTGCAGACGAAAACAAATCATATTCAGATTAAACTAATTTTTTGAGCGTGCAAGACATTTACATTATCTTGTCTTCCTCCTTGGCAAATCAAATTCTGTATTATTCTTCTATGGGATGATAAATTGCGCTGAAAATAATTCATTAATTGAATCGCAAGGACTGTGAGACATCAAGCACTGTCAGGGAAGAAACAATAACATGGCAATCATTGTCTTACTGTCACTTTGCCCACATTGCTGCATCACTCGTTGCCAGTGGAAACTACTTTCCTCCTGCTCCGTGACAAGCCTTAGTCTGTTTGGTTATGTTACTGCTCACTTGGAAATGCTCACCAAGAACTGGGCCATGTCGAAAGCCAAATCCTGGACAAAGCTGAATCGATGCTCGGCCAATGGAGCCACGCCACCGAGACAGGGCTTTAGGTCGTCGGGGGACTCGGGGACGCCTCGGCTGGCTGAGCACAAGGTGACCAACACCTCCTCGCAACAGTCATGAGCTACGAGACAGCACAAGGAGGGAAGCAGAAAGGCACGGTGAGAAGAGAGGAGAGAGAGGAGGAGGAGGAGGAGGAGGAGGTGACAGAGGACAGAGAAAAAGTGTAATTTTCTCTAGTTTTAAATTATAATGTTATTAAATACACAAATAAATTGGATATTTTCTATGTTATCAGTCTCATGTGCATATGGCTAAACTTTTATAAAGTTGAGTATGTTTTGGACGTAAGCAATTTGCTTACATTTGTGACCTGTGGAGGAAAACATGAAAAAGGGCAAAGAAGCAAAGTAGATACTAAACATTGTAACATTTATGTTACTAGCTAGTTACATAGCTACTATGCTAGCAGTGCTAAATCTTGGTGAATTAAATCATCAACAAACCCTTTTCACTTATCAAATGAATCAGATTCACAAACCTTTAATGGAACATGTTTTGACATAGCCTACTAGGACATTTAAATACAACCGAGCCATCATTTATGTTATTAGTATGATAAACGTCTCCTGTGTGAAAGGCCTGTTCATTGATGAATGTTTCATGTGAAGATTGCCAAAGTATTACATTTTACCTCTAAAAGTACCATCATTTGGTTGATTCATTTAATTCAGTGTAATTCTACAGTTAAGTAGCTATAGGTTATAAGTGCTACTTGTACCAAACGGTGGTGACTCATTATATGTTAATGTCCTTCCCTACAGGAAAACTTTCACACTCTGCATTAACAGATCACCAAGTTAAACTAGATTGTCTGTTGTTTGCATAAATCTATTTCGGCCAGGTTTATCAAGCAGAGGCAGTGCTAAAGAAAAGCAACAGTATTTTTAAGTAATTTGACATTGTAAAATTGTATAAGAATAAGAATCGCTCATTAACTATTATCAACTACAATACAGTGCAAATTTGCACCGCTGGCTTCAATCATATATTCATACCTAAATTAATGCCAATAAATCTGAATATGACTTACCTCATGAAATGTGCTTCAATTTATCACACTGATACCTATTCAGCAGTCACAAATCAAACTCAAACTACCAACAAATGAACAACACTACATGCGATCAGTTAAATGAAAATGTATGCAAATGGGTTTCCGGTTGTCATCTCATAAAGAATGACAAAGAGGACTGTAGTCCACATACGGGGACAAAACACAACTAATAGGGAATAAAGGCTCTGATTGATGCTTTACAGGCAGTGCTGACATCCCTGCCTCTAACTTACACGACACGTGGCGTTCTGCATCAATTTACATTCTCACCAAATGCCAAGTCATATGCTGTGAATGAAGGACTTCGTTTCATTCAAGACAAATGAACATGAGCTAACCCCTTGATCCATCCTCTGTATCTAGAAGTAACATTTTCAGACCCATATATCCGACACTGCACCTTCTCGTTTTCTCCGCCAGGAGATTATGTGTTTTTGTTCGGCGCATTTCTGTCCGTCTGTCCACAGCTTCTTTCGCATACTGCTGGACCAATCAGCTTATTATGTTTTGTGCACATTTATGTATGCTCAAGATCTCTTGTGGTTGCAGTGATTCACAATTTGAGAGAACATATTTTATTGGCAACATGTTTCACTGACTATTTTATACCCTCAATGACTGCTGACTCCTCACTAGACTACTCTTACCCGGCTGCAACTGACAACAGTTTAGTTTGGACTCCTCTAGATTCGACAGATCACAAATTGTTGCTGCACTCTCCTGATGTGCACGCCTAGGTAAGGCACTTGCATGTTGCATGTCTAGGTAATGTTAAAAGCAGTTGGCAGCAGAGTCTTGCAATGTGTTCTGCTAACAGAGCTAACAAGGCATGGGGCTAATACAGCTAACAAAGCTAACTGCTAAAGGAACTAAACACACAGCGGGACCCGACAGTTTCTGTTCAGAGGAAGCCTTTAGCCGTCAACATGAAGCATTACGTTGTGAACTGCAGTTTAGCTGCATGGAGCCAGTGCAGACAGTGACAGGGAATATAATGAGGCCGCATCTGTTGCATGAGACGTCTGAGTAAAAAGGGGGTCTTGACAGGGGGCAACTGAACCTGCGCTTAGCCCCGCCTCCCTCAAACACTCTGTCAACTCCGCCACTTCGTCAAACCTAAAGAGCTACCATGGAGCCCACACTGTCGCTAACTGCACTCCCTGTATAAATATTTATATCAATTTTTTTGTAAAGAAAGAAAAAGGCTATTTCAAAGAGAGCAGACACAATGGTCTACAATATGCGCTTTAAGTATATTTCGAAGATGTCAACATTTTATAACATAAAGATGTGTTATTAAAAAACAAATAGCAGACACACCTGGCGGAGGTCTCCACTCCACTGAGCGCACTTTTCTAATTTACTCTGTGTCAACGTTGTTTGTCGGGGACACCTTGTTCCAAGTCAAAGTAGCGATTCAGTGCATCTGCAGCCATTTTCCCAGGCCACTTGGGAATTGGATCCCACGACCTGCTGCTTGGTCACAGGACGGGTCCTTCGGGGCTCTGTGTGTACTGATGGAGCGAGCAGTGAAGCAGCGCTAATCTGTTAGTAGAGAGTAACACCTCCTCCTGCCTCTCTCAGATGGCTCCAACTCAGCCGAGCTTTTAACAAGATAATGCAGTTTAACGTGTTCCGCCTTCTTTTTTCCTGTCTGGATCACAGACACTTGAGGAAAACAATCATATCTCTTATATTTGTCCATTCAGCTTACATTTGATGTCTACATCATTCTGATAACACCCATGTTTATTACAGTGTCACAAGTATTCTGGATTCTTTACCACCCATTTTCTGTGTACTGTGACCTTTGACCCTTGATTTCCGTGAGCCTGCTCATCCGCCTCACAGGGAGGTTTTCATTGACTTTGTCTTTGTTAAATATGTTAAATTTTGCAAGTGGAGTAAATGGAATGTGCTCCAAGAGGAGTGATGAATGAGCCAGACTCTAGAAAAAAAAAGTCAAATGAGGTGATTTCTCCCTCTCCAACACACAGCATTAGTTTGAAAAACGAGTACAGTTGGGTGGATGATTAATCATTTATACTTTGACTATCTTCCACAGCTATAATAACTCCTGACTACCCTATGCTTTCTGTGTGTGAAGGGAGGAGAGAATAATACCATGCAGTTCTTAAATTTAATATTGTTATGAAACATTTTTGGCATCCTTTAGCACCTCTTAATGTTCATTTGGGCTATAGCACAGGATGGCTAAGGAGACCAATACAGGAGATCGGACTGTTTTCACTTAACAGTGCTAATGATGATATTTTTACTTTGACTGTATGCTAGTGGTCTGAAACAAAAACAGTTTGTTTTTATTTCCCAACATAACACAATAGATTTAACAAGTGTGATATACTGTAGGTGGAGAACCTCCCCCACGGGTTCGTTTAAGGGAACGGGGACGCCGCAATGCATTGTGGGGTGGGGCAGCTTACCGGGACACAGGGCCTGCAAGGTATCATGACTGCTCCTTAGGGTGCTGGTCAGGTGCCTCTGTGTGCTGCCAGCAAACAGCAGGAAGTAGTCGACGCCCTCCTCGTCTGCAGGCAGCTCCTCATCAGAGAGCTGCACCGTGATTACACACCGGCCCTGTAGGGAGGCGGAGGGGGGGAGGGGAGAGAGAGAGAGAGAGAGAGAGAGAGAGGAGGAAAGAGGACCAAGAAAGCAAGAAAAAAACAATATTAGAAAGAATTCAAGTAAGTTTGCATGAATTTCATCAATAAAAAAAAAAAGGAAAATAGATATTTTAATTCCCTTCTTCTCATCAATTGATTTGCCATTATTCAGTAATTTTAGCCTTTTTCCTGATGATAGGTTGAACCTCTATGTGAAAGAAGCTTATTTTCCAATCTAAGACAAAGTTCCAGTTAAGTGTAAATGCAAGAAGAATGCATTTTGATCTCATAGAATTAAATCTAAAGTGATCAGGAGAGTGGAATCCAATCACAGTGGGTCGCTTTAAATGCATACGAGACAAATGCTGGTGCCGGATGTGGACTGCCATCCTTCACCACACAGTAACAGATCGGATATCTGCATGCCAGATCTTAACAGGGCCGCGGCGTAAAAACACCCGCCAGTTTTCTCAGCAGCACGCTTGTTTACAGCAATTACACAAATGCCTCAAAAGTTAATATGGTAATGATTTATTGATTTAGAACGCTACTAATCACATCATTAACAAAACAGGGAGGGCGGCAGACATCGCTGGAACATGGAGGAGCAGCTTGACTTTCTGCCGACTCGGTGAGCGAGCACCGCCGGGTTCAGTCCACAGAGGAGGAGGAGGAGGAGGAGGAGGAGGAGGAGGAGGAGGAGGAGGAGGAGGATGATGGAAGGCGATGTGTATTAGAGCTGTTTATCAACTCATCCAGTTTTTGAACCCTTGTGCATCCTTGGCACATAAATCAAGGTCAGAGTTCTTTTCCAGAGCCCTACTTCACACTGGGAGTTAAAAGATTTGTTAACTGGCAACTGAACAGAAGCTATTGAGTCTACCAGATATCTTTCCACAGTCGTATGTTCCAGTTTGGTGCAAAGGCCCAAACCAGAAACCTGCATGTGGCTTGAGAAGGAGCCAAATATAGAGATTGGACAACACCAAAAACAACGGAAAAGTGCAAGAAATGGATTTTAACAGTGTGTTTAAGATATTAAATGAGTTCAATTCTTTGTACGGAAATTATAAGAAGCTGTTGAAGTGCCTGCAGTTATATTTCAAACAAAACAATTAGGAGGCTATTTAACAGACCAGACATATAAAATATGGCAATTCTGATACAGTATGTTCACGCTGAAAGCCCATCAAGGAGGGATGGTATTTTTTATGTTATACCCAGCCAACCTGCAAAAGTATGCGTTTATCAACACATCCCGACCCTCAAACCACCGACTTTAGGCATTATAGTAGAACGACTGTCAGGACTGAGACAAGAGACAGACACTGAGGGCTGCAGTGTGTGTGTGTGTGTGGGGGGGGCTGTCTCGCTTTGTCTCTCAGACACACACGTGCCTCCCACCTCCGAAAATAATGGATAAATGTTCCTTTTTTTCTTATTTAAGTAACACCAGCGACTGTTCGACAGATGAGAGAGCATGTCGACAAGTCAGCCAGAAGGTGTCAGCCCTACGGAAAAAAATGTCTGTCTTTTAATATGCATTTGATCTCTGCATGCAGACATCAAATGCATATTTAAGACCCTTTCTACAAGATTCTCCTTTTAAAACAACGCTGATAACATGGAAAAGTCTCAGCCAGTAAAAATCAATGGTCCCCTGCAAGAATTTAGAGTGGTACATTTGCCACCTTAATCTTTGTAAACAAGAAACCTGTCAGGTAGAGCAAATAAAAGGGGGCGGGGCTTTGCAAACAAGTCCAAAAATACAACTTGAAGTAAACACCTTATCTCAGCTGTATTGTTTCTACTAGATAATATTATTCGTCTCACTAACACAGTGCAAATAAATGTCGAAAGTGCATTTTTTTCTTTCTTTCAAAAAGGGACAATAGGCTTGTTGTGGCTTGATTGTCGTGGGCTGATGTCATCTGAGGACAGAGTGAGGAGGAGGAAGAGGAGGAGAAGAAGCAGCAGCAAAAAATAGGGATATTGTTGAAAACGAGCCGTTTGTCCCACTGGGGGATTGCAGCTTGTTGACACCGAGGAGGGATAATGGGACAGTTCATCCCACTTAATCTGACCAGTGTTGCAATCTCTTTCTTTTCACCAGCTCGGTCCACCTCGAGCAGAACGGTGTCGAGGAGAGTCAAACAAGCTTCCTCCTTCTCTTATGAATTATGTTCCATATGGGGGGGGGTTGAAAGTTGACAGCAGCCTTGGGATTGGCAAGTCTCTGTTTGGCAAGCCAGTGCTGCTGCTGAGCAATGTGTGTTCAAATTGTGTTCAAATTGTGTTCAAACGGCGACCACGTAGCCCAGAGGCCACAGGAAGAGAAACAGCCTGCAGTGACCTTTGGAGAGCTGGGACTAAATACATTGACTTGCAGCAGTAGGGATGCAGAGAGCCTCGGCTTTAACAAGCAGAGCAGGGGGAGGGGGCACAGGCATAAATGAGGTGTAGATGGGCGGCAGCCAGCAGGCATGACACTCTCTCCATTAAAAACTCATCCTTTAATTCCAGGAGAAAAATTAGGGAGCGAAGCAGCACCTCTGTGGATTTGTGGGTTTGTGCACCGCGTGTAAAAGAGAACGTTTTTAGTGCGAAAGGAAGTCATAGGGACAAAAGTAAAGCAAAAGGAGAAAATGTTTTGACTTTTTCCAGCGCTCAAGGCCGGTGGCGAATCCCTTTGAATCAACCTGCTGCATTTGGCGCATTAGCAGGTAATGGGGTAATGGGTTTTTGATGGCACCGCCACAGCATCTCATTTTTGTCAAAATTAATCTCCATTCGTAAATAACTCATAGTCATGAGCTGCTGATTTTTTTGTTTGTTGACAGAAGTCGTGAAATCACATCTACATGATACACGTTCACTCTCGCGCGCGCTCTTACTTTCTGCCTCCTCAGCTAAGACTGCTTGTAATCAATCTGCCGAATTCAACCTTATTTGAATGAAAATGCGCGAGAGTCTTGAGTCGGAATGGAGTATCAGCTGAATGAGATCATTGTCTGTTTCCTTTTTGGAGGCAAAATGTGTCGGCGGGGGGTGGGGGTGGGAGGTGGTGAAAAAGAGATGTGAAACATCTGCAGGAGTCTGCAGGAAGCACAGCTGCACACATGGAAACAAAAAAAATACACAAACACACAAACGGAAAGTAAAACTACTGACAATAAGTCGCATTATAAAAAAAATAACTCAAATGCAAAATCAGTTCTCTCGTGTGTCTGGCTTTAAATCAGAAACCAGCACCTCTAAAGCCGTGTGACGCGCACAAATGGATGTCTCTCTGCCACACTGTGTGACCGTGCTCTCTGCTGGTAATAAGTACTTAACAGAGTGACCTGCTGTGGTATTGACCTGCTAATCACTGCACTTCAGCTGGGGAACAGGCCACTATTAAGCCACATCAAAAGAACAGCTGGAGGCCATGAACCCAGCCCCCCCCACCACCACCACCACCACCACCACCCCTCTTCTTAAAGATGCACGTGTGAGCCCTGTGACTGTATACCGGCCTCCGCTCTCCAGGTCAAAGCAGCTTTGGATTTTAGGGCCTCCGCGTATGAATTCTCACCGAAGCTGCTCTTAATGATTCATTTAAAAAGAATATTCCCCAAAGACACATTTATCACTACCTCCAGATCAGCAGTTATTTTAACTATATTCCATATTCTATAAGTGCAAGAAAGCTGAGTATTCTTGATATTCTTGAGAAAGTGATGACTTATATATATATATATATATATATATATATGAATGACCAGTTCCTTATGATTGATAAGATTACAATGAATATTAAACATAGAGGGGGAAAAGGACTTTGGTGTTCACCTTGATGACCAGACCTGGAGCAAAGCTTTGTACAATGCCAAAAGAATTACTAAGTCAGATAAATCACATGAAACACAATATAAGTATTTTTTGGTTTGGGTTCCTTATCCGGTCAAAATCCTACATGTTTGGTTGGATGAACATCCACCTACGTTGTCAATGTGGTATGATCAATTATTATCAATTCTTCCCTATGAAAGGTTAGCTAATGTATTACAAGGAACCTTAGATGCGTTTGTAAATGAGTGGTCCCCCCTTAGTACATATTTTGGCTGTGAATGGACCAACAATAATATCTATTGGATTAGATTGTGCTTCATTAGCTCAGTAAGCATCCTCTGTGATTGTAAGTTTCTCCCCAATATGCAATATGTGTTATGTATCTTTATATCAGTTATTTATTGATTTTGTTTTTTCTTTCTGTCTTTGTCAAGGATATGTGTTTATGCTGGATCAACTTTCCTAAAAAAAAATCTTTGTTGTTTAATTTGACCAAATGTGTATGATGATTACCTTATTTGTTAGGTTTTGTTGTTAAACAATAAATAAAAAAGAACTTATTATGCAGTATAAATGAATGTTTATCCACCTGGCTGGATTTCGGACTATGGGCAGCACAATGTGGAAGTTTTGCTCCCCTTCAGCACTCAAACTCATTGCGAAGATGTCCCATTGAACCTCTAAGATTTGGACAACACGTCACATTTGATGTTCTGTAAAGAGCTGTCGTGATTAAAAACAAAACATAAAAAAATAAAACAGGATATTGCAACCTTTAGCCTGGTTCAGCCAGAAAAGTTGCTCCTGCTGGACAATTAAGGAGACAATTTATGGATATCTTACAAGCTCGCCGGCAAGTTTCAAGAGACGAATCGCATCAAAACCGCTCACGCATGACAAACCTGTTAGAACATTTGCTACTTAAACTACAAACGCAACCTCCGATTTACAAAAGCATCGGACATCTCAACAACCCTCCCAGTGCAGCTGCAGACCAACAGGTAGCAGAGAGGACACCGTTTCCATCAGCCAAGCGTCCTGCGTTAAGAGACATAACCCCGACCTGATCATCTAATTGTACTAAACGCCAAGAATGTAAATGGCATGATTGCCCGCAGCCAGAGCAGCAGCAACAACTTGCTCTCTGTTGTTGACAGAAAACTTCTACAAGTCACCCTTCGGCTGCCCAACAAATCATTTAACCCTCTCTAATTCCTCACATTCCTCTCAAAATCAAACTAACTTTATTTACGAAACACTTCCTCATCAAACTTTTATTTTGGTCAAAGCAATGTCGCAAGAGTACCAAAGTTTTGTCCTCTTTACAAGCGGTTGTTTCTATCTAGAAACTTAAGATTTACAAACTGGAGCTGTCGTTTTCAGATGCTCTGGATGGGTTTTTTTTTGTTTTTTTAAGAGCTACAATTACGAAGCGACTAGTTAACCCCTAAGAGCTATCTTACTGGGAACGGCTGTGATAAGTGTCTAAGACCTGATGTCTAATGAGGCCCGACTGCCCGCCCGGTTCCACTGAACGGTCTGGGTGTAAATCACAGATAAGGTTGTCTGGGCGGCTAATGTGTGTGAGCCCCTCTGGCCTGGAGTACCACAAACACACATCTCTGGCTTATCTCATTTCCTGTGGGCCTTCCTCACCTGTTAGTGCTAGCAAAATGTCTCCCACTTACACACACACGCACACACAGACACGCACACACTAGAGATGGACGTTTTTTTCTGCGATCTAAAGGCCTGCACCTGCGTGGATATTTCACTGGCCCTCCACCAGTCCCTGTAGGCTATGTATCTTTTTAAAATCATGTATCGATGAGTGTTTTCTGCAGCATTAATGATTAGAGAGGCAGCTTTTTAGTAATTGTCAACGTTTTTATGCGTGCAATAATGTCACTGTCTCGTGGGACATTTAAACAGCCAAGCTAACTGTAGTTATAACCTTTGAGCTTCTGAAGCAGTCGACGGAGCTGTGCTGCTGTTACTCTGCTCTGCTATGTTCACATTTTAGAGAATGTAATTATTATTATTTTCACTCATTAATGATGCATTATGCGTTCACCCACCAGCAACTAATTTGCTATTAATCAGGGTTTTAAATTTTTATGACCCGATCTGCCAGATCCGCAGATTTAACCGCATCATGTGCGAATGTAACTGCAATCAGTTCATCTCTGAGACACACACTTCATTTAACATTAGCTCAGAGTTACAAATTACTCATAAACAGTCATTATAATAAAAAGCATTTTTGAATTAAAACACAATGTTATAACATGACCAATAATGTAATAAAATGTCCTGACTGATAACATTTTACCGATAATGGGTTTTCTTTGCAAAACTGATCATTTAACAGATTATATAAGAATGGGAAAAATGTATCCTTTTTTTCCTCTGAAATATAAAGTGTGCAAGTATGTAAAATGTGTAATACTGTTGGTGTCATGTTAGCCTTTTGTAAAAAGTAACATCTGACATGATCTTTTTTTTTTTAGAAATGTATCTACAGGCTTGATGTAGAATTTAAAAATGTACAACAGATGGCAAGTGGTAAGTTTTAATCAGGCAAAGATGCATTTAACTTAAATCCCTATCAATGGGAAAAAGCCCAACCATACACATGCCAAACATACGTTCATGCAGCGTTATCTAGGATGAGAGAAGTAGGATCAGAAGTTGCGAGCCATGAAGGCAAAACAGTTGATTCAGTAGCCATTAAATGTCTTTTTTCATCTGATTCAACTGTTATTTCCATTAGATAAAGTGTCTATTATTATATTATAAAGTGTCTATTCATTTGCCTCCTCTGATCTTATTGAATTTCTACAATTAAAAAGGATTTGAAATCAAATTTGAAATGACGAAAAAACTACTTAAGTATGCATTAAACATTGACATTATATTTAATAGTTTAATTTTTGGGTAAAAAACATTGACGTGCCTGAACAAGGACTTTATTGGTCTACTTATAACATTATTGAGTTACATTTTGGATCAGGTTAAGTGCAAATTTGATTACATTTTTTCAGGACATTATTACATTATTGGGTGCTACTAGGAAAAGAAGAAATTGCTTGAGGCCTTGGTTTATTCCTGGGAAAAAAACAAAGTAGCTTGTTCTGTCCATCTTAACAGGAAATCAGGCATCTTGTGGCTTTATTCACAATTGAGGGTAACAGGGATCATGAGACTGACCGCTTGTTAGGAGCAGCGGGAGCAGAAAGCTGCACTGTGTGATAACCTGTGATGACAACCAGGAAGAGGAGCCACAAAGCAGAGATTTCAGTTTATAAGTTGACCCTCACCTAAGGTAACAAGACGGGAAAACTGAAGCTGCGGAGATAACCTCTGCAGGAAGATTGACACATTCTGCGAGAAACGGTGGGTAGGTCTGCAGTTTGAGAGGATTTTTGAAAAACCTTTGTGGAAAGTTGGATCAATGATGTCAGAGATCAGATGCTTGCATCCCAAATCCAAGTTAGTAAGCTTAAAACATGGATTGGCTGATAAATGCTTGATAGTAAATCAAAAATGTAAAAAAAAAATCCACATAACACAACAACACGTGACTCTTGTTGATCAGACCTTTCACTTCTTTGTCAGACATCCCATAGACCCTGCTTCCTGGACAAAAAAAACTTCAAGAGTATAACATGTTCCTTACAGTCTGCCTAATCAGGACATTTAAACTCACAATTAACAAGAAAATCCATCAATCAAGAGGTCACGCGTTCCCTTCAGCGCCAAGCTCTTTGCTGTAATTACCTGCTCACCTATTGATTTGGACAAATGGCACATGTCCAGGTAAACTAGCCCTCAATTTGTCCTTTTCAGAGCAATTATTTAAGAGGACCAGTACTTTTTCTGAGATCGAAACTGCTAGGGATTGCTATTTAATCCAAAATCTGAGCCGCGACAAAAGCTGGCGTAGCTTTGACAATGTAGTTGTTCTTTTTAGTTTGGTGGGTTAGAAAAATCACATGAATGAGTGGAGCAACACACTGACACGTTGAGAGTTGGGAAAATGTAGAACTGGAACCACCATACTAAAAAAAAAGAAGTGCTTTGGATAAAAAGGTCAGCAGTCTTGTTTTTAATCACTTCCTGAAACATTATCTTGGTCTATTTTAGTCATATCAACAGTCCACCAATTGGTTCCCGTTTTATTTAACTGATAACATGTAAATCATGATGACACACTAGAGGACAATAAGCCGAACTGTTATAAATATTTGCCAGTCATTAAATGTTAAATAGCCGGTTGATTTGCATGCAGTCGGATGTTGTGTTCTCCGTTATCTGGCCCTGCACACCCACACTTGTTTTCAGTTCTTCCAGTTAATTAGACCTGTCCGCGGGGTTGGCGGAGCTATTCTAGGAATCACATGAGGTCATCTCACTCCGTAATAAAGCACTAGTAAGGAGGATAAAGGTGTAACTTGTACCGCCCCAACAGGTGCAGTAAACGAATCTTGTGGAGCACACCTAAAGCTCACAGTCATGAGAAGAGGTTCTGGTGGATCTGTGTGGAAGCAGCTGTGTGGAAGCAGCTGTGTGGGCGGACTGACGGTGTGTTCAGGCAGTCAGAGACAAACTGTGTGCGCTGGAGAAATAGCTTCTACATCAGTTTTAGTGTGAATAGAAGAGTTGAATCGATCAATCAGCTGCTGATCGAAACCAGGTCAGTCTCATATTTCTGTCTTCGGTGGGGAAGTTCTACAGCGTGAGTGAAGAGGACATAAAGCACGCAGTTTGTCCGCAAGTTTACTTTTTGTATTGTGATTCATTCCCTTGCATGTTGCAAAGTAATTCAGTGACAGCCAATGTTAATGCGTTCAAGCTCCACTCAGTATACATGAGGATTAAGCAAAGGTAGGTTATAACGCGGTTATGATCTGTTCAAATGTTATCTTTTAAAATGCAGATTTTGGCAAGAAACTTGAATATATCCAATTATTTGAAGGAGATGTTCTCACAGGAATATTAAAAAAAGATAAAAGAGGGAATTATGAGCAATTTAACTTACATACACGAGCTCTAAGCAGTTTATAAAATATATTTTAAGCTAGTTTTTTTCAAAGCAAATATTTTTTTATAAAAAAATAAAATTGGAATATTGTGTTCTTATACAAACAACCCTTATAAATGGAAATTACAAAGTAAAAGGATAACACTTAAAATATTTGAATTTTGGGTGGTCGATAATTCTTTTTTGAGTTAATGGTAAAAAAGAAAAAAAAGGTTAATCTGGAGCCTTGCCGTAAATTACAGTTCTTCGGAATCAGAAGGTCAGGCTTTTAAGAAATCGTAATCGGCCAAGGAAATTGCAATGGGTGCATCTCTAATGAACGGAGATACTTACATAGAGTGCAGCTTGCTGTGGATTGAGTTTCATGTCCCTGGACGCTGTGGAGACAAGAACAAATCAGAGGTTATAGCTTTGCTGTACGTAATTATACTATGTGAATAAACACACTGACAGCAACATATTAGAACTTAATAAAACTAATAAGGGTTGATGCTCATATAGCAGCAGACATGGAGCAGCATTCATTTGGAGCCGTGTTTCTGGCTTCCTAACAAGCGCGGTGAAATGTGAAAAATGTGAGCCAGTGTTGTGTTTAGCTGGAATAAAAACCCTGCAAATAAATTGCTCTAGAAAGCACACAACACTTGACCTCAGGGTTTTGTTTTGGTTTTTTTTTTCACCCCTTTCAACAAAATGCATGTGTATCAGCTCCAGCAGCGTCAGAACATTGTTGCTGACAAGGTGACAGTTAAGCTCGACCCTGGCAGTCCTCCCAACACTCAGTGGGGAGTTAATAGTGCATGAGTACTGAAAAGACACAACCTGAATCACACAAGGGAACACACACACACTCATCATCCAACCAAAACTGCCAAACGTCTCTTTTTGTGCTTGTTTAGTTAAAGACAGGCTGTGTCTGTTATGACAAACTCTTTGTGTGCTCCTGCCTCCTCCAATCACCTCCAGCAAGTTCTCCAGCAAGCAAAGTAAAATGAAAAGGAGGTTCAGCGACAAAAACACACTACTTTGCCTCCTCTACGTGGGTTTATGCCGGGAAGATCAGTTAGCAGGATTTACCGGCTCATGTTCACGTTTGATTCCCTACTTCCAGTCTGGGACGAAGGCCTCAAAGCCGTTTTCTGGGCGCAAGGTCAGAAGCATTTGGGTGTGTAAATACATCCCCAAACCCCCCCCCAACATATCACAGCTATGGACTTGAGAACAAATGGTTTGGAAACCTTTAATGTTGAACTTTCTTGAAGAGACATCGGCCTGCTTGCATTCATCAACGGGTCAAGGGGCCGGTCGGCTTTTGGAGAGAACCGCGTTCTCCTCGGTTGTTTGGAGAGACAATTCTCTTTTGTCCGCCGTTCCCTGGCACTAAAACAAGTCCTTGCTGCCGGCCTCTGTGATCAGCGGCAGTGCATTAATCACATGAACCCTGCGGTGGTGTGGGGACGCTGACAAAAGGCCCTAATGAGTTCAGCAGAAAAAAAACCCAGAAAGAGTCGAACTCGATGGAGCATTGAGGCGCGGCGAGGCCAATTCACTTTCCCGCCACCCAATCCTAAGCATTTTTCTTCCTTTCTGCTAAATAAACAGGCTCGGGCTGGAATTAGGCGCATCAGGTAAGGGGATGATCAGCGGCTTCTAATAATACCCTGGAGTCTAATCCTCTTGCCTTAAGTGCAATGGGCCAGGGACTAGCTTGTTCGCCACAGGCAGGACTTTGACTGATAAGACTCTCACATAATGTCCCCATCAGGCTCACCGGCTCTTTTAAATTTGCATATTCTTGGACGTCTGCCGGCGCTCTCTTTTTTAGAACTCCACAGGTCTCACTCAAGGGTAGTGGTGTAACGGACCACAGGGATCCCCCCCTCGGGTTTGGCACACATTTGAACCGCCAATTACTTACACAGTTTAACATAAACCATCGCAGTGTGAAATAAAGTTTTACTGACGATCACTATCCGTCATTATTTAGTCAAATATGCGATCAGGACATTATTTATGCTTTTCTAGTCGCCTGTCTCTGATAATGTCACATAGTGAACAACCGATCCGTATTTAACTTGACAGGAGCAGAACAAAGGTTCCGTTCAGTTACATTACGATGCGTTCAGGCTCTGTTCAGTGAAAATGAGTACGTTATCATAATAAGTTCACATGTAATCTCGAAAATTGTAGTGTCTTTTAGTTCGTGAGAAACTTGAATAAATCCAGTTGTGTGAAGGACATGTTTTCACAACATAAATAGACATTAGAGATGAAAAATACATCATTAAAACTACTAATGACTACATTTGTTTTAATCCATAAAAATACAATCCTGCTGAGGACAGAGTTGATCATTTCTATTCATCCAGGGAGGAAGGTTTTCCGTGACCTTGTTCAGCTGAGCCCGGCTTTACATTCTCTACACATTCACACCAGGCAGCTGAACACAACAGCTCAGTCTGCTACCACAGTGGACACTTCTAAAGTATGTATGTATAACAATTGATTACATTTCCAGTTTCAACTTAATCTATAAACACACATAGGAAGCTGATTCACTATGATGCATCATCACAGGATGTACATTGCTCCACTGCTTGCTTTGGATTCATGGAGGGGCCTGTGAGCGACATTACCACATACTGTACATCCCAATCTTCCTCTTTAGTGTAGCTGTCAAGCTAAGCTAGTTAGCCGGTCTAGAAAGCAAACATGTCCTGCCAACTGAGGAGGAGGAGGCTGTGTCTCTGTGTAATTAAGCTAACATATGTTTTGAAGTGTTTTCAAAAGCGTCGGTGTTAAGAGTGCGCTCTGGGGGAAATACTAATGCTTATTACACAACTCACTTAATTCTTCATCTAAACACAAAACTATTACTGAATACATTCATTTTCTCAACACTTGGAGGCACAAAGACTCACAGAAACGCAGCCCTTACCAATCTAATGTGGCTAATAAGCTAGTTAAGGCTAATGTGTTAGCAACTAACCGCTCAGAGAGGCAAGCTGACAAATGTATTTACAATATTTAGCTAACTTTAAGTATTTTTTTTATCTCTACAAACTCTTGACAAAAAAATGCCTCTATGTTTATTTCTGCTAGAAGTTTGGCTTTCTTCACCACCGGCCCCAGGTTTTGGACTCTTGCTTCGCCGTTTTGTGCTAAACAGTTAGCGTGCTTTTGGCTCGTCTGAGCTTCTTTGCTTCAACCGTCTGCCAACTTTAAAACAATGAACGAAGAAAAGACTACAAGCTGCATGGAGGCTGGTAATTATCTTGTGATCATCAGTACAAGAGACTCTATCACAAGATGATGAGTCACTTGACCGCAGGTTTGATAACCGTTCTCCAGGTTGCCCTGAATCAGTTTTTTGTGGTTGACCCCAGCGGTCATTCAGAAAGGAAAAGTATTAGTCATTTCACACTACAACTTCTGAAAAGTAGAGAAATGACGTTGATTTCTGTGTCACAAAACCCTGCAGTATTTTCTCAGAGGGACACACGTTCCAGGCAATTTACTGCAAATAAAGATATTTAGGTGGTGCCTGTGGATAAAACCTGGAAATATAGAGGAGGTTTGAGTCTGCATGTGCTTTGGTAAACTTAACAAAACGTCGGAAACCAAACTTTCTACCTGTTTTTAAAAACTCAAAACCTTACAATCATACTTCTTTCACGAAGCCAAAGTTTAATGAAACTAAAACAGGCATTTTTATTATTCCCAGATAATATATTCTTCTCATCTGCAAACGAGATGGGTGTTGGTCATGTGATTCAGAAAAAAGGACACATATCTTAACCAAACTCTGTTTTTTCCTTGTCTGGTAACAGAAGAACCTTGAGAAATGGCATCCCCCTAAGCTCACCCTACGGCCACCCGACACCTGCTTATAGAGATTACACAACCCATTAACTCCACCTAAAACACTGGGGGCAGCCAGCCTTCAGCCCAGCTCCTTAACAGTCTCCATTACGGCCCAAACTGCTTTTGAACTGCCCTTAAAACCAGAATGTTCTTCCTCCGCGACAGGAAGGCCACAGAAAGAGGCAGCCGCGTTTAAGTGCACGGCCGTCACAAATGAACCAATAAATCAAGAGACAAAAGCCCCTCAATGCTGCGATAAGAGCGGCGATGCCCAGAATCAGGCTTGTGAATGGCCCTCGTTATGGCTTCCACGGGCGCCTCAGCTATCAAAATAAGCCGTAATAGCCATGTGACTGCAGCGTGAATGAGGGGGGATGAACAGGATTAGCTTCACAACTCATTAATCAGACTACAGCACTTCCCAATCAACAGCTGATGATTCCCCGACACAATGCACATGCACTGGGCGGACCGAATAGTCGGCGGTTTTCTGTCTGTAAATGTGTCGCTTTTTACGTCAGTGACAAGGAGGTCTCTCTCGGAGAGCGAGACGCTCGTTCTCAGTGAGACGACACCGGCTTGCCATCGCGCATGATTCAATAAATCTCCCTGGATGGAAGGTGCATCCAATGTGAACGTCACAGACAAGTAAACACCGCTTTGGGTCCAATATAAAAGGCAGGGGAAACGCTTCCCCAAGTCTAGTTGTTGGGATGAGGTGCCTTTATGGCGGACCGGATTGTATTCTGGCAAATGTTGAAGGCGCCCTGCGGGGTTGTCTTGTACACAACTCTAAGTTTTGTTTACATTCAGTGTAGCTCACCCAAAGGCCTCATGTGTATCCTTGAGGACTAAAACTGAATTGCCGATTGTTTTTTTGTATTTTAGATACAGCACTGCTCATGTTCATAACTAGCTTGTAGCCCTCTTCTTTCCGGTCTTTGCTGGCACATTGCTGCGTATCTTTGCATGTTAACGCCACCTCAAGATCATTGGTAAAATGTCAAACCATTGGTGGAAATGTGTGGTGCATCAGCTAAACAAACAGGGACCTACTCAAAAATAAATGGCACTACTACAGGTCAAAAGTCCCTGAGAAACCTTTAAATGTTCAAGTTAAACAAAGCTTTAAAAAACACACACAAACACACACTGATTGGCAATTTTACCAAATTTACAGCAATAATCAGGTACTTCTACTACGTGCCCCCCCTCTTTGGCATTATACTTTAAAAGGCATGTAATCTTCTTAAACTTGTTCTAAATCCTCTAGATCAAAGAGAATCTACTACAGACGGGATGACATTAGAACATGCAGGCGAGCAGTGCATTGATGATAAGAACGGTAAACAGTGGGAAGGTCAGAGGTGACTGGAGGCCTGTGACGGCATCAACATAATCTTTTTCTTGTCAGCGCCGCTCCGACAGAGACTTCCTCCAGGAACACCCTGGTCCTCCCGTCCAAAGGCCACGTCTCTTTTGTCCACTTAAACAAACGCACGTGCATAGGTGCAGGTCAGGGTTCTTCGGTTGCCAGGAGACCCTTGGTTGTTTTCAAAAACCAAAACACTTCGGGAAATAAAAGCCACGTGGTTTCATGCATGATCCAAAAGGTGCTGACCTAACTCAGTCCTGCAACCAAGATCTACGTGCCTACTTGTAGCTTTAAGTCATTTAAAGGGTCATTATCACACCTGTTGATTAATCTAATCAACTGAATGCCGTCAATATTGGGAAATAAAGTTCATAAAGGCTTTGTTCAACATTGTCTCTCATTGTACTTGCCTTTAAATTGACATTTTCTGAATAATATGCATTTTCAACCAGCCCAGCTAGTAGTTCAGAGAAGTGAAAAACACACAATTTCAGATTTAAAAAAATAATAATAATGCTTTCCTCGACAACTGGCATTAAGCCATGCATATAATGTGAATTTACAGACCAACTCCTGCTTTAAAATCTTAACATCTGCCAAAAATAAGCAAGTGGAAGTCAGTTGCTCAGAATCCAGAGCAGCTACTTGAATAAAATAGGTCAAAATGATCGTTTGAACTCAATGCACATAACAGGGACCAATTTACATCAGTGTTTTATCACCTCGAAGCTTCATGCCGCAGTCTTTCTGGGTCAAAAACCTCCCATTGGCCATTAATTAACTTGAAGAATGTCAATGCAGATTAGGGACACTAATTTAGATTTATTTTTTTCTGACCGAGAGCCGTCGGTTGTTAACCGATCATTAACCGTTAACTGAGCCTAACAAGCCGCCCAGCTGCAACAAGAACCGATGCACAAAACGGGTTAAATCCATAATTTATTGGCCAGCTGCAAGGTATGCATATATATATATATTTTAATCAGTGAATAAATGCAAAAACTCCCCAAGCCAGGTTCTTGTGTCTCGCTTGTCATCTGATTAAAGTGAAGGCCCCGAAGTTACCTTTTGTGACCTTTAAGGTGGACCAGGTATTCTCCTTTAAGCTAAAAAGCTTGTTTTTAATAATTTTTAATATTTCTTCTAATTGATAAGCATTCAACGGCCATAGTTCTTTTTGTAGGTTAAGGGTTCATCATTAACATACTGTATCAACCCCTCTAGTCTCAACTATAAGGACAACCATGCAAATTTCCCCGCTGCGGGACTAATAAAGGATTATCTTATCTTATCTTATCTTAACCTGGCCACACTACCTTCTCCTTGCTGTTGTTTTGGTTTATGTTTCCATAGATACACGCATATTACTAACACACAAAACATGACCTACAAGGCATCTTTTTCTTGACATAAAATCCACATAAATTGTTTTTTCCCCAATCGTGAGCAACATCACTGTGCGCCTACGATAAACGCTGCTGGGTTTAGGGGTTCAAGGACCCACTTGGGCATCTTGCTCTGGCAGTAAGGTACAGTAAGGAGCTTTGGATATAAAACCCTCCACCAAATGGCAGATAAAGAGTGCCAGGGAGAGCATCAAGGCTGATTTAAGCCTGGGGAGAGTTCATTCTTAACTCCTCTTAACTTCCCTTTATTCTCGTATTCTTTTTTTTGTGTTGTACACTTTTTATTAGATCTGGAATTGCTGGAGCTCAGGACGATATCAAATTGTATTTTACTTCTTTTTTTTGTTGCCAAAAGACTGAATGAAACTAGACAGGCCTGCTTGCCTCTCATTCCAAACATGAGCAACGTCTGACCCGCAACAGACTTCTAAAACTCAATCACTCAAATGAATGAGGAATTCACTGGCACATTTTTTTTTTGTCAGCAGCTAGTAGTTTGGAATTGAAGCCTTTCCAATGTGTCACACTGAGGGAGGATTAAGGCTCTGTGTGGCTCAGTCGGGTTTGATGTTTAACTCGGACGTTTGTTTAACCTCCTCCGGTTAACCACTAGGTACTGGCCAACCACTACGACACTGACTGCACTCCCCGCACGCAGCACATAACTCCAGAGAGAGCAAAGTGCGTCCGCCTCTGTGTTGAACCCCTTGTGTGTTTCTTTCTTTATTTTTCATTTTACGGTTCACTATCAGCCCCTGCTCTTCTGGGGCACGGCTAAATTAGTCCGGCCTGCGTCACCTCCTGGACAAGCACGCTCGGACGCACCATGTTGACTGCCATTTAGATAGTCACGGCTGTTTGATTTAATCAAATCCTCGCTATTGTCCCCGCGGACAGATATGTGGGCCGTCGTGGTGACGTGACCTCACCCTTCCACACAAAAGCTGCCTCTGTGTGCAGGGGGACTGCACACAAGCGCTGGCCGACAAAATGAGGCCGGGGGATGAAAGGTCTCCTCAGTGTTTGGTGACAGTTATTACCCTCTCCGCTGAAACCAAATACCTGTGGGCCCAGATAGCATTATCTTATTGTTAGGCGCACCGGGGGCCGGCCTGTAATCAGGGCCCGGGCCTTGATCAGCGCTCCTCCCCAGGTCTAAGCCCCCCCCCCCCCGGCTGTGCAGACGTCTTTAAAAAAAGGTATTGATACATTTTGGATAATCTGCTTGCTAACTCATTTTGCCGAGAGTCAGACTGATACCTCTGTCATGTCTGAATGGTAAAGCTACCAGCCAGCTACTTTAGCTTAGTGTAAATACTGGAACCTCTAAAGCTCACTTCAATGTTAGAAGTGTAAAAATGACAATTGGCAGTTTTATGGGGATTATGTGCCAAACTATTTAGTGGCCAGGACCAGTTGCCAAGCAACCAGAGACTCCAGAAACTAAGTGGTCCCAGCCAAGAAAACCTGTTACATAACCTACCGTACAACAGGGAAACATTGTTTTTACACTTTGGGATCTGTCAAGACATAAACAAACAAGATATAAAGCGTTAGCAAGGCTAGCTGTTTCCCCCTATTTTCAGTCTTTATGCTAAGCTAGGTAGCTGTCTGTTGGCGGTAGCTTCATACTAAGCGTACAAACACCTGAGTCGTGTCAAACTTCTTGTCCAACTCTCGGCAAGAAAGCTAATAAACAGATTTTCCAAAAATGACCAACGTTTCCTTTAAGCAAACAAGAGGGCCGCCGCTACGTTTTAGGCGTGACAACCCATTTAGAAAGAACAGGCTCGGGCCAACGTTGAGAGGGACATCTGAAGGGTGTCCTTGATTTCTGATGAAATGTGTGCGCTGGTAAATTCAACAAGGAGCGGAAACCTGCAGACGGATAAATATGCTGTTCACCTTTGCACGTTCGGTAAATGTTCAATACATTACACAATCAACAGGGCAATTTATGCTACTTCAATTCAGCTGCACTTGGCAATCCAATTTCTCACAGGATCCCAATGGGCGATAGCTGGGTGAGCGATGTGGGTTTCAATTTATTTACAGGAGCAGACACTCATCAAAATGACATTTCACCGGCTAATTACTGAGTTTACTCATTTCAACCGTGGAACAACAAACTGTTGTTGATAAGAAGACAAAATGGGGGCAAAGATAACACACAGTAACACAGGGAAGGGAAAAGAAAGGGGATGTTAGTGTTGTTCAAAAGGTAAGAGGTTTAGCCTGGAGTATCCGGAGCAAAGAGAACCTCACAGCAGGCCAGATCAGATTAACATCACCACACTGCAGTAATGGTTGATTCATCATTTCAATTAACAAACCAGCAAACCTGTGCGATTAAAAAAAGCGTAGCCTCATAATGACCTAATGGCATTTATGTTAGTGCTATTTTTTCTCACTGCAAGAAGGTCCTGGGCTTGATTCTCAGCTCCAAGTTTGGTCAATCAGAAACTCATAATTGCCCACAAATATGTGTGTGTTTACTCCCGGAATAAGACGACCTCTCCGGGGTCTTTCCAACATGTTGCACTCCAACCAGATGACACATTTCAACCCACTCTCTGGTTCTTTAGAAGCTGTTCTAAAGCAAGCAGAGGAGTGTGAAACTAAAACCGCTGCAGTGGTTTTGGGAACTGGATGGTTGCTCACTTCCCCCACTGATTCCCTGTCGATGTAACAGGCGGCATCTCAGCCCCCATGAACACTCAGTTTCTTAAACAGGAAACTAATAAAAAAGGAAGGACTTCTAACTTTGCACTGATTGTTCAAGAACATCAACTTAAGTATTATATTAAACCGCAAAAACATAGAATAGAAGATCCTGTCTTATTACTTAAGATTTTTACATTTTACAAAATTTGACATTAACAAAAGGCCAGTATTTAATTTCTAAATTCGGGTCAATTTATTTTGCACGAAGCAAACCTGTTACATGCCACCAATCACGGCCTTTGAAGGCACCATGTGACCAGAAATGAAATTAAGGTGGAGATGCAAACAAAGCAAAAAGAAAAAACGTGTGGCACAGGTTCAATATTTCAGAGGAAATTTTGTTTATCAGAAAGTGGATAATCTTTTGTGTTAAACTGAATTAAAACAAAAACATTCTATAGCTGAAATCATTTGAACTTTATATGACTGAAGCCTCCATATGCCAATCATTCCAGAAACATATCAGGTTTTTTATGATGTTGAAGTCATAGCTTTGGTGAAATTAAACTTTTCCCGTAAACAGAGGCCCAATCCCAACTGAGTTTAATGGTAATCACACATGTTATAATCAAAACCATTAAGTGTAATCACAAGGCAGACGTTTATAGGCACTGTGGGTGAATCACAGTCAAACTTTGCCCTGAGGAATATATCAATGTGTCACTTCCTACAGTATAATGCTTTTGCTTAGTCGACATAACCACCTACAACCTAAGAGCCTGCTGAACTGATTCTAATTCTCACCTTAAACTACAGAGCAACTTTTTATTAAAAGCAGCACACAAAGGCATCGATGGAAACCTTACCCTGGGTCTGTTGGATGACGACGGCTGCGAGCTGACTCCTTCAGGTGCACATTAGAGTCACTGGAAGTCCACCGAGGAGAGCAGGTGTGTTTATACTAGGCAGGCATCCCTGAGTAGCGGACATGCGAGCTCTCGGTGCACTGATTACACTGAGCTAAATATGGCTTTGTGCTAACACAGACAGTAGGCAGATCAAAGCGCTGATGTCAGAGGGGAGAGGCGGAGCCTTCGGGCAACAGGTCAGGTGTCTGCTGTTACCTCGCACCGGTGGGACTACAGCTATCCCGTCTCTGCTTTCTACACATACAAGTGTTGTTGTTCTCTCCCATCTCTTTGTTAATCATTAGACAAAATAATCAGCAATAATGACGGCTAGGAGAATATACAGAGAAGGTTTTCTTGGATGACGACAATGTTTTGGTGTTAACCATTAAATTATAGGCAAACTCTGAGATATGTAACCTATTGGTTACGATTTCAATAAATTCACGATTTTTTCTGAAAAAGCACCAGAGCACAGTTACTTTTTTCTAATGTTTTACAGACTATTTATCTTTTAATGAATGTATATATTAATTGACATAATAATATGCAGATTATTTAATTACCATTTAGTTGCGACCTTAAGATACTCAAAGTATCAAAAGTGGCTATTTTGATGTGTCACAACGTCTTATATTTTATAAGATGACATTGTGCATGTACAATCTTAATCTGCAAAGTAACCTGTAACTTTATATATATATATAATAAAGTAAATATAATATAGTTTGAATATAGCAGAATGAAAATGTTTGCCATTTACCTCAGACATTTAGTGGAGAAGTAGTAAATAAGTTTAAGTTTATATATAGTATAGGGTAGCATGAAATTGAACAGTTCCAGTTAAGTACAAGTGCCTCACAACTGTACTTAAGTATAGTACCTGTTTCATGTAAATGTACTTTTACACCACTACAACTGACTTCTTGTTTCTGGTTGAAGGAATGGAGTCACCCCTTTTGGTGAAATGTACCTTATTGAGGTTTACACTTGATGCAGACTATGTCCCCGGCTGGGGGATCTTTGTCCTCCTGTCATCTCTTCACTTATCACAATCAATAAAGGCATAAAATGCCCTAAAAAAATATTTTTCAAGATGTGCTTTGCACCGGACAGAATACGTTTCCCAGCAGCAGAGAGGAGTCTCTGTGTTTGGCATTTGTTTTCCAACCAAAAAAAAAAAAACTGCAGCCCACAACGGATTCCATTCACAGGTAGGAAACATCTCCTGTATACATACTGAAAACCTGACTGCAGGGTGTACACAGTAGAAGACTTCCTCCAGATAACTTTGAACCAAACAGTAAATACTCAAGCTGGTTTAGATTCCATCCATCCTGGCAATCCAGTTTTTTTGCAAGAATCTATTTGCATCACTGCATTTCCAAGTCTTCTGTTTGTGTTTGCTTCCTGGTGGATTGGCACATAAAAAGGTTCATTTCTGTCCATATGGAGACTTCGAACATTTACACATTGGCGTTAATACAAGTCTGACTACTTCTGGAGGACTTAGCAGACCTAAATGAGAATATACTTTATGCATATTTACAAGATCAAACCCAATCAACCAGAATGCAGATAATTATGTGTAATGGTGAATGTACAGCACAGTGTTGCTATGATGCACTGCAGTACCATTGATAGCAGGATGCTCTTTCAAACCACTGTCCTGCCTACTCTTTCATGCGAGAGACGCACTTTATTTCAAGACAAACTTCTTGCTGGCAAAGTTGAAAATGTTTTTGTTCGTAGAAAGATGATGAACCACCACAAGCAGAGTAACAATTAACAACAAAGTCTGCCTGATAAGTCCCAGGAGGAGAGCGACTCCACCCCGGGGCACAAAATGTGTACGAGCTGCAGAGGTGGCTGCTGTTTACGAACAGCGAGTGCGGCTGCTGTTCGGCGTGCGGAGAGGATTCCAGAGAGCCCAGTCTTAACTAGAAAAAAAGTGAGTCAAGGCCTCATTGATGGGAATTCAGCGGGTTGCCCTCCCAGGCATAGAAAAACCCATCCCGTGTCGCCAACTAGTACCTGAAAGACTTCCTCTAATGCTTCCATTCTATAGTAAATACGGTGTAATTACAAGGCTGACACCGTGCATATCCTCCATCATCATTAAATTAGGGGGTTTGTGAGGATGATAAATTGGCTGGGTTCAGCTTGGAGCCGGCAGAATCCTCCTGGTAATTTACAGTGCTCTCAATGGGGAGGCCAAGTCTTCTTTCATGTGTGTCTAGTGCTGGAGCTGAATACTTACTCCTGACTGGGGACGGCCTCAGAACTGAGCCTAAAGTTTCCCGTATGCGACACATAAGAGGCTAAACTTATAGTTTTTTTTTTGTTTAGTGGAACTGTTGCTTAGTCCCCCGCCGATCGCATGGTGAGGAGAAATGCGAACTCAACTGTAGTCTCGTCCTTTTCTGCTGCTTCCTGATGCTTGTAATCAGTAGAATGTGTTAATTTCTCATTTAGGAAATTACATACTTCCTGTCATATTTCTTTGCCAATCAAGATAGTCATTGCTTTCTTACATTTCCACTGATTAAAACCCCTACTGTGACAAAACGATGGCCTTGATATTCAAGACATTTAAGACGACATGGATTGCTTTGAAAGACAGCAGCATTTGCTACTTGATATTTAGCATTTCAAAATGAAAAAACCCTCTACTCGTCTGTTTTAATCATTTAAAAATTACTTTGAAAACAACATAAACTGAAAATGTTGAGACTTTTGTTCGTTTAAAAGCTGAGAAACCTACATGCTGAAAATTTGCTTGATAAATGCCATAACACAAGCCCAGATTACGCAAACACACTTATTAGATTGGCGGCAAAGGAGGGTTTATGATCTGGGTGGTTAGTGGTTCAAATCCAAGGATTTACTGGACGCTCCTCCTTGTACAACCGGCTATTGAGCAAGGCGCAAAAAAAAGCCAACAATCTTCCAGTGGAGCCATCGGTAGATCACTGCACTGGTAATGACTAATTCCCAGAGTGTCACTGTAAAGCTGGAGCAAATTCCCTTTAAGGCATTCAAAGTTAAAAAATAGCAAAGTAGTTGCCGTTAGTCGGACACACCTTTGGGAAGAGTATTTCCTTATATACAAGTTCGGTAACTGCTTGGCTGACATTCAAAAAGGCAGACACTCAGTAACAGGAAAGTCCCGCCATGGAGAGCATCCACATGGAGACACAGGATAGGCAGATTACTGGACTGCCCGCTTGACTACAGAGGGAGACCAAATGCGTCAACACTGACTGGAAGAAGTCTCTGCAATAGCAGCAAGAGGAACAGATACTCAAAATATTTGAGGGGTCAAAAGCAGTGTGTACATGGGCCATACTGGAAGAGGGGCCAACGGCTCCGTCCAGTCATAGTATTTAATTCTCTCGGGCAGAACGTTAAGACACATTTTTGGGATGTGGGAGCTAATAAAACAGGTTCTGGATCCTAAGATCCTTCCAGCTGCTCCTCCACATTCTGTAAGTTTTTCCACAGGTTACAAAACTGAGGACCTTTTAAAACAAAATATCATAATCACAGGCCATAGACAGCGTAAAGTGAGCGATCACTTGGCACATTAGGGTCAATTATGAGACAAGGGATCGCGTTGGACTTTTACAGTAAGAACTACACTCCTACACTGGCTATCTTCACTGGGGCGGTTTGAACGCTGGAGTGGGATGACAAGGTCCAAGTCATCCGGGAAGCGAAGAAGATGCGTTACAACATGGGAGACCAGAGGGCGGCCATGTTTGCCCGCAAGGTCCCTTTTGAACACGTTTAAGTTGTTGAGGTCAAGCGAGTGTAAATGAATTAGTAGGCTACTGTTTTTCCCCCTCACATGGGTGGAGTCCCTCCCATGAGCATGAAACACAGGGTTTGTGCAACTCAACTTCCCCGATGAGTAAAATAGTCCCACATGAGGCGTGTCTGTGCCGTCCCACGGTGAATTCATGATGCTCCTATTGTGCTTGATGGAAAGTTTATTGCATGGGGGTGATTATCACAGTGTGGAACGGTTAAAAAGTTGGGCATTTAATAAGCATTTATGATTTGTTGAGCTATAGAAAAAAGGTTTTCATGTCATTGCTGGAGCTAGTAATCAACCATGCAAATCAATTAGTTAGTCTAGTTCACCCCGGTTAGGTTTCCAGTTTGACTTCATCAACATACAGTGACTCAACGTCACGTGGGGGGGGGGGGGGGGGGGTATCAATATATAGTCCCTTAAATTCGTTTTCCATATATTCACACTATTTTTCATATGCTTTTCATGTGTTTTTTTAAAAATATGTGAACTATTTCTTAATGGCCTTTAACATATTTGGTGCTAAGGTAGGCTTTTTGTTCTACTAGTGTCGCCTTACTTCACTTTATATCCACTGTACTGTGAATACTACGGAGCCGGCATTGTACTGTCGCAGCTTTTGTATGGTATCGTTTTACATTTTATGTGAGACAACCGAGTTCGTCCTCACAGAAACGTGAGAAGTTCCCACATTAAAGGGGGGACGGGACGGGACTGTGAGTGAGGATGACATGGCTACCAAGTTACAAAAAAAAACAGCAGCCATTAAACTACTTCACCGAGATACAAAGTAGCGCCAGAGTCTATTCACACAGTTACAAGCGAGGCTACTTTGTAAGCGACTCCTCTTACCTGGTGAGGCTCAGTGGGGAGAAACAGAAGCAGCAGCAGGAGAAGCTGCAGCAGCTCTGGGACGCATATCTTCCTCCTGATGGACAGAGCCGCGGGGTTTGGCGCAGGGCCCAGATGTCCTTTAATAAAAAGTTGGTACTGTGGGTTGAGACCGGTGAGCTGTCCTACCAAAGTGTCCCCGTCCACACACGGGAGGGTTGAGTGCACTTTCTTACAGTTGTTAGTGTTTCCCAGGACAACTCAGTGGGAGGAGTCTGCAGGAGGGTTATTATAAGCCCGCATTTGCATTGGGTTTCTTTCAGCAGTGCGGTTTCACACTGCAGGAGGTGGAGTTGTAGTTGCGAGGGAGGCCAAATGGACTTTTTTTTTTTTTTTTTTTTTTAATTGATTTAAAAATAAATGTAAAGAACTATGGTGTCATTATCGTCACTGTTCTTTATGATTAGTCTCGTGGTCGCTCCTCTTTGGCAGGATGAAGCTAGAACAATTGTATAATCATCCTGTGGGGAGGGTGGTTTCACAATAAAAGGAATACCTTAAGACAAATGATTGTAATAAAAAAAATGTTTTCACCGTCTTTGTTCTGATTTGTGGACTTTTGACGTGTGCGTTTGCATGTGTGTGTAATAGCACTCCCACCAGCTCTAACTAACTGTTGCGATTGAAACATTGCTTTTATTTTGAAAGTAAGGCTCAGAGCCACAAAATATCCAGCTACCCACTGCTGCAAAGATGACAGAGACCTTGCAATGTTCCCAGTAATAAATAAATAAGGAAGACAACAGCATGACTAGAGTGTTTTTGCTCATTATATTCACTACTAGTTGTAGTTTTATTGAACTATGATTACCTTGAAGTGCTTTTTAGACCATCTCTGGCATCACTTTTGCTATAGAACAGCCTCCATCAGCTCAGTCCTTTTTCCACCACTGTAACTACCATTTAGTATTTGAAAGAGCAACTATACATCATGTCCTGTAGAAGCTATGGTTAAACTATGTAATGATTCAATGCATTAACTTGCAAGGTCAAATTCAGATACTGTGTCTGACGATCATATGAAATTCCATCTTTGCATGCCAGACAGTAAGATAAGGTCACTGATTTCCTTCCTTCCTTTCTTTATTTCTTTCTCACTAGTGGTCAAACTGTAACCAACTGTCATTAAAGTGTGAATCACAGATACTTGGATTGTCCTCTGTTTCAAACATTAGTTGTTTTTATGGAGGTTTCATTGCTGTCTCATGGTGACTGCAAACAGTACATCACCTTTTAGGCAGAGGTGAAAAGAAACTCTTGTGGTTTGAACTGCCCTCTGCTGGTTCGTAGGGCCTTCTGCAATAATCTCTGAAAGCTGGGACACATATCATGCATATCCGGGGATGTGGTTCACAGTAAAAAAAAGAAAAAGCACACAACTCCTTTAAGGCGTTTGCGGCATTTTTAACTGGTGGTGCAGATCAGTTTTGTTAAATAGTACTGAACTGGTGCGAGGTGTGAAGGAAAATGCTCCACTGGCTGTTTGCCTTATAAGAAGTTTAAAGTTTCCTTTTTTTTATTTATCATACAGACCCGCAGAACATTGATAAAGCAGATAACAACAAAAACATGCAGCGTGTGCACTCGACTTTGAAAGGATTTCCTGCCTCTGTTGTGCACAGTTTAGCATTCAAATGCCTCTATTCATCACCAGACCTTGTGTGATTGCTGTACACCCATCTGGTTAGAATAATCTTTACTTTGCATCGGGATTCTGGGCATAATTGTATACATACAACTTCAGAAATCAATAGAATGCATAAAGGCTCGTAAATAACAGCACACATTGAAAGTGGATAACACGTAGGATGTGATTATAGAATCCTACCCTTCCAGAGCACAGACTCATCTGACTGCCATCTTTTTTGAGCGACATGAATTGAACAGAGACTTTATTATGTGGCTATGAAACAAAAAAAGATTCAGTGGTTTTCAGCTGAGCCTTTATCTAGCATGTGAGCCCGCACGTCTGGATGAAATCACTGTCTGTGATGTCAGAATGGCCTCTGGAACAGAGGGAGTCTTGATGACTGCGCAGCCTGAACGATTACAAATGCTGTATTTTGATCATTTTATGAGTCCACATTGCTGGCTGTAAGAGTGTACAGACCCACCAGCGTCAGACACATGTTTCCGAGTGTTCGCTCTCGTACTCAGAATCGAGCTTTGATTCCGTCTCACTCCACTCTCAGCGTTTTCTTATCTGCTGTCACGGGTCATAAATGTGACAAAAGCTTCACTGATGCCATCTTCTGCTGGCTTTTCCAAATAAATGCCTGTTGCCAGAAAAGAGAAATAAAACATAATAAATGCTCTGTATTCTGCCAACTGCGGCAGACATAGACGTTTTTTTATACTATAATTTAATTTATGCTCATTCAAGGTTGCTAAAGCTGATCATTTTTGAAAGAATACAATGTGTTAGTCTTGAGTATTGGAACCTAGAGATTGTCCAAATATTTAGTGCAAAACTTGAGTAGATTTTTTCAACAGTGATATCGTGGTTTTTGACTGGAATTTCAATTCACATCATGTGGAAGCTCAAGCTCCAAAGCAAACTGTGCAGCAAAACTTCATCTATTTCTAAAGCTCAACTCTTCAGCTTTCTCCTTTTTATGGCACCTCATCAAACACGTGCACACGGTGTTAGAAACACACCAGGCACGCGGTTTCCATGTGAAATTGAACCGCAGGAAGGTTGTTTCAGAGGCCCAGCAGGAAGCCGAGGCCTTCCGCCTCTCACCAGCAAGTCTGAGCTCGGAGCTCGGAGCCTTCTCCTCCACCTGCAACCAGCCGAGGGTTAGATAAATGGCAGGTGGTATTGAGAAGAGTCCCCATTCACCGCAGAGCTGAGCCGCACTTAGACACATTATTGCAGTCTGGATGAGGAGCGGAGGGACGTGGGGGGAATGTCGAAAGCAGGGCCGGTCTGCAAGACTGCCAGAACACAAGCGAGACGGGGAAACAAGCGTGACACAAAGAAGTACATAGCTGCCTTTGTGCGGTGGTAAAAAGGAGGTTTTTGTAAGTTGGAGGACTTGGATGGAAGAGATAGCGCTGGAAAAAAAGACCCAGCCAGAGTAAACACTTGGATGGAGAGACAAAAAAACCCACTAGTTGCAAGAGGGGGGAGGAGGGAAAGGGAGCGAGAGGCATATCATTTGGCTGAAGTGCCTTCAGAGTGCTGCGCACCCTGTCACACTATTCAGTGGGAAGCCTCTTACACTCTGCAGCATTGTCCACATTTCCTCTCTGGGCCTTGAGGATTTTGTTGTTTTTCTCCAGCTAAAGCAAAAAGGCTCAGTTGGCAAAATAATATCACCACAAGGTCCGTTTTGTGGCTGAGATGGAGCCTTCAAGCTCATCACATGATCTTCTTGGGGTTTGCCCAGTTGTCATGAAAATGTAATTTTGGCTTCTTGACCATGTTGGCTGTAAAGTTAAGGTTCAGAGTTTGGTTGACAAAAAAATAATAATCTCCCTTCAAGGTCCATCTAGCAGCTGTTCTGGTGCTTTTGATTATATCGCATGATCTTCATTAGATCTCTTGAGGTGAGACTGTTTTGTCAGCAGCTGTTTCCAAGGCCACGAATTCACTTTGACTCTCACCAGAGTGATAAACTGAGAAACAGGAGCAATTAGCAATCAGAGATGATGAGATGCTCTCGTCTGCATGTTGAATGTCACTGAGTTCACTTTCTAGTGAGTATAAATCATCCATAAACAGAAGCAGGTGTTCATTTGTTTTAAACTTAATGTAATGAGGTGAAAATAACTGATTATTTAATAATTATTATCATATTGGACTATCTTGGGCAGCCTATTTTGGAGGCTAAACAGAAAATGTACAATTCAGTTCTTCAGAGAGTTTTTGATTAATTTTAGAAGCTTGATTTAAAGCAGCAATAGTTGATTTTTTTTTGGCCGCTTGACGCATGCTAGCAAACATTAGCAATAATTTGGAGTTGTGTTTGTGGCCACCTTGCGGATGTAAATCCAATACTCTCTCTTTGTTAGTCTGCCTTTTAATGTTGTGCAGTAAAACAGCATTGTGCCGTGGCTGGTAACATGGTCTATTGTATATATAAAAAAAAGAACAGATCACAACACAAGATGCCCTGACGGGTTTGCTCTTAAAGTTTCTCATCATTGTTGTTTTGGCAAAGTTGACACAATATAAAAAGTTCTGACAGCACAAAGACCAAACAGATGTCTAAAAAGCTTCCTCTGGGTTGAAGCTGTCGGGTTTCTTGGCAACACAGTTCACTCAACTGACACCCAGCATTTGTTTTAGCGGGCCTTTTTACATGCTAACCCGAGAGGTAAAACAATTCTCAGGATATTTCACACAAATTCTCTCTAACTGTCAGATTTAAATTGACTGTGGATGTGTGATTTTCTGGCAGCTCCTCACTTTTTATTCGCGTCCTCAGCTTGTGAGAACATCTCAGAGCATCAAAACACACCTCAGGATTATCTTGATACTGTGTGGTGTAATTGCACAGATAACAGTATACCAGTCATGCTGCTGTCATTCAGCTGGTTGAATCAGAGAATATCCAACATTGTTGTCAACACTGTTAAAGGATAGAGTGATGATATTCTTAGTAATATTTTCAAAATGTTTAACTTACCCAATTAAAAAAACGATTAATTCATTTACAGGATTTATTGACAAAAATGCAGGTTGATTATACAACTGACTGAGTATTGTTATAACACTGTGATCGAGACATTGTTGTTGACACTAATGTGTGCTTCAAGGTGAGGTATGGTGCAGCTTTAAGCTTTTTATCATCTTGTCCACAAGATGTCAGTGTCCATGGTGCTGCGGGTCAGTAAATCCAGCTGATCCCTTCAGCTGGATTTACTGTCTTTGTGGAGCCTAAACACACCACAATACAAATCACACAAACTCTGTGTATGTGTGTGTGTGTGTGTGTGTGTGTGTGTGTGTGTGTGTGTGTGTGTGTGTGTGTGTGTGTGTGTGTGTGTAAACAAGTGTGTGTTCCCACCAATCATCCTGGATGAAAACCTTTTTCACACCTATGAATGGAGTGTTGGAAATATTTTCAATATAGTAAAACTACGGTTGAATCGTTTTTGTACGTTTCCTCCATAAGGCCTATGTTTAGGTCAAAGTGTACGTGTTTGTGTCATCAATCCTGGATGCACGCCAGAGACCAGGTCAGGTGACTTAAGCCGAACATGTCAAGTCCAACCGAGTGGGACCCGCGCTGCCCTCCCACCCGCCTCCACATCCCACCTCCATTACTACTGAAGCCCAGCAGATTAACTCAATCTTTAATTAGGAGCAAACAGAAGGGGAGAAGGCACAGCCACTACCGAGAGAATATTCCAAAAGGAGCACAGTTAAACAGAGAGGGGCCTGACTTCTTGTTGCTTACACAATATTTATATGTAAATACATTAGTCTAGTGGTATTGAATAGGCTGTATAACCTCATATTTACCCTGTGTGGGAAAGGAGAGGACACAGTCATGAAGTTAACCACTTAATTATCTGGATTGTATTTCATATTATCATTCAAGTCAGAAAATGAGCCACAAGAAAAACCCCTGTATGGTCCCAGGACTTGCCCTGGACCTGAGATTCACCATAATGCCCTACAACTTTTTCCTTTATTTCACCCTGAGATATGTGCCACTGACTCAATTAAGGCCCAGTCAGCGGAGGAAAAATAGCCCAAGACTATGTCGCAGTAATTGTACCAGCAGGGTTTTGTTTTCTGCATTCCTCCTCTGCTTTGTTATCTGAAAATGATTGCGTGCCCACGAACAGAGGACGAGGCACTTTAAAAAACAGAACTGAAGCATGAGTAGATGACACAGAAACCCTTAGGGGCTTCTGAGCAATATCTCAGAGAGACCTGACAAAACAGAACCAACATTTATCAAGTGCTCATGTTAGACGAGAAAAGAAGAGAAAGTAAATAAGTCAGTACAACCCATGCTGTATTCTTGAATATATATAGCTGTGTAGAATAAACTCTGAATGCCTGCTCATAACCAATCAGCTAATTGCAAGGAGAGAGGTAAAAAGCATGTAAATGATCCTGGACTCATCATAGAGTTCACTGGAGGACCATAATACAGTAACAGTGGTTTGAAGTTGTACCAGTAATACAAGGGACACAGGGATTGGGTTTTATCACTTGTCCCCAGAATATTCCCCCGTGGAAGCTATTTATTTCCCGGATGTTTGCATGAGACGCCTCTGCGATCCAGCTTTCTCGCCATACAAGGGATTGTGCGGACTAGGCCCCTCCTCTCACAGCCACCATCAACCGTAATCCCAACGCCTCCCCCAGAGGACGTAGCTCTGCAGGCGAAGGGCAGAGGCCTCTGGGAGGATGGCGTGCTGGTCACCCCTTCTCCTCTCGGGGAAGCTCTACGTGGTTGGCCTATATGCAGCATCTCACTTTACATCATTTTAGGCCTGTTCATGTAGTTGCTGGATTACTCAGTTGGAGAAATGTCACAATGGTGTTATGGTGAACCGCGGCATGTGATTGGTTGACAGTGCGTCTGGTTAGATGGGTGGAGAGGAGTCGAGGGCGGGGCTTGGAGGAGGGGTTAAATGGAGACTGCGAGTATGGGGGCTAAATTTAGCCAATGGCTCTGCTGGGGTGGAGCTAATCCTCTTTGCACTCGAATTATCTGGCCTTCGGATTAGAGGGCTTTGCCTCTATGCAAGACATCTACTCTCTATAATGATGTCCCATAGCAGGCCGTACCATTGCGACTGGTGGTGGTGGGGTGGGGTGGGGTGGGGGGGGTTGTTTAATGGGCCAAAATCATTCACTATTTGCTATGTAGTGAACTGAACTGCCACACGACTCAGTCATCTGCATAGAATAACTTGTTTTGGATAGTATTAATAGTGAAGCCTCCACATGCATTGATGGAGAGTCACAGAAGTATAAAAGAAACATCTATATGAATCACACTGGTCACACTTACGTTTTCAGAATTGTTTCTATTTTCTGTGTGTATGCAATTCAGAAAATATGTAATACAGCCTTTTTGGGGGGGAATGCCACCACAGATAATACATAAATATTGCAGTACTTTCATCTGTGGGCCGTAGGCTCAACCGTCATTGTGTTAACCTATTCGGCCATTGAAGGTGACCAGACAGTTATTTCAAAGGAAATCTTGGAGATCGACACATTAAGTCAAAGAAGAAACACCACTTAGTACATAAGAATAAGCAAGAAGAAGCATACCTTCAGTATCAAAAGCATAAGTTTTCATTAGCAGTGTGGCCACTGTCAATGTAATATAATGCATTGCATCTATAATATATATTATTGGATTATTATTACTGTTATATAAAGATAAGAAGGATATTGTAGATTTTTTTCTCCTAGTTTTAGATTTCCAGCTTGTCTTTGCCTCATGTGACAGTAAACTGAATATCTGAGGGTTTTTTGAGTGTTCATTAGACAGAACATCAATTAGAGGACAGAACATTGGGTTTTAAGAAACCGTGACAGCCATTTTTCACGTGTTTTTGACATTTTTTTGACTATATGATTCATCAATGAATATTCAAGCAATCCACAAGTGAGAAATTGTAAGTATTTGCGTAAATGTGCTTGGTTGCATGTATTGTCCGCCACTCAATCCCATTTGGATGCATCATTTTTATATTACAGAAGGACAGTGTATACACTACCCAGTAAAACAAACTACATAAAGACGTTTTGGCTGAGTGAGACTGCAAACCAAAGAAAGAGGTGATGGACTCTTGAGGCCCAAGGCTTTTTATGTTATATAATAAACTATCATTTGAGATGAGCCTGGCACCAATTCACCGTATCATCCAACATGTATAACTGCTGGTCTTCTCTGTGGCGGCCCTCTCTACTCTCCCACTCTGTATGTGTTCTGTATGTAAACCACGGGGATGATGTTCGGTGCAGGAGAGCTATGATTATCCATCCCCCTGCATAACAGGTGCCACTCAGACACATCTATTATCACATATGCGCTCATCCACGCCTGAGAAAACGAACAGCCATGCCGTCCTTCCTGCTTAAAGGGAAGAGGGATTTTTCAGCCATTTTTTATAATGCCGATGTGCTTATCCGGAGCGACTTCAGGATGGATGAGCACCTGCAGAGAGGCAATGTCTCACTCAAGGACACTTTGCAGGATGTGCCGCTATTGCAGGGACGTGGCCTTATGGGAACAGGAGGGCTCATCCAAATATAAAAACCAGCCCACCACTGCAATGACACTACACCTGGTGTAGCGTTTGAATGGAATCTGAAACGACCAGGCTCTTGGTGATCTCTTGACAGTGATTGCAGACCGCTGAGGATTCTCAAGGGATGCTTGTTCTGCCAGATGACAGTGACCTTCTGACCTCTCTGTAGAGGAGCGTCTGCAGGGATCAAGAGTATCGCTTAAAACCCTGCAGAGAGTCTTCACAGTTTAGAGTCTCTATCTGTAGAGCCTGTTGCTCTTTACACTTGAAGGACTGTACCACTGGGTCTCAGAGGTAGGGGGGAGGGGGAGGGGGTTAGTTCCGGGGACTTTCCTGTAGGGATGAGCCCTGGTGAGGGGGGTGAGGGGGGGGGGGGGGGGGTAGGTGGTGGCGGGGGATCGTGAGGCTGGATCCTAATCCCTCAGCCTTGGCTGCAGCTCGGCCTTAGGATAAACCGACATGTAGGCTTTGGACATTTGGAAAATGCTACTTGGACGTTTGCACATTTTTGTTTATGTTTGTTTTGTTCAAAAGTCATTTTTATATTAAGGAAATACCCAATCTGGTAAGACAACAACTTTCTTTTTCTTCAATGCAGGTGTTCTGATGCGTTTTGCTATTTAATCTGACAGTGTAATGATGGAGTGAGGGATAATTTAGGCTGAAAAGATACCTGTGGTGCCATCATTTATTTTTCTAGTTGTATCTGTTGCAAAGACATCAAAATGAAGCAGTTATTGTTCAGCTATTAACATGCATGTAACCAAATACCTGCTACCTGATCTTTTGCTACATATTGTATCATTGGTCAAATTTGCAGCTTTTGTTTGGAGCTAATGTGTAGAGATGTGTAGGAAAGAGGATATTGTATGTAGTAATGTACTGTCTCTGTTATCAGGATCTACTCAATGTAGCATTTCTCGGTAGCAAAGGTATTGGCATGCAAATGTCAAGTGACATATTTAGGCCTAAAAAGGCAACTCCTGCTCCCCAACTGACCTAGTGACAGTATGTGACTCAAAAAGATGTTGCTAATAAATATAACTTGTCAGGTTAGCGGACAGGTAGTCCCCAGAAATCGTGGAGGATTGTACTTTGACCTCTCGAGGTCACACGGGAGCTGAGATTAAAATAATTGAGTTTTAACAACAACATATGCAAAGCATGCAGTAGATAAATAGATCACATATATTTTCTTTTGTTGTTTATAAGAAACAGTACATGTTTGTGTAATATCTCTGGCCTCAGTCACAATCAAACCCCTCCACCCTGTTGATTAGTGGAGCCCTGGTGGTGCAAACTGGAAAAAAGGGTCAGCCATTTCTTGTACAAGGACAAATGGAAATCATGTTGTGCAGTTATACTCATGACAACATATGGAATTTCAAAGCAATTGAGCCTGTTTTTTTCAGGTGCATTATTTCCCCCATGCACGTATGATAAAAGCAAATCAGTTGTCAGGTTCGGATCATATATTAACATGCAGTTAGTCCTTTTTCTTTGCCATGAAAACAGGTTGAGAGGAAAAAACAACTAATACAAATTATGCACGTGTTATGGAGTCACCCAGAGGGGCTAATTTAAACATCTTGTGCAAAAAATGATTAAAAGAAAGATAGAAAAAAAGGATGAAGATAACAAAATGCACAGCCCATACATAACAACCGACGCATCTGAGGTTAAAAAATGTATTATAAACAAACAAATCAAGATTTTATTATGTTATCCTTTTTTTATAATACAATAGCAGCTTACATCCAAGTGAATAAATAAGCAATTCCCCAACTGTCTGTATTCACTGATAGGAGCTGCTCTGTGTTCAGCAGTGGATGATTGTGGCTAAGTGAATTCTAGGTGACTGGATGGCAGAAATCAGGCTAAAACTGCTAAAACTGCGTGTTTATACAGTTTTTCTTCTAAATACTGTTACCGGAGCATTAATATGCTACTTCACTAGTGTGTACGGCTCCTCTACTCTCCGGAGAACAAGCAACAGAAACTGACGAAGCAAAGTCGACAGAGTTTGGCTCAGGCAAACTAATAAATGTTCTCAACGGTAGAAGGTCACTTGTGAAATTGAGATAGCTTTTGGTAAATTACACGGTGACCTATCTGCTTTCCTGTTAAAGCTCAGACTCACATTGATTTTTCATGATTCAAAGGAGCTCTTTGACTTTTCTAAACTGGGGGACGCTCCCGGAGGAAGTGCAGATCATGACCTATTCAAACTCTGCACCGGCCAAAAATGCTGATTTGACATCTGAATTAATGTGCATAAATTGAGGTGTAAGGGCGGTCGACTCGATACATTCATAAACTCAAACACAGATCGATAGGATAAAAGAGAGGGGTGAGGGAGGGAAGCGGAGGTAGGGGGGAAGGAGTGAGTACAGGCAGCTGTACTCTGTTATGTAAGCGCCAGCTGTGTGAGTAAAGGCGCTGCAGCAGCAGGATGATGAAAGCAACGCAGCTTCCCTCAACCAGAGTGAGCATCCACCCTCTCACTTTCTCCCCTGAACTGTTCATCTATTATTCAGGTTACTGAAGGAAACAACAAATGAAAAAAGAAACAACAACAACAGCGGCAATTACATGCTCAGATGATCTTGGTTAAATCATGGTACTGCAATTCCGCTCATTACTTCTGCTAACAACAACAAAAAAATGATCAATGCATTAAACGCTGACTTTGGGATTTCAAAAACGACACATCCAAGAGCAGCAGATTCATTTCAGTGCGTCAATCCAGACTCCATAATCTACTGTCAGCCACCTCTATGACTTTCATGATGAAAAAAAAATATCTGCAGTCTTAATCTGGATTAAATAACAGTGTTTGTCATGCTGGCACCAAACCAGGGCAGACCAAGCCAAACCGGCAACCCTTTTGTCAGACGATAAGACTAGAATTGTTTTTGAATCCATCAAATTATTCATATATCAAGTAATACCCAAGTGATCCAATGTTACAAGTATTACCCATATACCAAGTAACAACCAAACTAGTAGTAACCAATTAACAAGTAATGCCTGGATAACAAGTAATATCCAACAACCAAAAACCCTTTTAACAAGTACTATCCAGCAGGTTATACTCATACAACAAATAATACCCATATAATACGTATAACACACGTAATATCAATTAGCAAGTTATACCAATACAAAAAGTAATACTGATATAACAAGTAATACCAAACTAGTATTACCCATATAAGTACTACCCTTGTAACATGTACTACACAAATTATACATTTAAATGGCAAGAAACACTTTTTATTGTTAAAATATATGTACTATGGACAAGCAATCCCCCCTGACAGATGAAATCTTGAATTCATAACTATAAACACACCCTTATTTATCATAACGCATTTGGCGGGTGGTGTTGCTACAACCTTAGCTACTTGGTTGCTCTTTTCTTTTGGTATGACCACTAGCTTATGTAGGCTAATATTAGCTTATATAAACTTAAAAGATAAATATTGTTGTGTAACTGACAATACTGAGTCAGTTGTATCACTTTATGCCTCTCCCCTACTTGTGCTACTATTGCTACTGCTATGTTTTACCACTATTAGCACTTTTTATGTTTTACCATTATTCTGTAATTTCTACAGTAAAAGTTACATGTTTTGCTATACAGGCAGTACAGTAGTATCAAGCTGCACTTAAGCAATACACTGGTGAATGTAGTTGTAGTTGCAGGACAAGTAAAAATACTAAAACTAAGGGAATCAAGGTTTGTGTTACTTTATAGTTTCACAAAGTGACTAAATTCTCATTAATTGTGAGCTCTACATTTTGCAATGCAGTTTGGTTGGCTGTCACAAAACATTATACGTTATACATCTTTTTATCTATTAAAATACAGAGGACCAAGCCTCAGGCTGACAGATGTTGGATTTGTAAGAATATGTGCACTGTGCAAGTCACCGAATCATGACAGTAAAGCATGTGACAGCCAACGTTCCCTAAAATACAAAATAATTTGTTGAACTGTCATCCTATTGGTCCCCCGGGCCTCTGGTCACTATTAAAATCAAGACAGATCTGAATGTATCATCTTTGCAGCAGCGCTATGTGATGGATCAAAATGGCGTCACAGAATCTGAGCATAGAGAGAGACAATGAGATTATCTGGTTGTGTGGAAGGACATGCAGCCTGCAAGGGAGACTGGGAGTCCTGAACTGCTCTTTCCTGCCAAATTACACTTATAATTTCTCACTAGAATAATAACCTGTATTTATTTATGACTTTAAGTCTTTTAAAAGCATTAATAATTAACAAAACATTAATTAGATTGACAGGATAGGAAATTAAAGCAAAGTAAAAGGAATCTAAACAAAACAGTTAACTAAACTGTGGAAATGAAATTAAAATCCAAGAAATGTCTTGACCTTCTATGATTACATGACAAATCACATTGCTACCTCTATATTTTCTCTAGGTTCTCAAGGACTTTGTCAAAGAGAGTCAAAGGTCATGATGTACTCCTAATGTTTCCCTCGATATAAATGTTGTAAAGTCCTTTGAGATTGTAATTGGGACTTGACTCGGCAGGTCACAAGCCGTCCCAAAGGGGACTGTTTCATGGCGATGTGTCTGCCCTACAAGTTCATTCTTCTATGCCGTCCTACTGACAGATAATTTGCTATGTTTGGTCTGCATTGTGTTTTAGGTTCAGCATGCAGCACTGTGCAAGTCAACGAAGGTAAAAGTCTTTCAACCCAGCCGTTGAGGTCTTAACTAACTTTGAGACCAAGACTTCTCAGAAGATCGCACAGAATACCTGCAGCAAACACCGAGAGCAACTCACAGCTCCTTGGGAGGATTATGCCATTATAGCTGACAACTTGAGCTTCCTTAGAGTACGACGGATACAAGGCAAAGTCAGTCCTGTTCCACTTGCACCCAGCAAGAACCATGGATGACCCCTATCACAACAACGTGAGCCAGCAGGTGACAGAAGGTGGGGAGTACACCTACACCCAGGATGGTGGAGGTCAAGATGGCTACCCCTACCAGGCAGACTACCCTCCGCAGGATGAGGACGCTCGTAGCGACGCCACGGAGGGCGCGGACGATGACGAGCAGATGTACGAGGGGGAGTACCAAGGCGTTCCCCACCCCGACGAGATCAAGGAGGCGAGGCGGGCAGCTCGGATGGAGGCCAGGAGGAAAGCCCGCCAGGCTGTCCAGCAGGAAGATGAGGAGGAAAACCTGCCAGAGCAGTACGAGACCATCATGGAGGACTGCGGACACGGGCGCTTCCAGTGGATGCTGTTCATCGTGCTGGGCCTGGCACTGATGGCCGACGGAGTGGACGGCTTCGTGGTGGGCTTCGTCCTGCCCAGTGCTGAGAAGGACATGTGCATGTCCAACTCCAACAAGGGATTGCTGGGTAAGTGATGGCAGAGGGAGGGAACGTGGAAAAGTGAGTTTCTGCTGAGTGTGTGTGGTGAAGACGTACATAAACCTAGATTTAGTTTTTTTTATTTAAAGTGACGTAACCATATTTAGAAAACAAACACATATACATTTTGTAACACTATGAACAATTTCCACCAATTTGGTTTCTTTGGATAGAATAGGTCAAAAAAATTAAGCAAGAATGCTAAATGCTAACATAAGCATGCTGACATGTTCACAATGCTAACATGATGATGTTTAGCAGGTATATTGTTTACCATATTCATCATCTTAGTTTAGCGTGTTAGCATGCTTACAGTTTCTAATTAGCAATAAACACAAAGCACACCTGAGGCTGATGAGAATGTAATTTGTTATGCAGGTATTTTTTTACAAACCAAAGTATTTGAGAAATTAAAGTTTTGACTCAATGATAGTGTCTTCCAAGCTATGACAATTCATCCTGAGGGAAGCATTAATGGGTTTATCAAAGTGGATAGTAATCTACGAAATTGTTGTCAAGACACTGCACGCAAAGCCACACATTTGGTGGCCGAACAGGAAATGCCAGGAGATCGCCAGAGTTGATAGGATTCACCATCTTTGAACCATAAATGTCTGTACCCAGTTTCACAGCAATCCATTTAAAAGGTGCTGACATAATTTTTCAAAATGTTATCCATGCAGCTAGCTAGCATGGCTAAAAAAATAGTTTAGCAAACAGATTTCTCCAAACCAGCTAATTACAGGTTGATCTAATTATAATGATCTGTTGAAGGGTTCCAAATTTTACCCAGAGAAGAGGAACCCCATCAGCGAAATGATCTGCTGTTGTGCTTGGCTGAGACAAATCCCGCATATGTTTGGCTCTTGATGGCACATGGTTGCAGACCACAGACAGAAATATCCCCCAGGCGCTGGGACTAATTATGGAGAAAAAAGCTTGGCTAAGCAAATGCAAAAAACTAAGAAAATAGGCAACAATGTGTGTCCTCATAAGAGTACAGGTCCAGTGTGAGCCAGATTGAATCACCGGATGAGCCTTGGCATTAGTCCCTAAAGTCCGAAAGTTGACTTGAGGATCACGACACCACATGCTTATTGTACTTGCTACTTTGAAAGTTGAATGTACTGTGTATTAAGGATAGAGTTTCCTTTCTTTAAGTTGCCTGCAGGCTTCATTTGTTCCCAAATATTGTGCGCCAACAGTAAACACGGCAATTTTTTTTTACAAAAATTAGTATGCAGCAAAGAACCAACTTACTGGGAAATGTACCTTGAAAGCGTCTGTTCCTCACTTTCTGTGCAGACAACCAAACTGCAAATTAAAGCCCTTCAACTTCTTTCCCAGGCCTCGCGTGCAGCCAGGCAGTGTGGCAGATTGCGCATAGCTCATTTCGTCTTAACAACAGGCTCCTGGGAGGAAGCATTGCAAGAGATTGATGAGGAACCCGGAGGTGATTGTATTCAGTGTGTGTTCCCAGGCTAATATGGAGCATGTTGCAGCAGTCAGAGAGCCTGGCGGCCTGCAGCGCCCGGTGCAAAGCTGTCAGATACGCTTCAGGCCTCTGACAGGCTGCTGCAGCGGGAGGAGGGCCCCGGCGAAAATGAAATCACAGCGTCTGTTTGTGCAGAGCGGGAGGGGAGCGCCGATTATCAGCTGAGAATATGAAGTAGATTTTTTTTTCGATTCTCGCTCCTGCTCTGTTCACCAAACCCACCGGAGCAGAAACATACTTAATCTTAACCTTAGTCTTGGATAGCAGATAAGACTCGCAAACGTTTGTTGAAAAGAGGAGGATAGACGGTGCACTCGCCCTGAATGGTGGTTTTATAGTTTAATCCATAAAGTGTATACACAAGAGGCTAATAGCGGGAGACACAATGCTGGAGACAAAGAAGGGAAAGGTTTTAAATCTCAGACTTTATGTGGTTGCAGATATTTCACCTGTTATCTCAAAGAAATTGTTAAACTTGCAATGCAGCTAATGCATATTTGTAATAGAACTGGAGATGCATTTAAATAGATCTTTTATGATGCCTCCCCGCTGCTATTCAAGGGATAATGTAGAATACATTTGGTGATTAGCATTAATTGAATAATTCACTTGTCAACCAAACAAGATGTTAATTATTTTTCCTTTTGATCAACTTTTGGAGATTTTCTTTGTCCGTTTACACAATGACAGATTCAGCACACACATGCAAATGATCTCTTAAACTGCGCCATCTTGTCAATATTCATTGCGTGAAAAGTTCTTCCTTAAACTAAATTTGGTTTTATGATTAAAATTTAAGGAATGTGTAAATATATTGCTATGAAATCATAAGTGCTATCTAATGAAAAGCAACCAGATCTTAACAGAAAGCACTTCGCTTTCCAGGGCTGTAACTTAGAAAAACAACAGTTTTCGTGAGCGTATCGATTTTTGGGGATTTAGCTGACAATGTTTTATGAATGTAAGAATTACTTTGTTTTGTTTATTAGTGCATGGAGATATATCTGTTTGGAGTTAGTAGTCATGTAGTTAAGAGTGAGTGGGTAATATCAGATTATGCTGACTAAACCAACATCATTTGAGAGGTTAGTCTAATCTTATTGGCATCATTTTTTGTAATATATGTTGTGTTAAAATCTTTCAAAAACAGACTTCTGATCAAGTGTCAGGGCAAATATGTTTCCCATTAGGTTACCTCCTTTACTCCTAAACGTATATATTATCAAGCTAACGTTGCGTAGGGCAACAGCTACACCTGACTAAGTCACAAGCGGTTATCATACACTGTATTTAAGAAGTAAACATGAGCGTGACGCCATCCATTGATTTGTGGACTGCCGTTATAAAACCTTGAGTTTGGCATTTTGGCCATTGCTATTTTTGTTTTTGGCCGCCTCCACCTTGGCTTTTTGCAACCAGAAGTGAAATGAGAGGGCGGCGCTAAGTACAACAGAACACTGAATTAGACATTTTAGGGGACCAAGAAGGTGACAATTGACTTCCATGAACCCAAAACACACTGTGAAAGGGTTAAAGATTTAAGACAAACACAGACAACACCCAGACAGGACAACGCTGTGGTAGCCACCTGTCAAACACAAGATACCCACCGCCTACACTTTAGGAGGTGGGTATCTTGTGTTTGACAGGGCCCTAAAGCATACTGTGCTTTATGGTCTACTTTTCTAAATAGGACCATCATTTACTAAATGAACATCATGCTGTCTTGAAGAAGACTTAAAACTATTAATAAACCAAGTGAGAAGTAAGGTCGTTTTTTCATATGCTTTAATACAAACCGACTTATTTTTGCAACCAGAGGAGTTGCCCCCTAACGGCCATTAGAATGAATGCAGGTTTTAGGCACGTCCGCATTTGCTTCACTTCTCAGACCATGAGGTTGCCGCCTGGCGGAAATGCAGAAAGTAGAGGAAGCACTCGGATGATGTCAGTGATTTATTAACAGGAAAGCCTACAGAGGCCAAAAAATGCAGCTGGTCCAGCAGGCAGATAACAGCGAAGCAAATCCACAAAGGTCAGTCACTAGAAATAAACTAGAAGCTCACAAAGGGAGAAAAAAAAGGAGAGAAGCACTACCCAATAGGAGGAACGACGGACTGACAATGAAACAGGGAAAACCGACTGAATACACACTGAGAGCAGGATCACAAAGGCAGGAAGTAAAAACAGATAGGACACGAAAGGTGAATCTATCAAAATAAAACAGGAAACAAACTACAAATAACCCTAGGACCATGACAGGCTGTAAATACTACCAGCTATAAAAACTCTCTATATAAGAAGTAGTTTGTGCGGTGCAACCTGGTATGTTATATAGGCTAATTCTGAATTTAAGAACAGATGCTTCAGATAATTGTAACTTTCATTCACTGGATACAAATTCAATCAATCCTGCTTTCAGTCAATCTGGGAAAAGCAGAACTGACATAATGTGTAAATGTAGCAGATTATTACTTTAAGGCTTTTCACTGTTAGCAAGCCATTAAGGGAAAAAGCTACTGGATGTCCATTGTTCAGCATTGATAAAACTCAGACTTAAGTTCCACAATATACTGTGGGGTCAGTGGGTCGAGAGGGTTGTCCTTTAATCACAAGGTAAAGGTTCATTCCCTGGTTCTGCATGTCAAAGTGTCCTTGAGCAAGACATTGAAGTGTAAGTATGTGATGATTGAACTAAAGTTTTAATTGTAGAAAACGGAGCTAATGCTGCAACATCAGTAATTAGTTTAATTTGTTATAACAAAGTCATCTGCATACTGGAAAGCCTCGTCTGTTGAATTATGTTATGTTATGTTATTATGCTTTGTAAAATGCATGCTCTGCAGGTGTCTGCAGTTTTTTTTCCTCCAGAGTGGAATAACTGCCTCTTCATCTAGATGTGCTAAGTGCACTTACAGTGCAAAAAAAGTGCACTTACAGTGCAAAAAGGGAAAATTGTTCTTTGCCACCAGGTATTCAGTGTCTCCGTTGTGCTCAAGGACACTTAAGCAGACAAATTGTAGCTTGTTGCTGCAGGGCTTGATCCTGGGCCTCCACCTGAAGGACAGACTGTCTAATCACAAGGCCATTCCTCCGACCCTGTCCAACTGAGTACCTAAGGCATACACATTGCCTCAAGCAACAACTTAACCAAGATATTGGGTGACATGTTAGCCCTGACTCTTCGTCTCCCGGTGCCTTCAGCAGAAGTCTCCTGTTGAATGATTTAGGGATGTGCAGCGTGGCGTGTGGAAGCGCTGGAGCACTCGGATAGCCTCGTAATCCACAGGGGGAAGGTGCACACTACGTCTCCACGTGCCGTTAAGCTGCTTAGTCCCACTGTAATTAGGGCTGTGTGTAGTAAAACACAGAGCAGGCAGGAGGTTTGGGTCTGGAGGGTTAAACAACACGGTGAGGAGGACGGCTCAGGTTCTAGGTTACAGCATAATACTCTCCCTAGAGACGTAAAAAAGGAAGCAATCAGTGTTATCTCCAATCGGCGGTGCAGTCGGTAAAGCGTATAATCAAAGTAACAATAAAATGTCTGACTTTAAAATAAAAAATAAAAGTGAAAAGTGTGATGATTTCTCTGTTGCACTGTGTTCATTAAAGGGTGAAGGGAGCCCCCTTGTGGAGATCAGGACTACTCCGGATCTACCACAGTTATTCCTCCCAGCAATGTTTCTGTGTTTGTATATGTGTGCAAATACATACAGTATTAATGCAGAGCCCGCACTGTGTGTTACCCTTAAGGGAGTCAAACATGTATCTTGACCTTTAAGTGTAAAGTTCAAACAGGGTTGTGTGTTTGTGTGTGCTTTCGCAGGTCTGCTGGTGTACGTGGCCATGATGGTGGGGGCGCTGGTGTGGGGGGGCCTGTGCGACAAGATGGGGAGGAGGAAGTGTCTGATCTACGTCCTGACCATCGACCTGGTCTTCTCCTTCCTGTCCTGCTTCGCTCAGAGCTACGGCTTCTTCCTCTTCTTCCGCTTCTGCTCCGGCTTTGGGTGAGACAAGTTTACTTTTGATTGGATGTTCACATTCACATTTACCTGAACGTTAGACGCCTCGACTGGCTCTATATAATAACTGACCTTTATGGTCATTAATGTTTTTAGTGGAAAAAAATAGAACTTTTTTTGGAGGGGTGGCAGGAAAAGTGAACCCCTGTGTTTTTATTTAAAGGCGTTTGTTCAGAAGTAAGACACCTGACATTTAAGTGAGATGGGTGATGGGAAGCACTTCATTTAAACCAAACAGGGGGCCCTTTGAGGACAGTCTGAGGTAGACAGAGGACGTAATTCAGGAACACCAGTTGATACAATCGTCAGTTTATATTCTCGTTAATAAAAGACATTTACATTGTATGCGGCAGGAGATGTCTGTTTGTTTACTCCATTAGAGCATTTCTTTCTTACACCAATTAAAACAAGTGAACAATGCCCTTTGCTTGTTTTTAATTTGCGTTTTATCGCTGACTTCCTGCTGACACCATCACCTTGGGGTGAAACTTTTTTTTCCCGACACATTTCTATTGATAATGATTGCGTTTTGAGTGGACCCAGACCTGACATATTGACATTTTAGCTGTTTTGCTAAGCTAAGTTCACCAGAATAAAGCGTTCTTCTGTTGCTGATACACTGTGATAATGAGCCCCATGTTAGTCAAGAGAAACCCCATGATTGTCTTGATGTTAAACATGCTGTGTCATTAATGCTTTTTTTCAGTTGTTTCATGTCTTTTTAAGCTAATTATAAAGTTATTATTTTATTTTATTTTGAACACTGAGTGCCCTCTGATCAAAGTCACCAGTAATTATTCATTAGCTCACAACAAACAGACTCTCCAGAATTATTTAATATTAACTTGTAGGTTTTCATTGCAATAAATGCTACATTGAAAAATGTAAAGTGTGTTAACCTGACAATAAAGCTGTGTGTGCATATTCTGAGCACATTTGCAACATAAACTGTTTTTGTGAACATTTACTCTCAAGTCATAAATATTTACGATCGGTTATTTATTTGCGCATAATGAGTCAGTTTACCCAAATTGCAGTTTGCATAGGATAAATTTCTCCAGCAGAAAGTAGTCACAACGGAAACTGCTCTCAGCACCACAGAAGGGCTCAAAAACACATTGCTGTTGAGTCTTTGAAATGTAATATTGAACGTTTTGAGCATTAAAAATGTAATTCCATCCTCCTCCAATGTATTGGGTTGGAGTCAGAAACAGATGTCTCAAAGCCTGTACAGATAAAACCAAAAGTATCTTCATAGCTACATATCAGTAGTAAGTGTGTTTTGTGTAATTTGGGTGAACCAACCTGTTTAAAAAAGATACTTGCAGTAAAGTCATCAGAACAAATGAGCTCACAATCACTGACAGAAATGCCAGGTATCCCAGCTAATTATCCTCCGAAACCTCAGAGAATGATGGACAAACTTAAACGTTTTTATTGAGTACGATTATTTTCTCAGACGGCTTGCGATTCCTCCCCCAGAATCGGCGGCTCCATCCCGATAGTGTACACCTACTACGCCGAGTTCCTGCAGATGGATAAACGGGGGGAGCATCTGAGCTGGCTCTGCATGTTCTGGATGCTGGGAGGCCTGTACGCCTCCTTCACTGCCTGGGGAATCATCCCTCACTATGGTAACGAACGCACGCGCTGACTCAACATAACCAGACACAAACACATGTATGAGACTCACATGAAGTCACGCAAACATACTGCACATCAACCTTATTTAAGACAGAGATGAATTCACTGGAGGTGCGTTTAATTGTTTGGCATGTGTAATTTTTTTTTCTTCTCAGTCGCCACGAACAAAAAGGATGGGGCTAAATTAATTGTTGTGCTTAAGCCTCATCTTTTCCCCGGAAAATAAATACGAATAATTCATGTTAAAATAGTAATAATGTTGCCACCATCAGGAAATAATTATAAGGGACTCACACCTGAAACTATTTTTAAATACAATAAATGTTTCAAATGCAAACAACTCGTGCAAAATGGATTTATCGCTGCATAAAATGGATTTTGTATAAACAAAGGGTGTTTTTAATATAACATGCGTTTTACCGGATGGTTTTCCAGGCTGGGGCTTTGCTATCGGCACAGAGTTCCAGATCCAAAGTTGGAGGTTATTCATTCTGGTGTGCCTCTTCCCTGCGCTGGCTGCACTCGTCGGAGTCGTCTTCATGCCGGAGAGCCCCGTTTCCTCCTGGAGGTCAGATCAAATGTCGCCAGTAGAAACAAGATTAAAATATGTGGTTTTATTGTCTGCAAATCATAAAAAGACACATTTATCTGCATTGCTTATACGGGATGGATTAAGATTGTTAAGATTCATAATGTTATTGTTCAGTATTAAACATCAAGCTGTGATTGACTAAGAATGATGAGTCATCATCAGCCACCACTGCAACATCCCACTGCTGTGCAAAGGTAGCAAAAGGCTGCTAAGGCGCCACTAGAGCACCACCCACGTTGCTTTCTCACCCGGGTTCATTGTCAGCCCCTTAACCACATGTGGTATTGTGTTTGTATGTTACAGCGGGGACGCTCCAACATGTTCATATCACACACTTGCCATATTATCACGCCCCCCCCCAATCTGATAAGAGGCAGACTTCATGGGAACGTTGTTGCTCAGCTGCATCTGGGAAATAAACGTGCTGTAAAACCCTGAGAGGTTTCACAGAACGCCCTCGAGATGTGGACATTCATTGATGCGTTTGTATGTGTATGTTTTTTTCCCCCAGAGTGCCCGACATGATGAGGCGTGGATGATCCTGCGACGAGTTCACGACACCAACTGGAAGGCCAAGGGGGAGCCAGAGAAAGTGTTCACTGTGAGTACTGTTTTGCCCAATCTTTTGAGACGCAACCGGGAAATGAAGATGACGTTATTGTTTTTAATATGACCAAACTCCTCTCTTTTTGTGAAGGCGACCAACATTAAGACACCACAAACCCAGGAGGACGAGTTCATAGAGATCCAGAGTGACACCGGGACGGCCTTCCAGCGCTGGACCGTCAGACACATGACCATGCTGCAACAGGTCTGTGGATCACTATTTCACTTAAACAACTGATATAGAACAGAATAAAAAGTAACATCGCAGTTGTTTTTCCACAGACCTTACCATGTGCATCTTAATTATCTTTCTGTCTGTCCCTCTTTTAGGTGATGGCTAACATCATGTCCCTATCAGCCCCAGAGCTCAGACTGCAAGGCCTCTTCCTGGTTATTGTCTGGTTCTGCTTGGCTTTCAGGTAGCAACAACTCTATTCAACCTGTACACCCAAGTTGAGATTTGAGGCTAAAACAATCCATATTTTATAAAATGAATATTCTCAAACTTAAGAAGAAATGTCACTGTTAATGTTAAAGGCCCAAATCACAGAAAAAAACCCAACATGTTTTCTCATTTACCCCCTGTGATAATATTTAGCTATGCAGATCATAGAGTTTATATGTGCTCAGGTTTGTATGTTTCTGTGTATCAGCTACCACGGGCTGGGAGTGTGGTTTCCGGACATGATCAAATACATGCAGTATGAAGAGTACGAGTCCAAGGTCAAAGTGTTTCACCGAGAACGGGTCGAACGTTTCCACTTCAACTTCTCTCTGGTAAACCAGATCCACCGCGAGGGAGAGTACATCCATGACAAGTACGTTCCTCCACACTGCCCCTCACATATACTGTGAAAATATATATATATATACTCATAATATTGTTTAAACTGCTGCTTAATGAGGTTCATCTCCTTTCATTTAGGTTTGCGAACATTGAGATAAGGTCTGTCAAGTTCGAGGATTCTCTGTTTGAAAACTGCTACTTTGAGGATGTCAAGTCAACCAACACCTTCTTTGAGAATTGCACCATCAAAAACACCATCTTCTATAACACAGGTATCATCAAAATTAATGGATTGTAATAAAAAAAATGTGGAGAGCTTTTACACTGCTGGCTCCTTAAAGTCTAGGGCTCAATAAACTCATTTAATTAGTGGTGTAAAATATTAAAACATTCATGCCTCCCTAAAACAGTCATCTCAGTCAAAGCATTAACACTTTACAGTATGTTCATTCTAAAGCACCAAGATGAGAAAACTTCCCTTTACAGCCTAATGTAATCCCTCTGCTCTCTCCAGACCTCTGGCACGAGAAGTTCAAAGACTGTCGAATGGAGAACACCACCTTCCTCCATCCGAAAAAGGGCTGCCATCTGAACTTCCAGGAGGAGAACGACATCGTCATCTACATGGTCACCTTCCTGGGCAGTTTGGCTGTGTTGCCTGGCAACATCATCTCAGCACTGTTCATGGACAAAATAGGAAGAATAAGGATAATAGGTGAGATCAGCAGAAAGTGTAACAGTGTTAGTACAGTAACCCCGGACAGATGAGATTAAGTGTTGTTTTGCTCAAACCTGTTTTGTCATCGTCCATCTGTCTTTCTAGGTGGTTCTATGTTGGCGTCGTCTGCCTGCACTTTCCTGTTGCTGCTAAGTTTCAGTCAAGGAGCTGTAATATGTTGGCAATGTCTCTTCTATGGCACCAGCGTGGCGGCCTGGAACGGATTAGAGGTCATATCTGTGGAACTCTACCCCTCCTCTAAAAGGTACAGTCCAGCTATCCCTCTCTACCATACCACTGTTCATCTCTACCCCTTCTCTGAAAAGTTTGTTCCAATAGCTGTTCGCTAAACCCCTCACCCATATGAAAAAGTATTCGGAGTAGAACAGACATTGACTAGTAGTTAGGGTGACAACACACGTCAGTGGAACTGTTAGGTGTTGTTGCATTCTCGCCGGGAAGAGATAGGACACAGCTCCAGAGACGGAGCACGCTACCTAGCAAACAAGTCATCCGTCTCTGGAGTGGCTGGGAGTTAGGCCGAGGGACAGTCAAACCCAGCCCGCTTTTTTCCCTCATTTACTGTAGCCAATGAAGCACTAAAGAATGTCGGAATCAGCCAGCTGATCGCTAGATTGCAAATTCCTAGTTAAAGAAATTAGCTGAATAAAGTTTTTACTCATCTAGCGATAGCTATGTGCTTTTCTACTACTCCACTGCTCTTTTAATCGTTCATGCAATACCTCACCTCAGAGATTCTGCAACTTGCTACAAATTGTTTTAGGTTGGAACATGGAAGTTAGCACACTAAAAAACAGCAATGGCAATGGTATACATAAAATGGCCACCGCTAATGTTGTGAGAGACATAATTGATATCTAAAGCATTTGGCGAGAGTGTATTTCCAAACCAAAGCACAAGAAAAAGTTTGTTTATCTGTTATAATGTAAATTGCCACATTAGGATGCCAAGATAGCTTACTGCCTACAGTGTTGATATAGTGTTACTTTCAAAGCATAGCAGCTCGTCATTTGCTAACCAATCTTTTCTACGGCGTTGTGTAAGGACTAAAACATCCATGAGGGAGCCATGATGGTATTATATCACAGTTAAAGCTAATTTTTGGAGCTCTGTCCTCCAGCAACACAAGCCCTTTAACTAACATGGAGGTAATGTTAGTCAAATACATGAACAATTAAGACTCCTGCCTGTACAACTATGTTGTTTTACAGTAAGCAAACTGGGCGTTGTTAAAAGATACCAAAACACAAAAGGCAGGTGGAGGTGAGTTTAATCCAACACAGAGAGTTAGCATCAACTAATAAGCTAACACTAGTTTACTAATTACAACTGATCTGCTAAGGAGGCCATTTTTTAAATTAAAATCAATAATCATTATAAGCCTGTTTCCTTTTTTATTAAAAGCTACATGCCAATTTAACCTCTGTCCTAAAAAGTATGGTCCAAATAGCACCAAAAGGTTCAGGACAATTCAGCCTCCCAGCTTAGAATTAAAGCTTTGATCTGAGCAGTGGAGCCGGACCACACCCATTTACACCCTACAATTCATTCACCAATAAATAAATGACTTGCACTGTCAAAACAAAATTCAATTCAATGCCGGTCACGTAATCTTCATCTGTCTTTGTGACTCTGCAGAGGGACAGCGTTCGGTATCCTGAATGGGATCTGTAAGTTTGCCACCATCCTTGCCAGCTTCATCTTTGCAGCCTTCATCGGCATCACTAAGATCATCCCCATCTTCCTGGCCTTCATCGCCCTTGTCTGCGGAGGTCTGGTGGCTCTCAAGCTGCCTGAAACCCGGGAGAAAATCCTCTCCTGAACAGCCAAACTCCTGCAGCATCCGGACTTCGACCACTGTGTTGCTACGGGGAAAGTTTTTTGGGAGAGTATCAGCTTAAACTTAAAAGGAAAGACAAGGAAGAACGTCCATGCTGTGCTAACTGTGTTTCTGAGTTATGATTAAAAATGTTTGAAAAAACGGTCTGGTTGCCTACGTGAACCTGTGGCTGCTTTCTATTCCCTCTGTGAGCTCCTCAGGCTGCCCAGCAGTTCTGTCACATCATAAAAAACTAGTGTTTGTCATTTCCTTTTTATCATTTACTGAACCATCCTTTACACACACACGCACACACACAGTTTAGCAACATTTGTTTTCTTTTGTTTGTGTAAAAGAAAAATGAATATGAGATGAAAATATGTCTGTACTTGAAAGGTGATGTAGTTCATGTTACCATGTTGTGCTTTGATTTCATTCCCTGCTGGAGAAAAAAAAAAGAAAAGAGAGTGGACTTATAGTAATAAATTGAATTGGATTTAAATCCCGGTGTATTGATGCCGAGGCTCAACAGCAATATTACTGCTGGTGTAGTTATTCGGAGAAAACACCTCTTCTGTTCACCCATTCTTTATTTATTCTGCACTGTCCTGTGGTGTGTAGTCTTCATTAGTGCACATATTGCTTGGTTTGATCTCTCTAGACATAAACCTGGATTGACCATTTTATTAAATGTAGGAGTTTATTTTATTTTTATTGAATCACCTCCGGTATCCAAATCCAACCCCAAACAGCCGACTGGATTCTCCTCCTGTTTTCCGTCTTGTCCTCGACTGAGACGTTGTGTCTGTTCTTAACTGTAGCGCTGTGTACTGTAAGTGGTGATAATAACGTAGAGTCAGTCTTATCTGTCACATCTTGCCATGACAACGTGTACGGAATTGTTCTGTTTGTTTATTGATCTATTATTTCGTCTTTTTTCTAAAAAAAAAAAATACGAGAATGATACAAAACTGTGATATAACATGTTTTGATATGATGCTCTCATTTTCCTGTTCTGATGAAGTACTGTTATGCTGCATTTCTGACAACATGTGTCAAGATTTCTAAGGAGCATGTTACTTTTTTTTTTGGTTGGCATGACTGAGGTGTGTGTGTGTGGTTGTTATCCACATGTCTGTGAATTTACACAATAGTCTGACCACCAATAATATATTTGTTGTTGTACATACTGTAGACCTGTGTATATTTGTTGTAAGATAGTAGCTCCGTCATGACTTGAATAAAGCTGAGGGCTTATGTTCCTGTTTTCTGGTTAGTAATTGAAACAAGTCACACTTTTATGCATGTAAGAGATTTTCAGAAAAGACTTTAAGAAATAGGTTACTTAACTGTTTAGGGAATTACTAAAGGTAAATGAGAAGATTGATACCCAATTCACATTGTCTGTGTTAAGTATAGAGCTACTACCCCGTTAGCTTAGCTTAGCCGCAAGGATGTAAAAAAAAATGGAAACAGCTAGGATGTTGAAAATGTGTCAACTTGAAATAAATAACAGACAGGAAATGGTGATTTTTGGGTTCAGTGAGACGCTGAGGTGAGCACAAAAACACACAAAGGCACACTCCCACAGTTACGGTCTGTGAGTCTGTTGCTAGCTAGCTCACAGCTAACTCCGCACAGGTTGTACATTACTGTTTGGGGCAAATAAACACAAACGGTCCAGCGGTCAAGTGAGGTTTTATTTTCTAATATTTAAAATAAAACTGTTTTATTTTAAATATTCTCAGCGTATTTTTAAATATTTACACCGACAGAGCAACACTGAAATCTTAGTTTTTTTCTGTGATGTAAGACCTTTTTTTCAAAATTGAATTGTATTTAGTAATTTATTATCGCTCATTCTTGTGCTGACACAAGCTGAATATAACTGTTCCCATGTCAGTGGCAGCTGTGTGTAGTGGGGGGTGAGGCGAGGAGGGCTTGTAAAAACATGGCAGCACAGAAGTGTGAGCAAGTGCCGGTAGTAGGAGGATGTGTTTACTCTGGCTGAGGTGTGAAGGACACTCTGCTGATCCAACCACCAGGTCTACCTGGATGTCAAACAAGAGGACAGCAAACAGTGGAACTAATGATTGAATTTGATCCAGGAATAAAATTACTTTTAGTAAATCATATGACCTGGGTGAGATTCGGCTTTTAACATATCTTAAATTTGGATTTTTAGCATTCTAGGTGGTCCAGAATAATATAATATTATCAACATATCCACAAAGTAACACACTCAGCTCCTGCTTACTATTTGCTGTTACAATCATTTTGTTTATTTCAATTATTTATCTAAAGTTGCTCTTTTGAATTTTGTTATGTTCTGCCAATGTCACTCTCTTACAATTAGAGGAAATTTACTGTCCACCCCTGGCTGACCCCTCCAGCTCCAGCTATGTTTCACACCTAAGGTGCAGAATGTATCCCCCTCACATGCCACCTCACTCACTGACACACACACACACACACACACACACACACACACACACACACACACACACACACACACACACACACACACACACACACACACACATACACTGAAGCTTTTAGCAGACCTAATATGACCACACAAGTTTAAGATAAAACTCGTCACAATTTACTTAAATTTGACAGTGCCAAATGTGACGCAGTCCCTGTTCGTACACAGTTATATTCATTGTCTTTATTTTTCTTCATAAGTTTTTATCTTTCTTATAATGCACTTTATCAAGAGTATGAGTTAGAGCAAGAAACAGATCAACTTTTTGTTGATTTGATTGTTTTGGGATCTTAAAGTCCATAATGCCTCATCTTTGCTCATTATTTCAAAAATATAGTCCCTCAATTGGTGTTTGATAATAATGTCATAATGTTAATTTTAGTGGAGGTGAAGGCCATAGTTTTTGATTCAGAAAACTTTTATATCAACTCATACAGTGAGCCCTTGTGTCCTGTATGAGTCCATTTGCATTCAAGTAGCCTTATTATAAAATCTGGAACCATCTTGCTGTCTTGACGTCTGACTGCAGCGTTAACTGAAGCAGCCTGTTCCAACAGATTATTCCTCTGTGGTCGTGCTCTCGTTGTCTCTGCTGTTTGCCGTGGCGCCAACCCGATGTCCCCGCAGAAATCATCAAATTGATGTTGTGTCATTTGATTTTATTCCAAGCCGAGGGAGCGCACTGGAGGTCGTGGTGGGGTTGATGGACTCAGGAGGGCCCAGACAGGTGGCAGGCGGCCCAGCCTCAGAGCCTGCTGTGGGTGTGCCTTTACCCAGAGGTGCCAAACTCCCAGCCAGGCTCCCACAGCCTCACCTTGGTCAGTGGGGGTGGGAGGGACTGGCAGGGTCGCAGTGCGGGTTCAACCTCGGTTCACGCTGCCCTCAGCATGACACAGCGTTCATCTTCCAATTGTTCTCGTGGTGGTATATATTTAATCTTATATTGATTCAGTCATATTTTACACCTCCCCTTACACTGGTTCAACTTAATTTTTCTATCAAATACAAAATAATAATTTCAGGGCTTCAGTGTTCTAGGAAAAGGAACTCGAATGGGCTCCAAGCTGAAGGACACCCTCTATTAACACCACAATAATCTTCATTTAGCAGAGTTTTGTGTTTCATCTTTTTGTATATTAAAAGATACTTAATATATATATAAAATATATATTTTTTTGTCATCTGCATTGCTGCTGACCAGACGGTAAAGCTTTTATACCGAGCCAACCAAAAACGTGCTGGTGTTTCATTAAAACTGAAGCAATAAAAATGATGATGTTACGACAATTTAAAAAGCAACATAGATTGAACTTCCGTTCTAGTTTGACCAACCAAACAACAAAGTTCCATACCTTCCACGTCAAATTATCACAATGTGCTTAGTTCCTGTGCTCCGAAATTGCACTGTTCACTATTTCTGAATTAAAAAAGCATCAATCTTCCCAAATAATTCTGATGCTGTCACCAAAGCCTGGAGAAAAAGAGGGAAAAAGAGGGGACAGAGAGAGGTTAGCAGTATTTCCCAGCATTCCCAGTTCTCACAGCTGAGGTGTGAAGCGACGCCTCTAGACTCATCAGTTCCCAACAGTGTGAAACCATCACACCTCCGCTTTAACTGCATGATACAGGTCATTATGCTTCATTAGATGTATTTACATTTTAAATGTTAGCCTTGTAGGACATAGATGCCTATTGAGAAACACATACAACAGCAGCAGCACCAGCAGAGGAAGCTGCACTTCCAAATTCTAGATAAAAATAAGAAGGATCAGCAATGTCAGCTTGACTTGCCGTGACTATAAAACAATCACGCTGGTGAGAAGTCCTGGGATATAAAGCGAAGGACAGAACACACACATGTCAGGTTCAAGGTCGGCTGAGGTGTGGAGGATGATTGCGAGAGAAGAGAGTTTCAACCGAAAACAATGAGAACCCTCCTGACTTCTGATACATTTCCATGATAACACACTCCTTAACCCCAGCACCACTCATTTCCATGAAGTTCCAGAAGTATTTTGCTCTCAAGAGAGGAAAACAGTGAAAGAAAACTCATTCAGGCAAATATCTACAGTAGTTTATAGCACAGTTAGTTAACCACAGGTCACTCACATACTGTATTTACTATATCTGTCTTTCGAGCTTCAGTGCATATTTTCACTGGCGGAGGAATTACTGAGACTGTTTTATTAAGTAAAAGTAGCAGTACTTTTACAAAGTACCATCCAAAAAAGTACTTTAAAAAAGTATTTTCAATGCTAAATGTCCCAAAAGTATCAAAAGTAAAGTACTCATAATGCAAAATGATCCCTTTTCAGAGTGCTATAATATCATTTGTAACACATTATTAGATTATCATTATTATTTATTAATATGAAAGCATAAGAATTTAATTGTTAGTCGGTCGAGTTAGACTGAAGATAATTTTATTTTAGAAAAACAATACTTCATATTCTAATATAGTTTCATAAATGTATTACAGTATTTGTTTGTATATGTAACATTTTAATCTAAACATCAGATAAATGTCGAAATACATTTTCTTGTACAGGTTCGTTCCCCATATTTAGATCCTGAGATTATGTGCTTGATCCTTGGATTTGTATGCATTGCTTCTGTAGACCTTTATGTATTTGGTGGTAATCACTCTGAAATCCCTATTGAGTTTTTAATCACAGGATTTTATTGGAGACACGTGTGCAAAGCCAAGTGATGTTTATATTTGGTTGGAAACAATACTGGAATATCATCATGTGCTAATATAGGATATGATAAGATTATGTTACTATTAACTCAGCGTAATGGCAGGTAAAATACTACGTAAGGCTTCGTCATACTGTCCAAATAGCTGACCAAAGTCTTTGGTTTCGGTGTTGAAAAGTGAATGCGGGAGAAATGGGATCATTCAAAACAAACCCCATCCCTTAAACATGTGCAAAATACATTGGGGTTGCCGCAGGGACAAAAAAAGCCCAAAAAGCAAAAACTGTTTATTGTTTTGAGCAGGAGTCAAAATTCACACTTCCACTCCTGTAGCTGGATTTTCCCAGACATGGAGGAGAGGGAGAGGTACTGAGACAAGGTCCCAGAGAGGGAGTGTGTGTGTGTGTGTGTGTGTGTGTGTGTGTGTGTGTGTGTGTGTGTGTGTGTGTGTGTGTGTGTGTGTGTGTGTGTGTCTGTGTGTGGGTGTGTGTGTGTTCAGGGGCAGCGGCCTCTGCTGTAGAGACAGTGATGGTTTGTGAGAATCTGCAGAGGTGTCACTTCACACCTCAGAGGCCTGGCCTGGACTTATAAACCAGTGTAACAGAGCTGAGCGGCACTCACAGCCTCCCAGTCTCTCCAGTAAGACCACAGAGTCCCACTCTGCACAACATGGATACCTCCTCGGCCCCTCTGCTCAACTACGGCCTGCAGTACCAGTGGTGCTCCGACTCGGACTTCTCTAGCATCTCCTCCTCGGAGACCCTCTCCCCCGTCCCCTCCATGGACTCAAGCCTCTCTCCTTCATCCTACCAGCAGCTGCAACAGTCCACTCCCAAGGCGGCCAGGACCGGATATACCCAGACCCTCGAGTCCTCGCCCTGCTCCCTGTCCCGACGTGGCAGGAAGTCGGGCCGAGCCAGCCGGATGCGCAGCAAGCAGAGGGAGAGCGCCAGCGAGAAGGAGAAGATGAGGATGCGGGATCTGACCAAGGCCCTGCATCACCTCCGGTCCTACCTCCCACCCTCGGTGGCCCCCGCCGGACAAACCCTGACCAAGATAGAGACCCTCCGGCTCACCATCGGCTACATCTCCTACCTGTCTGACCAGCTGGGCCTCAGCGAGGAGGCGCTGTTCCAGAGGAAGGAACAAGGAGACACCTCGGCCAGCGATGCCTCCTCTCCTGACATCCTCAGCTACTTCCAGCACGGCCCCATGGGAGGACAGGAGGCCCAGCTGCAAGACCAGAGCCTGAACCAGAGCCTGTATCAGGCCCAGTGCCACAACCAGGGCACACTGCTGCACTCTGGGAGCTGTGGTTTTGGAGCGGATCAGTACAGCGTGCAGTACATCGAAGCTCCAATGGGAGACACAAGCATGGACAGCATCCTGCAGTCCCCTCAGGCAACTCAGCCCTGCTGTCAGGTATGTGAAGGTTTAACATTAACTATGAATCTCTACATATACAAATCACACTTTTTGCATCTTTTTTTAATCAAAGTATAATATGCTAATCAAACTTCCTGTTGTTTTTCTTTTTCCAGATGTATGGCAAAGACTTCTGCATGCCGTTGGTTCCCAGAGAGTATTGGGGTTAAACACTCGTCATCGTCATCCAACAACAGACACAAACTACTTCTCTGTCTTTACTGCCTCACTGTGAAACAAGTAATTTATTTGAAATATATATGCTATTCTACAACTTTATTTATTTTGTCCTGTGAAATGCTCCGTGTAAATATTGATATGTCTAACAACTATTTTTATATTTCTTTATACCACTATTTATAATAAAATATTTAAATGTCATGCGTGTCAATGTCATCATTCGAAAGACTGGTTCCCATGATGCAGTTCATTTCACCTGGTGGCTGAATGTAAGGCAGGACCGGGCCCAGGGAAGAGTGCTACAGAGCGCCCTCTACTGGTCATGAAGGCACACTGGCACCTCAGTGACGGAAATATACGAATATCATAAAACTGCCAGCCTCCCTATCAAATGTTTTTTTATTTATCTATTATAATTATGTTACAGTCGTCACTACAAAGGTCATATATCCTTTGTTTTGTCAGGTGTATTAAAGAGAATGGGTTTTTAAAGGCGCGATGATTTATATATTTCTTTGTTTATGTAATGACAATTTGAAAGGGGTCGTTTTCTACCCATAGAGCCTACAGAGAATTATCACCACAATCTGCAGGTCCCTGTCCACTCTACACAGCTTTTTAACTCATCGTTTATCTGTCAAGCCTGCTGCTTTACTAAATTGGTTCTCTCTCATCGCTCTCATGGCATCATTTTTGGACACAGCAGGCAGCTTTTTTAAAGTGAAAAGCTCTAAAAATAACCTGCTTAGTAGCAAACAGCAGACAGACATTGTAAGAGAAGAGCAGATGGACATAGTGGAGAGTTTAGCAGCTAAAGAACCAATATATTTCACTCAGGTAAAGACCAAAAAAACAAAGAGGAAAGAAAGTGAATATTGGACAGAATATGACTGTAGAATGCAACTGTAACAAGACAAAAAAGGTTTTCTCAAGTGTTTTTTCTTTGCACTTGCAGATCATCAGAGACGGTTAATATATTACAATAAAAGGTAACACTATCGATTATAGTACAACTTAGAGGAAGGGAATCATTTAACCTCATAACTCCCACTGACAGAAAAACAAACACAGCATTCACACGGCTCCTTCCTCCTGTTCATACTGGTTATGTAAAGATCTCTTGCTTCCAATGTTACTGATATTTGGGGGGAAACCCACAGTCCTCCTTCCACACAAAATGCCCTCTTTTTGTTAGCACACTTCCACTGCAGCTCAGCAAGGAAACACAGAGAGGGAATTTCACACCATAGAGGTTGTTACTCTGCTTTATTTGATTACCTCAGACTGCTGAAGCCTCATGTTATCTATCTGCACTAAATGAAGACTGTGGATTTCATCATTAATATGGAAATCAATGTTGGAAGGGATCTCTTAATAACCAGTGGGGAACAGGAAGAATAATTCTATCAAGCCAAACATGTTTCATGGTTTATATGGGCCCCTTAAAAACTGTGCTTCGGTTCACCACTTTGTCTCAACAAAGTACATATTTTTTATCAGCTTGTTGCAGTGCAACTCTTCATTAAAGCTACAGCAAGATAAATCAAACCCCAAATAATGTCAAATATCAAATATTCAAGGGGCCTGACAGTGGAGACACATCGCCACAAAGCTCAGCTTGATTCCATCCAGCTACCATCAAGATAAGACAATAAAGTGTATCTTTTCTTAGCGGTCTCCCTCCCTCAATGCCTCCTGTCATCATCTTTACTGTAAATAATGTAAAAAAATGAAAAAAATATATATATATATCCAAACATTCCAGAGGTCCTGTGCATCATTTTATTAACATTTCCCCTTAAACTCAGCCTTAGAATGGGTCTGTTCCACAGAAGACATTCTGACCTGACACACTGTGGCAGGAAAACTCACAAGTGTTGCTGATGACATAAACGATGGCTCCCTGAACTGAGGCAGCTCAATGAAAATCAAACCTCATTGATTCTATCATTTACACCTGTGATTTTTCCTACTTAGACATGACAACGTGTCTTTGTTGGAGAAATAAGCTTAAGAAGACTTTACAATTTGTTTTAACTTAAGATGGATAAAGTTCCCAAAAACACATAAAGACAACAAATACTTTGCATTTTATTAAATAAATTGAAAAGTACCCCATAATGCAGCTGGTTGAAAATAAACTGTATTAAACAACCACATTCATGGTTGTTTTTTTTGCAAGACTGTCTGTGAAAGGTTTGTGTGTATATCAATAATACTCTCCAATATCCAGCAGAGGTGACACATTTAAAAACAGAAAACAATAATTCTACAGCAGATTATGCATGCTATAAATGTCACAGGCAAAATACTAGTATGCCACAGAGACGCTATACATATATGAATGTTACTGGAACTTAAACACCTTAAACATGGGATAATGCAACATTACCAGAGACACAAGCCCCTCCAGAAACATTACGGTAATTCCCTCTCATGGTGTAAAGCACTGAAGCAGACCAGAGCTATCTAGTTTATTTAGTGTGCCTTTGTTAATGTGGCTGAGCAAACACAGAGAGGTCCATGGCACCGCTAAGTCTAGACTTAGATATAAGATCCTCCCTGCTCTCTCCCCCTCTATCTCACCTACAGCCCTAATTACCTGCTAGAGCCAACAGAGAGGGCTTTAATATTCATAGAGAAGCTTCATGGCAGGCAGGAGAATTAGGCCCGAGTGTTTGGTTTGCCACATACATGCAGCTCATCTGATATGCGGCCGGCAAGACCCCAACACAAAGCCTAATATGCCCACTCGGGCCTTTCATCACAGAAGAGCTAATAAACTCTCCGGCCCTGAAAGGGTCGGTGATGAAAGGGTTAGCACCGCCGTGCTGATTATTCGCTCATTACATGTGAGTAAACACTGTCAGAGCTTAATGTGGATTAAGAGAAGACCGATCCTCTCTATCATCAGCCTGGGAGGGCAAGATGAAAAGCTGACAGCTGGGGAACACTCTGCAGAAAAGGTTTACAGCGGGAAATAATATTCAGTTAAAAGTTTATCATTTGAAACAAATAGAATGAAAGATGTTCGTCCCACAAAATATACAGTAATAAAATAAATCTTTAAAATGAACGCAGAAAAATAAATAAAACTGACTGTCTGATCCAATTTGTAAAAGCTTAAAACCTTCAATCAACCAAAGACTAAAGAGCTAGAATTTGTTGTAATGATTGTTATCTAGATATAAGTTTGGTGTCACCTAACACACTCTCCAACACAGGACAAATAACATTTTTTTTTAACTAAACCAGCTCCAGCTAAGTCATTTTAGAAATGTTGGTTTTTAAACTTTTTAACGTTCCGTCTCCACTTTGGATATTTTTCCTAACATCAGATAGTCTATTTTTCTTGCATTACCGAGGTGGCCGGAGAGCTGTGCGAGACCGGTTCACACTTCTCTGCTCATGGGTTTCACCTCTGCTGCAGAGCAGGAGTCAAATGTGACGCGGCGGTTTGTGGGAACGCTGCTGGGGATTGGGATCCAGAGTCGACACCTGTAGGTCAGATTCACAGGAACAGCAGAGAGAATCCTTGCAAAAAATCCCCAAAAAACTTCTCTGCTAAATTTGATTAATTGTGTGAGTAAATGGAAAATGAATGACATTATGTTACATGGAGGCATTAAAAAAATATAAATATACATATATAATAAGAAAATTCTTATTTCTAACAATCCATACCAACAAATAGGTTGAAACGATCTGAAATGAAACCAATACGCAGAAACCTCCAATTTCCCCCTATAACTCAATATGATGTACATGCAGCATATTTGGGGAGAAGAGACGCTATGTGGTAATAACCTTTTAATAATAATAAAAACAAAAGGTATAAAAAGGAATAAAAACAGAGCAGGGAAAATAAATATTTGATAGAACAAAGGTATCTGCTAAATAAAACCGACCTTAACTATTACTGACAATTCTTTCTCTCCAACATCATAATACTTTAATCACCGTGGACATTAACTGGGTTGTTTTTCATTGCTAACATCTGGAAACTAGATCCCACTGGTACCAACCTAGATCCCAACCAGGTCCCACTAAAGGTCTGAAAAAACTCTTCTTTAAGGAAGAGGTGGCCAGGACAGCCAGAGTGGACCTGAACCTAATAAAAGACACAGTTCAGTCCAATCCAGTGTGTTTATTGGTTCTGTACATTCTCCCTTCCCAGAGTTCCCAGGCCAGTGAGGCGGACTGCTGTCCAAACAGGACGAGGTGTAAACTCCTCACACTTCACAGCTGCCCACCGGCACACTTTTGCAGCCTGACCTTGTTGTGGAGGGGGGGGGCACCAGGTCATCAGGGAAAGAAAACGCATGCCATTTAACTTCAATGTCACACGAAAAGAATATTACAAATATGATCGGCCGTATCTGTGTTTCTCTGGAGACCTTGCAGCTCCATGGCTTATTCTTTCATCCAGCCGTGGATTATTGAATATGTTTTGGTAACAGATCATTTATGCTTCCAGCCAACGCTCATGCCACTTATATTAAAAAGATGTCCTCTGGGTTCAGGGACAGACCTGAGACCCAGGTACACTCCTTGGTCAGGTTCCCAGGCTGCAGAAACATGTCGTGTGAACTTGTCTACTTCCGGTCGCACCTTGTCCTGGACCTGGATGTTTCCCATGGGACCCCCCTGGCCCTGGCAGAGGTGTCAGCCCTGCTCCCAAAGCTTCTCAGTGACCGGAGGTGGCTGCCGGAGGTGCAACCTCGCACCTCCCACCACATATATGGGGCAGCCTCCCTGGTCCTCCTCACTGTCCTCTCTGCCTGCCTCACCAGCAACACACTGACTGCTCAGAGAAATCCACGACTACGACCACAACACCAGCCATGGAGGTTTCCTACTGCTCTCCTCTCCAGCTCCAGGACAACTCTTTCCTGTTTGACTGCGAGTCCCTGCTGGACAATACCTATGATCCCCTGGCATACGATCCAGCCTCAGACCCTGGTTACTTCAGCGCAGGCAGCAGCAGCCTGTCTCCCACGTCTTCTGTGGACTCCTTCTGCTTCTCCCCCAATTCCCTCCAGGCCGCCGGAAACGAACCGAACGCCATTGACAATTTCGTCTTCAAAAGCCCAGCAATTCCTCGCATCAACCACGGGACGCCATCTCCTCTTTGCTCCGGATCCTCCACGGCCAAGTCCTCCTCTACAAAGAAATCCAGATCCAGGTATCCGGGGAAGAAGCGTCAGACAGCCAGCGACAGAGAGAAGCTGAGGATGAGGGATCTAACCAAGGCCCTCCAGCACCTCAGGACATACCTGCCTCCCTCGGTGGCTCCGTCCGGGCAGACCCTGACCAAGATCGATACGCTACGCCTCACCATACGCTACATCTCCCACTTGTCAGCTCAACTGGGCCACAGCGAGGAGGTGCTGGAGCAGAGAGCCTCAGGGTTTGGGGAGCAGCCCCAAAACCTCAGCCAGTTCCTGGGTCAGCCAACAGCCAGCTACAGCCATCAAGAACCAGACTGTAACACCATGAGCTCAGCACATCTGTCCTCTCTGCAGCCCTCATATCAGGTATGTTCATTTCATAGTCATTTAGAGCTCCACAGATTTTAAAGCTTTTGAGCTAAAGAGAATTTACTTTACGTTGACCTTGTGTTGAATGAGTTCCTAACCAAAATCTGTCTTCTCTTGTCAGGTTTCAAATGGAGTTTGCTTCACCGGCGAGCAGTTCTGGATGTCACAGCAGCAACTTCAGAACGCTGCCTTCTCTGGACATTGTTGAGGGACACGGACATCAATCCACTATTTTCATTGCAGCAATGACCTCTAACAAATTATATGGACTAAACTTCTCAATTTTGTTATTTTGAACAAAATATATTTGTCCTTTTTTTGCATTTTTCTATACAAAGAACTGTTTATTTATTTATTGAGCTTTCACAATGTCAACAAAATAAAACCTAATTTATCAAAATAACCCTAGAGTTTGTTGTTCTCTTTCTGTGATATATGTGTATATATTTATTTTACATACAAAACAAATGAAATCATGCAGACTTGGTGCTTGGCCTCGGCTTCCTTACATAAACACTGCAGCTGTCAGTGTGACAAAGAGGTGCTAAACAGGGAGCACATCCCCTCTAAAGTCCTTAAGGAAAGACCCCCACTGAGAGAAGTGGCAGCTGAACTGGGACCAGTTAATTGGCACCTTTTTTCAATCCTGTGTAAACATGGCTGGTGGTTGAGACCATGAAACACCGTAAATAAATGGCTCTGGATTCAGCTCAGAAACTCCAAAGCTAATTATTTATTTCACTCCAAGTCTTTATTGTTACTTCCTGTTAGAAAGTGTTTCTCTGCAATGTCCATAGGTGACCCAGAAGTTAATAATATGGGCACATTATGTCTTAGTCATTGAAGATGTATGGCCCACTTTATGAATTGATGAGTTTTGCGCTGTTGCTATGTCAACACTGTGATCTGCAATGTTGTCGAGATGCCTGGAGCAGCTGCACTGAGATAATGAAAGTTTGTGGACATCTATTTTCAGTCAGATATTTAACATTTAAATGGACTCTGTTCTCCCTCCTGACGTGCTCACAATCTGTGCACACAGTTTGGAGTTTCAAAATGTCACGATTCAATTTGGCTTTTATCGAAAACACTGGCATCAACAATAGTTGCAAAAAAATATAGGGGATGTCGTGTATGAGAGAATATCACACTTTTGTGTCGAAAAAATCAGTTTGAAAACCTTTTGAATGTTTGCAGTATTTACAGTTTTAAAAGATATTTTCTACATACAAAGATTTTGTAATAAAATATCAATAAAAATGAATAATCAAGACTTTACATAAAATGTTTTAATAAAAACATCATTTATAATAACTCATTTGGTAAAAGTCAGTTAAACAATCTGCATTTGTGTTAAACTGGAGAAGAAGTCTCATTGGTGAACCATTTAAACACCTGATCCTTGTTCATGGCCACCCAGTTGATGTTGGCCTTGGTACTCTCCAGCGCCTGCTCGATAGACGTGGTGGCCGAGCCGAACTGCCCGACGTTGTCTTCTTTGAACTGCAGCAACTGGAGAGGAATTGGGGGGGGGGGGGTGTTACTGAGATACAATTATGATTATCGCCATAAATAGCTATAAACTATAGGATTAGGATATAAGAACGTCTTCTTCACCACCGTCATTGTGTAACAACACATTCATGCTTCATGCTGTACCTGATGCACAGCACCTCACCAACAATAGTCTAGTTATTAATATTAACTCATTGGATCCTACAGAGAACAACATTGAGTACTGGAGAAACTGTACCTGCTTGTACTCAAACTCAGAGGAGAATCGTTTGGTCAGTCCGCTAATTAGTCCTCCAAAGGAAAACGATCCGCCACCATATCTGGAGAAAAAGACATAAACAAGACAGGCTGTGATCATTTTGAAAACAACTACAGGCTTTGGAACCAAAGCTGTTTGGTCGGACATTTTGAAAAAAAGACTAAAGGTCTGCGGCCATGCTAAACTGCAGCGCATTGAGCTAAATGCTAAATGTCAGCATACTAACACGCTAACAATTAAAATGCAGCTGGTATAATTATGTTCCCCATCTTAAAAAATAAATAAAAAATAAGCTCTTCATCAAAAAGGTGTTTCATGTGCATTGCTGACAATAATAATTTCCACACTATTTTTGCGTGTTAGCATGTTAGCTTTCGCTAATTAAGATATTGGTATTGGACAAAGTACATTTTTGAACTGAAAACGGTGTTAGAGGACAAGTCAAGATTCATCCTCTAGGTACTCTGGATATCCACTTAAAATGAAATGGCTTATCAATCCAATAGCAGTTATCGATAATGCAGTTTGTACCAAAGTGGTCGATCAACACCACCAGTATGTAAACCTCCTTTTTCCTCCATAACAATAAGTTTAACCGTGAACTCTAACATCTTTAGACTTAACTGTCACCTTCTATACGTGTGTGCAAGAGGGAAAACTTACTCATTGAATATATAGCTCCATTTGCTTCTGACAAAGTCCCATGCCAGAGGTTGACCGATGGGGTTGTTTGCAATGGAAATGATGGTGGAACTGGCGTCCTGTTTACGGATCTTCTCCGGGTCCAGACAATACTCCAGATACCTGAAACACACTCACAGTGAGGACAAAATGTTCTGTGTGCTGCTGCAAATTTCCCCGCTGCGGGACTAATAAAGGATTATCTTATCTTATCTTATCTTATCAACAGTGTTTGATGTAGGACGTTTTAGAAACCCTGAAGTGAGCAAGTGAAAAAACGACCAGAAGAAGAGCACAATGTCAGTATCACTGACCTTTTCAGCAGCCAGGGCTGTTTGGTGCAGGCAAGAGCCGACATGATTTTTTCAGCCTCCGAAGCGATGGTGACGTTCTTGAACATTTTCCAAGCGAAGTCCCACTCGTCCACCCCTCCCGCTGCGATCGCACTGCAGTACACTGTATACTTCAGGTTGGGACTAATTCTGCAAACATTGATGAAGATGACAGAGAGTTAAAGGCAATGACAGCGGTGGCTAGGCAAAAAAAACTTGAATAACAAAAAAAACAACTGCTGCATTTAACAAGTTTAGGAGAATCCCACATATTAATCCCTAGAGGAAGACAGGAAGAAGGATATATAAGGGGTATGAAGTATGGAAATGAAGAACGAAAGCAAAGCGTGGGGTGTGAACATACGTGTTGTTAGTTGGAGATTTCATCCACTCTTTGAACCAGCCGGTGGTCAGCTCTTTACAGCCCTCCACTCCAGTGCTGCAGCCCATGGAGATTGCATTCACCTGGTTGTACCTGGACAGGGACATGAGATAATACCCGGGGTTAGGAGAATGTTTGGGAGGGGTCCAACTGCAGACCTTGAATGCCTCAAGGTCCAGGAAGAGAGTAGGGTCCCCATAAGTGAGACGGTTCACTTTCTTTTCTTTTTTAACTTTATTTTTACCAAATTTGAAAACAGTCACATTCGTCTGCTCACAACTTGGTCGCAGTGATAACAGATCTTTTTTTCAATGTAAATTTTTTTTAATTGCTCAATATTTTTTCTTGTTGTGTGTTAGGTGTTAAAGAAATACTCATGGCTCAGTACTGTAACCTTCGCAATCTGAAACTAAGATAAATTGACCGTAAACATTTTAGAGGCAAAAAAGGAAGTAAAGCATCTCAAATCTGGAGACCCTAGTCCCCTCTCCATTGGCTCTCAGACGTTGGGTCCCCCACACAAGAGGTCCGCAGTTGGACCTTTGTTGAATGTTTCTGCAAATGAATAAGTCCATTTAAACTCTTTGAGGGTTGAGTCACACAATGAGGGCAACAACATCATTCAAGTAATGACTTCTAGTTCATTCCACACCTGAAAAATGCAGGAAAAGTTTTCCATCAGTGAGAATTCAAGTGAGGAAGTAAATATAAACTCAGGAAATAGAAGATACTTTCTCAAGATAAGAGTAAATTGGAATGAACCCATTAAAGAGATATGGAGTGGAGTGGAGGTGCAGCTTGGTGAGAGGATGGGTAGATTATTTTGGCATTATCTAGTTTTTCCCTGTGGGGATAATTAAAGTTTCATCTAATCTACGTTGCATTAACCCACAGGGACACGTGGCTTAGTGCAACCTAAATTGTCAATCAAATAAGCTAAATCTTGTGTTTGTCGGAGTTCCCTTTTAGGAAACCCCAGACGATGTTATCATCCTGTTAATACTGCGGTTAATACTGCGGACAAAATATCAGTCTAGTCATAATAATTAATTAACAAAAGAAATACTACAATATAATGAAAGTCTATACGGTGATTGGGTACTTTAGCACATGTGTGTTCAAAAGGGTGAAACAGACATGGTTTAAAACACAGACGGCATGTTAACATCCTTACTGGTCGGTGTGCTTTTCAGGGACCGTTGTCCAGTTGAAAGTGATGTCTTTGAAGTACATAAACAGTGGGGTGACCTGTTTCTTCAGGTAAGCCTGAGGAGTGAAGATGTGCACGGTTTGTTCAGTTACATTGCTGTTTGACAAAGGATTAAATAAAGACTTGCACTCAATCAGCATTGAGTATTGATTTCAAGGTGTATTTTCCCACAATTAACCAATCTTCATTCCTTTATAAACACCTCCACTATGCTGTTCACTTGGGATCAGCTTTCATTTATTGCAGAAGCACGACAATAGTTGACTGTTTTTCACAAACCTGCATGGGCCCATACACTTCGCTGCGGTCAAACATCAGGAAGAAGTAGTTCAAGTTGCGCCTGGCTGTCTCCCAGGGCATGTATTCGACCTCTTTATCAAGGAACTTGGTCGTCCTCAGAGCCAGAGTTGTGTCCACTATCTTTGCCCTGAAAATGGCACGTATGTATGAATGCTCAGCTTTCTCTTTCAACATCTGACGGAAAACACTTTGTGAAAGAAAAACACTGCTTTACCTTGCAAGGTTAAAAGCATCATTGATAAGTTGAGCTCGGTTGATCACTGGGATGTCCTGAAAAGCGAAACAAGGTATTGAGTTGAGACGGGGGCTTGAGTATTCTTAATTTAGAAACACTGCAGAAGCAGTGTTACACACCTGATGTCGGGAGCTCAGCTTGGCGAGGAGACGCTCCCAGTTGTCGGAGTCGTAGTTGACTCGGTAGAAGCCCTTCATGTCTATGTTGGCCACCAGCCAATCATTAGCACCAAGAGTCATGTTTGCGTTTGTAGCTGTTTGGAAGGAGATGAAAAAACAAACAAAATAAATCTTTCATGTTCATCATCTTTGCAATGCTCTGAGCGTACACCTGGAATAAATCTTACCCTCTTTGTCTAGAAGCCAGTACTGCTGCTCGTCTCCTCCAGTCTTAATCCACGTGATGGGGACAAACCACTCATAACTACAGCCACATTCATCCAGCCATACATACGTAAACACAGAGTACACAGAGAGAGCGGGTGAGTTCCTTTTGACAGGGCCAAATATGACCACACCCGGTATATTCAGCGTATTCACAAGAAACATTAAGAATGTATCCTACTTGAACTCTGAGGGTCTGTCCACTACAGAGTCTGGGTCCAACAAGAAGTGTTTCTGGGTAATTTTTCCAGTCTGGGTGTTGATGGTGACCACCGGGAACCCCATCTGGAGGATCCACCGGTTCATGATGACCTCGACGGAGTTGGGCAGCTTGATGCCTGCTTTGTCCACTGCCTGATAAGAGGAATATTAATATATTAGTAATAGCATGACCATTTGTTGCTCCCTGCAGAGGAATTCTTTAAATTTTTTATAACTGACTTATTCTGCTGTTGACCATTGGTCATAAATTGCAATGAATGACCAGATTGCAGATTCATTCTACAAATGTTTAAAGCGAGGCTACTTATTCTGCTGTTGACCATTGGCCATAAATTGCAATGAATGACCAGATTGCAGATTCATTCTACAAATGTTTAAAGCGAGGCTACATATTTTGTTGTTGCGATTGTGGTCCCAAGTGGAAAATACAGTAAAATGCTTAATGCTAAGGTGTACGGTAGCACAAGTCGAAAAGAATAGAAATGTCAGCAAAACTACTGAAAAAGTCAGATACACAGCAACACCAAGGCTACCTAAAGTTTGCTAACATCAGCCACCTTAAGATACTGGTCATACGAAAACAGGTTGTAGCACCAAGTGGACTAAACTTCTTACGAAAGTTACATATTATCCCTCTACATCTGACCTTATCAACATTTCTACATAAATTATGTGGGAGAAAACTCCTATTACACGTTAGTGAAATGTGAACTCACTGTAGACAGATGTTACCTGCCCAGCGCCAAACAACAGCAAAAACGAGTTAACCGCTAGCATGATGAACATAGCAGAGAGGTTGAGCAGCTAAAGAGACAGATATTTTGCTCACAAGGCGGTGGAGACCAAAAACAGAGCAAATAGGGGAGTGAATATTGGAACCCCATTTTTCCGTTGTCCAGAAACTCAACCTGAAACGTACGCTAATGATCAACTTCATAAGGTTATCAGTTTTGTGCAAGCAGCTTGTTGCGCTGCCCACACAAAAATATGAAATTTAAAAAGATATTACTACTAGGCAATGAATACATTTTCTTTAATAGTGGTTGTTTTGTGAATTGTGCTATTTTACCATTTGCAGGTGCTTCCAGAGGTCTGTGTAGACTGTGTTCTTATACTTGAACTCCTCCAAGTATGTCTGCAGACAAATAATAAAATATTTGGTTTGCTTGACTTGTGCCTTTGCGGTGTGAAAAGGTAGATACAGTGCAATGAAATGTTGATATTACAAAATTAACAAAATACAAAACGAAATTGAATCAGCTGTACTCACATGCAGTCCTTGTGAAAAGACGGTTTCAGTGATGAACTCTGAGAGCATCCTGAGGACAGCAGCTCCCTGTAGTGAAACACAGGAGGATATTAGCAATGTTAGCGGGTGAAATATCGGATGTGACACAATTACAGCTCTCAGTTAATGAGGATCAGTGGTTCATTAGTGCTTTAATTCTGTAGTTCCCAAAGAGTCCTTGATTAGGGTCACCCGGGACAAAAAGGGAACAGTTTAATTCATTCTTTTTTTGTTTATCTGAGGTCGACTTCTTGTCTCTTGGGGTTCGAAGAGAACAATACATCGGGGTAAGGACACTGAGATGTATTACCCTCAATTATATCGTACCTTGCTGTATGTGATGGAGTCAAACAGTTGACTGATGTCCTCTGGCTTGAGGATGTCCTCCTCTTTGGATGAGAGGGGGTGGGAGGAGGCCAAGGCATCAACGGCCATCACACCAACGATCTGATTCAGAACTATTAAATCTTTCTGGAAAATAGACAGTGGCAATAATTTAATTGTGCATTGTGGCATGACCGGACACAAATTGAAACATATTTTAAACAAATTAAATGGATTTCTATTTCCAACTTGTTAGGAATGGGCTCACACTGGAGCAATTAAAAAAGAGGTCCATTAAGTATATTCAGCAGGTAAATTCTCAGCCTGGATGTATTCAAAACTCACCATATTCCAAGTTGGCTCGGCATAGTTGGCTCCAAGATAAGAGACGTAGGTGGCAAACCCCTCGTTGAGCCAAAGGTCATTCCACCACCGTGTGGTCACCAAGTTCCCAAACCACTGAGAGGACAGAGCTTAATTTTATCGGCAGGTTTTGAAACACATTTCAGAGCTAAACACGATGACCATCAAAGATATGATTTGGTTTCTGGAGGGCAGAACACCATAGAATGTCATTTAGTTTGATACCATATGAGCGAGCTCGTGGGAGATGACTGTTGCCACCCACTCCTTGTCTCCATTGGATGACACGCCATGGTTATATAAGAGGGCGGTTTCTCTGTAGGTGATCAGGCCCCAGTTCTCCATGGCTCCAGCGCTGAAGTCAGGAAGCGCGATCTGGTCTAAAAAACGATCATGAAGTAATATCGGTTAGCGGAATGAATGCAGTAGAGTAAACTTATTTACTGTCCTTGTGTCGGTCTGTGCCTGGTTCCTACCTGACTTGGTCAGGGGGTATGAAGAGTTGTAGTATTTCTCAAAGAATGCCAATATGGGCCCAGTCTTCTCCAGGGCATAGTTCCCCTGGCCCTCGTCTATAGCCTTCCTGCGAGCCCAGATCCTGATCTGGACACAAACAGTGCTTTTTATTAACTAGACAGAAGGGATACAAATGGTAGATTGGAGGCCTGAGCTAAGCGTTGAGTCCAACAGAGGGCAGCATAGTAACACTGCATCCAACAGGGCAGAGCAGCCAACATCCGCTGTTTGTGATGGTGCTTGTATTCCTACGAGTAGTAGCAGTGGTTTGTAACACTGCATTTGCAAGTATTGATAAACACATTTATGATGGAATTCACTTCAATTAATCATGCAGTTAACTTACACAAACTATTAAATCATATCCATTAATAGACAATGATTGAAATGAAACCACTGTATGATCCAGTCATGTTGGTTACACAGCTCTAACATGGTCTGTTCCAGTGTTTAGTGGGCTAATCCATAACATCAAGGATCCAGGTTCACAGCGGTGAGCCATAAAACTCCCTCGTTTTAAGTCTGATGCATTTCTTTCTCGAAAGAATACAGCATTACCTACTCAAAGTCATGGCTGCAATTTCCCTCAATGTTCTATGGTGTTATCATTTCAAACTGTGCATCAGAATTCAGAGCAGATACATAAGAAAAAATAGTTTTTGTGGGCCTCGAGACAAATCAGCTTAAATTATTTGGCCCTATTCAAGCTGTATTAGTAACAATGGTAGTGTATTGTAGCAAAAGTAGATAGCGGAAGTAGTCAAAGCAATGCAGAATTACTAGTGGCAGTAGAAGTGGTTTTTGGGGACAGTGTGGTTCTCATAGCTGATTATCAATGTCACAGTTTATTGGTCATTTTATACAAATCTTTGATCCATTCTACAGGAAGGTCAAGGGTCAGAGAGAGTCAGGGCAAAATGGCAATAATTATAATAGGAGTGTACACCCCCTTCCATTTGTATGGTGAAATATAATAAATAATTACCAAAATGTCTTCCTGCGGAGTGTTCGTAATGAACGTAAAATCAGACACAACGAAAGCTAACAAGTAGGTTGACATAATCTCTGTTGGCTGGAAGCTTGTCTGGATTAACTTCTGTCCTTCCATAGTGATGTTAACAGGGTCTGTGTGGGAGGAAAAGACAGCAGCAGATTAAATTAGGAATAAAAAATGCATTGTATCAACATATAAAATAAAATAAGATAAAATAATATTCCTTATATATATATATATATAGTGCAATACAGCTGAACATTTGATGTGCGCTTTTGTTGCCAATGAAACCTGGATGTATGGGTATGATACACTTGAAGCTATGGGTTACTAGGAAACATCAACACATGGACAGTTAGCATGTAAAACGGTGCACTGGACGCTAAAGAGAAGAACTTGCTGTAGTTCATGGAGTTGGACAGAGCCACAG